>NC_060211.1:60667500-61267500 GCF_021130785.1 Homalodisca vitripennis
TAAATATCTTGCAAATTTGATAATTACTAACTTATTGAACGCTACAGATTGACTATAAACTATAATAACATTATTTGTGTACATTCTAACAAACTATTCTAACCTAAGCTGCTTTAAAGTTACTCTATTAGTATTAAAATAAACATAAGTGTAGAATACAGAACATATATTATGTTCTCAGGAATGTTTTTGTGATTATAAACAGTTTAGCAATCCGTTGCTCAGAGAAAGCCTTTAGTTATCTCAAGACATCAATTAATCTAGGACTTCTTTTTGTTTAAATTTTTAATCACATTTTACCTATTTTCAAAACCGGTTGCATTGATGTGTAAAACTTTTTACAGTTTAAAACGGTACAGATATAAAAATGGCGCTTTACTATCTGTTCTACCCTATAAATAAAAAAAAACCACCAAAGTCAACGTAAGTTTCTCCGTCTTTAATGATGCAGAAGTTCCAGTACGATCTTTCGACTTCGGCTGGAACTTGTCTCTTTCATAATGTACCATAGCGGTGGGTGTTTTGTGAATAATCTTGAAGAACTCAATACCAAGAAGGGATCTGCTTCTGACAACTTATTCCCTATAGTGCCTAAGTTTTGCAGCCCTGTATTGGTTCCTCATCTTACCATTCTTTTTGGGGTTCTATTAGAAAGAGGACTATTTGAAGAAAAGCTAAGTAAGGTGATAAAACTATATATATATATATATATATATATATATATATATATATATATATATATATATATTCTGTTATTGTTAAATACTCTTTCTTTCTTATTGGTATTTCCCAAAAAGTTTGATGGTACTATATTTATTACTGCCCTTATTACTCCTTGTTATTTATTCTATAGTTTAATTTTGCATGTTTTTCATGTTTAAAATTTTCACAGATTTTGTTTTCTTCTTCTTCAGAAACATCTGTAACATTAATTCTAATTGTTTGTAAATTAGTATAGTACAGTTAATAAATAAATAAGTAAACTAGAGTTTCTGTTTAACCCCGCTCGACCTTTTTGCGAACAGCTGCCTTAGTGTGACACGCTGAGCATACGATATGTATTATCTGTACACAAATTTATATCATTCTTATTACGTAAGACAGAATATTATAGCTGCAGAGTTTGGAAACCAAGGACTTACAGTATGTCTGGCTTACATAATACAGTACTCATACTTTGAGTGAACGTAAGCAAGAGCTATAAAAAGGACTTAACATAATCGTAAACATTATATTTTTTATAGAATGAATGTTTGTGCTTCTAGGAAAGCAATATGCTCTATGTACGACTTTGTTGGAATTTTTGCAAATAAAACTGTAAAACTTATACTTCTATTATATTTACTTATGTTTCAAAGTTATCGTAGGGCTTCATCATAGTACATCGTGATTTCTCTACACATGTTACGACATTGACTTTACGATTCTCATAACTGGCCTGCAATATAGTTAAACTGTCGTCAAATATCGTCGAATTATTTCATTATTTTTCATAAGAACTGTTTACTCTCCGATCTACGACTTAGAAGACTTGTAAGATTTAGAAACATTGCCTAATTAAGCTTAAAGTCAGGATAAGAGAATATATTTAAATGGCCATAATTAAACTCAATACTACTAGTTATGCTATTTAAAATAATATACGTTTAAGTTTAAGTATACCAGTTCTGTTGTTTAAGCAAGCATAATCTTATTCATCAAATTATAGATGTGTGTATTTAGTTTTAACCGCACAATATTTATCAGATTATAGATGCATGTATTGAGATTCAACCGCACACTACTACTTTAAATTTGTACTTTGCTTTTTAACATTGATGGTAATTAGAATTATTGATTAATTAATTAACCAAAATTAGATAAATTTTGCATTAATTAACTATACAAGACACTATTTGCTGACTATTGGAAGTTTTATCTAACAAATTAAAAGTAAATATGTTGCAATATTCTAAAGGGAATAACATACAAAATGCTTCCACCCTCGATTCTTATCAGGTCAATTATTATTGGTCTTGGTTCACTATGTGTTACAGGTTAGAGAGTAGGCAGATTATGAATTGTGTTTATTGTTTTGTTTATAACTATAATCAGTGTTATTAAGAGAATGGTGTATATATAATTTTAATGGAGTTAACACGCAACGTTGTGTGGTTTTCAGTTCACTGTTTCGTAGCGTTTTAGTGTCTTTTGTTCGTTATTACCTAGTTTGTATTTTTGCAATGTGGATGTGGATTACTTATCCACCTGAGGAAGACATCTTATTGCAGATCTCACAGCGTAGAAATACAAATATTGTGGTTTAACATTACAATGACAGATTTACTCGTTGATCATTTTTTACTTCAGATTTTCTCGTTGCATCATTTGGCTTACAAAACTTATTTCAGCGCTTATTGAAATAGGTGCAAACAAACCCTTCGCTATTAGTTTGGTTGTAGTTGTCTATTGAGAGTGATTTCTAATATGCTTTAGTAACTTGTCCATATTGATTAGCCTAGTACATTATTTTCTATTTGTTTAAAATATTATTGAAGTAGTAAATATTATTAAGAGTAAGCAGAGATCATGAAATATGACTCATAGCCACCGTTAAAATTCATCCTGTCCGATAACGCTGTTGGTAACGACCACCTCCACCAGCTAAGGAACTCCACGTCATTATCTGTGGACATCAGTTTCACTCTTCATCAATCACTGACAAAAACACAACGTGATCAATAATGTTCTTGTCAGCTGCTATAGATAATATCTGAAAACACTTTTACAGATAACAGTTTTTGACAGTCACAAGACATTCTGGACTTTTTTATTGGTACGTATATGTTTGTAATAGCTAATTTTATGTATGATAATAATAAATACAGATATTATTATTGAGATATGAACATAATGACATACACACATTGTGAAGATAAGAATCATCTCACAAGTGATTAGTGATTAAAATAAACACCTACGCAACTTATAAGGTTATCAATCTACATTGCATATATTTCTACAGGAACCAGAATTTAGGATTATTTAAAATTTTAAACAGATATTTTAAGGAAATATTTACACTATTATCAAATTCCTACAATTTCAAAGATTGCACATTTATACTGTCTGGATTGTATTAGTACAAAATGTAGATCTTTTAAAATTATAATTGTATCTCATATGATTATTCTAACTCTCAACACAAATATATTGTGTATAAAAGATATAACTACAAGGCAGTGTTAATAATAATATTTGGAATTCTTAATTTTAAAGATATTTATTGACTGTATAATCTTATATTGTATCAAATTGTAATATAATAAATTTGTATAATTTTGGTATAAAGAAATATACCATCAAAACGTCTCACAATGTGACTACGCATCTAGTAGTTACACGTTTCAAACAAAGACATACGAATCTTCAATAGCTAGTCTCTCTTGGGAGTAGAATGAATATATAGATAATTTTTATAAGTAAAATGAATAAAAATGTTCAAATACCAGGATAACAGCAAGGTAACCTATCTAAGAGTATGCTTAAATTACTCACTTTGTATGAAATAAAGAATCCAATCAATGAGATATGCTGATTCTCTTGGTTTCCTCAAAAGATGACCCTTAAAATTAAAAATGCTACATCTGTAACCACATTCACGTTTACTGTATTTTTAAAACTATATTTTCCAACCTGAATGGCAGAATATCTTTGGCTATGTAAATTAAATAATTAATGACAACTTAAAGCAACAGAAACTTCAACACTTTCGTGGTACAGAAACATACAATTAAATATTTCAACCATTATATTTGACAGTACAGAAACTAAAGGATGTTTCCTCATGAATTTGTAAGATGTTCCAGTTGAGAGAACAAGTGAGTTGAGCTAGCAGTGTTATCCCCTTATTGTATTCAGAAAGAGCATCGTGAGGAACATGACGCGTTCACTCTTCTGAGCTTCAATATTACTCATTTTATTTGCTGGTTAAAATATTTTGCAATAAACAGATAAAGCAATTGTCTGTGATTACATTAACCGTAGTTTCCCACATAAAACATAAATAAAAAAACATGCTATTATAAGATATTGCGTACGTTCCAAAATATTGAAATAATAAAATCAAACTTTGAAATCTCACTTTGCAAAATATACTAAAATTAAAAGCTTTGTAAACGAAATTACATGAAAATGCAATTATGCTTATCTAGATAAATCAATGTAATTTAAAGTACACTCTAGACTATTTAACTGCACCGTATTACGAGTAATATAAATTAATTTTGGAACACAAAGAACCTGAATAAACGTTTTAGTTTCGTAGCTACTGAAGGAAAATCATTTTCGGTGAGATAACTTAGAAAAAATCTATATTTACAAATTACATAAAATTAAATGTTAGTAATAATGAAACAACCACTAACACGAGGTAATCCAATAACACCCTCACACTATTTTCTAATCTACTTCCTGTCCATATGTACGGAACCTCGGGTTGTGTATTCTTCAATGAAATATTCTTGATATTTTGAAAGTGGTTGTTTCATTATTACTAACATTTAATTTTATGTAATTTGTAAATATAGATTTTTCTAAGTTATCTCACCTCCTTGCACTCTCATATGAAATTATACTGAATATTATAATAACCACTAGGATGATTTTATCTTGCCAATTAATTTGGTTTATTACTGTTGCTGTTACTGTTTGAAGGAGGATTTTACATATGATATCTAACTACCAACACTTTTTATTAACTAATGTACAGTGTTATCAAGTCGATTCATGATATTACTTTTATTATTAAAAACTATGTATTACGAAATTGTAAATTTGTGTGATAAATTAAATCCAGACCAAAAGAGCATTGAATTTACCACTTGAAACACGCTATACATTGTCAGTTAAATATTTAATAAATTGGGAATATTTCAATAGTTTTTGTTCTTTTACGTAAAAGTTATAACGAAAGAACAAATAACATGTATATGATAACTGTGGTTCATAGGTATCATTACCGACTCATATTTATTCTCAAATTAATTTAATTTAATTTTTATTTGCGGAAGTTCCACCCTTTTATCTATAAATCCTATCCTTTTAGCAGTGAAGTTAATCTCTTCTACTATTTATTCTAGAATATTTGGCTTGCAGAGAGTCACCCTGCGACCTGATAGTCGAGTCCAGCCATGTTACTCTTTGTTACACACTGCTAGACAGATCTTATCCGAGCAAACCTTTTAGTGAAAATACGGTAATACCGACATTTTCACTACTGCTATTTTACTGAAGTTTAGAAGCTGTTTTCCCTTGTATGCAGTTTTATACGGAGAAAGCGTAGCAATTATCAATTTATTTAATATTTAGACTACCAATACGAAAGGTGTATAAAGAAAGTTATAGTATTAGGGTGAAAAATATTTTCTTGAGGAAAAGTCCAAATCATGTACATGTATCAAAGTATGGGTGTCCATTCTGCATATTTACGACTAGAGCGAGTAATCTGTGTGCGAGACTTCACAAGTCTGCCTGGGGCTGAAGACAGTAATGTAACACCGCAGGCTCTGAACTCACTCTTTATTTATTCAGGAGAAAGTTTTGCTATTTCAAGTGCATGAAAGGAGTCTGTACAAACTTATAAATTTTAATTGAGCAACAGCTTAGCATTTCAGTTCAATTAGTTTTTTATTTTTCCAAATCAACTATTGGTTGTACTTCCACGTCTGCCTGGGGCTGAGAATAGTATTGTAGCATTGATGGGTTTGAACTCACACGATATTAATTATTCAGTGGAAAGTTCTACCTTATATATCATCATATACTTTAAAAGATGTTGTGGTTTTACGAACCTATACAGTGTAATCGAGGAACAGCTTAGCGGTTCAATTACTATTTTATATTCCCCAATAAATTTTAGTAGTAGTTTTACGTCTGCCTGGAGCTATAAACCGTTATATAAGATTGATGACTTTAAGCTCACTTAATATTTATTCGGTAGAAAGCTCTATATTACTGTCAAATGTGTGATATGTGACATGATATGCACAATAACGGAAAATATAATAAAAAATACAACTTGAACTGCTAATTTTATGCTCGAGTACGATTTATAGGATTTTACAGCCATAAGAAATCTTACTAAGTACTCCAGGTGACGTTATATAAAGCTTTGACTGAATAAATATTGAGTGAGTTCAGAGCCATCAATGTAAAATTACTGTTTACAACTCCAGGCAGCCGCTAACTACTACCGAAATTTATTGTGTAAATGTAAAAAACTAATTAATCTGTAAACCTGTTAATTTATTACAATGTATACCATGTTACAGCAACAAAATCAGTATTGACACACAGTAGTATAATACATTGAATACTTCCCAAAATATCGAAATAATATTTCATTAATGCAATATTCTTTTTCAACAGGTAAAATTGTAAGCTTTGTGAAGCTTATCTAGCAAAATCAATATAATATCAAGAAAACTCTTGCATAGTTTACTATACTGTGTAATGTAAATTAATTTTGGGAAACGAATGAGCCAGAATAAACGTTTCAGTTTCATAGGTACTAAAGGAAAATCATCTTCGGGCGAGTTAATTCCATAACACTTTCACACGTCTCCCAATCTACTTCCAGTGCACATCTACTGAAGCTCAGATAGTGTATAATGTAATGAAATATTTTTGATCTTATTAAAATAGTGGTTTTTAATACTACTATTTAATTTTATTTTCGTTCAAATATATAGTTTTCTCAGCTTTCTCTCCTACCCGCTGTCTAATCAGCATCTATAATGAATATTATTATAACCACTATGATGATTATGAAACGCAAACTAATTTGTTTTATAATAGTCTTGCGATTGCAGAAAGACATATTGATATCTAACTAACACGTTGTGGTACCTAACATAATTTCAAACCAAGTCCAGTCTTGTTATTATATTTTTTGTTATCTGTGTATTACGAATTTTCCTTTTTTTTGTTTTTAATTAAGAAAACCTCAAGAAAAAACTGGTTATGTTTACAAATTACAATATATGATAAGTTGTCTTTGAAAAATTTAAATAAATGGAAGATAATTTTGTAAATTTTTTTAATTAACGTAAAAGTCATGACACAAGCAATAAATAAATATTATTTGTACTTTCAATTAACTCTTATGGAATACAACATGTTCTCTTTAAGTTGCTCTTACTATCATATTTTAATTTAATATAAATTAACTTCATATTATATGTTTTTATATTGTTACCGATAATTCCAAAGTCTTAGGCTATGTCGTGGAAAAGTATTTAGTAGCTTGCGTTGTCATACATTATATTTACATTCTCTCATAATAATTAATCAAGTATCCCACAGCACATTTAGAGAAGAAATAGACATTATTTAACTTTAGACTGAAGTCTTAAGCTAATGTTATAACATAATATTTAATTTTTTGCAAGGTAAAATATTATTTTTATAATTAATCTAATATAGGGTAATCAAGTATCCCACACAACAGTCAAAGGAGACAGACATCAATCAACATCAGACTGAAGTTTTAAACTATTTAATCACAAAATCTATAATGGTTAGCATGTTCAAATATTATTTATTGATACAATGGTACATTTAATTTAATTGGTACATCCACTTAAAATAATAAACAATTTAGTTGCTTCACAACCGTACATCTCATAAATTTAAAATATATCGAAATATTTATCATGAAACTAGATTTTTAGCAAATAAATTGTTCCATTGGCTTTTTGTCAAAGTAAGAATCATAAATAGCGTTTAAGAATGATTTCAAATATGATATTCCCAATATTAATATCTCATGTATGGGACCGTTTTATGCCCTAACATATGCAAATGCATTATAAGTCTTTTCGGTGCAATCAAATACAATTCCCTGAAGTAAAATTAGGTTTGAAGGTGTTTTACAGGGTATAAGGCTGCCTGGGGAAAGCCATCACTTCAAAGTCCGCCTCTGGGGAATGAGGTGAAGGCGTCATCTGAGGTGTAAAATTTCTCTTCATCCCTAAAATGTATTCATTGACTTTCTTTCAGAGGCCTTTTATGCATTCATCACTGCTTAGTCATAGATTATGAAATATTAATAAATATTAACTTATTAGTTAATAACTTCTTTCTTATGTTAATGTTGTCTAAATTTTGATTATATTTTAATTAAAACTTATAGATATATCTATAATATTTTATTTCATAAGTTGCACATAATTCTTTTACTCGGACATAAATGACAGAAAAAATAGGATAATATTAATGTTTTATTATTAAATATAATATTATGTAGTAAATAGTCTTGAGAAATAGCTTGATTAAACTTCATCTTTCGTTACGTAGAAAAATATAAAAAATTTGAATAATGATGGTCAGATTCTTATATATTTCTTTCAGTCATTTTGTATACTTCTCTTGCCAAATTAAATACTATACAATGCTTCAAAAAATTACATTGCAATTACAATAATTATTTAATCATAACCGAAGTTTTTGAAAACATTCTATCTCTACTTTCAAGTTCCTGGTGTATAATTACGTTTATAAAAAAATTAAAAAAATCTATTATTTTTGGAACTAATCCAATTGTAAATAATTATATATAAACAACGTTTTAAGCAAATGTTTTAAAAGCTTGTAAGCATAGTATTAGTTTTGTTCTGCCACCTCTGCGTAATATTTACAACAATGTTTCACTAGTATAACATTTTATTTCATTGTCGAGAGTATTAGTTTTTTATTTGTATGCTTTATCTTATACTCTTTCAGTCCTTTTTTCGTAAAGTGAAAATAATACAGTTATTTGGTCTCCATAGCATTCTATTCTCATTTATCCTAAATTGCAATGTATCATCGTTATAAAAGGCATTTTTACACAGTTTGAGGGCCAAAAATGTCTCTGTTATATCAGGAAGGTAGAATGTTCAGCAGTTAACATTATCAAACTTATGAAAAATTAGGTAATACAGTATATTATAATAACATGTAAGACTCTTTATATAAGACACCTTATATTTTTATTAAATTAAAATTTACAAATAAATATTTAAACGTATTGGATAGTATGTTTGTAATAAATGTCTGATTTCAAGCCCATAAAGGTCGAAATTATTATCCACTGTATTAGGAAAGTATGACGTTTAGCAGTTACATTCATCAAATTTGTGGTATTTTTAAGTATATTTTTTTCTATAACTGATTATATCTCTATTTTAGAATATTGTCTTTTACAAAATTGAGTATTGAGTTATTAAATTTTATGGTTTAGCCTAAAATACAAAGTATAATCGTAATGAAAGGCATTTGCAAGCAGTTCTAGGGCAAAAAATGTCTCTGCTGTATCAGGGAAGCAGAATGTTTAGCAGTCTACATTATCAAACCTATGGAAAATTTCGTAATAACTTGCTGTAGAATAACATGTGACTATTATTAAAATATAGATTGTAATTTGTATTACATTAAAATTTAAAAATGATTACATATTTAAACATATTAGATAGTATTTTTGTATTAAATGTCGGATTTCGAGCCGATAAAGTGCGGAATAAATATCCCTGTATCAGGAAGGTAGAATGTTTACCAGTTAACATTATCAATCTTACGAAAAATTAGGTAATAGAGTATATTAGAAAAACATGTAACTATTAATAAAAGACAGGTTGTATTTTATATTACATTAAAATATACAAATTATTACATATTTTGATATATTACATAGTATTTTTGTAATAAATGCCTAATTTGAAGCCGATAAAAAGCGAAATAAATATCCACAGTATCAGGAAGGCAGAATTTTTAGAAGTTAGCTTGATAAAATTTATAGTATTTTTTTATTTTATTTTGTTCTATAACTGATTATATCTCTATGTTTGAATAATTTCTTTCACAAAATTGTGTATTAAGTTATTAAATTTTATGATTTAGACTAAATTAAAATGTATAAACGTAATAAAAGGTAATTTTTAAACAGATAAAGGGCGAAAAATTTCTTTGCTATATCAGGAAAGTAGAATGTTTAGCAGTCAAAGTACCCAAAATTATGAAAATTTAGGTATTAAAGTATATTAGAATAACATGTAACTATTAATATAAGATAGCTTGTAATCTGTTTTTACAACGAAATTTAAAAATTATTACATATTTGGACTTATTAGTATTTTTGTAATAAATGTATGATGTCAAGCCGATAAAGGGCAAATTAATATCCACCTTATCAGGAACGTAGAATGTTTAGTAGTTAGCTCGATCAAAATTATGGTATTTTTAATTATATTATGTTATTAAATAACAGTTTATGTTTCTATGTTTGAATTTTTTATATGGGAAAATGAAATTTTAATTATTGTTATTGTAATGAATTAGCTCAAATTACAAAGTATAAAAGTAATAAATGGCATTTTTAAGCAGTTTAAATGCGAAAAAATTAATCTGCTGTATCAGGAAGGTAGAATGTTAAGCAGTCAACATTATCAAACTTATAAAAAAATTAGGTATTACAGTGTTATAGAGTAACATGATTAATAAAAGACAACTTGTAATCTATAATTACATTTAGATTTAAAAATTAATAAATATTAAAATATATTCTTTGTTATTTTTTATAAATATCTAATTTCTAGCCGATAAAGGGCGAAATAAATATCCACTGTATCAGGTAAGTATGATGCTTAGCAGTTAACTTTACGGTTCCATGCTATGTCCCATAAGCTTCTTAGTGAAATCTCACTTAAAACCCTAAAATGAATAGCAACCTTTTTCTTATAATATCTGAGAAGACTCATTATATTTAAGAAAAATTGCAAACTGAGAGCACATAGGCTTCAACTGGAGTGCAATTCTAAAAAAATGCAGGTCATCGGTTATCGGTAAGGAAAGTATACACACAATGATGAGTGCTATTCAATGAAATAAGATCTCAATTTACAATTATAAACTGTCAGAATATTTAGCTACTAATCTGGGACTTAAGTAATGGAGATTCCTAAACCTGTAACATAAAAGACTGTCCGCAAGTATAAAAAATATATTTTTCAGATGGAACTTGAATTACATTAAATTAGCTGATGTAAAATTATTTAACGTGACTGCATGAGTATGTTATCTAATCTCCTGTTATAAACTTAACAAAAATATGCATTCTGAAATATAAGCATTGGCTATGCACGGACAAACGGACGTCGGTTGTATTCTATAATGTATATTATTTCTAAGACCATCAGTATTTATATTGTTGAATCTAATCTAAAAAATACCTGTTACTTCCTTAAAACGTTTAACAAAAAATATCAAGGCCTAATAGATCATTAAATAAATAAATATTGTGATATCTCTTTGGAATATACAGGTTAATTTAGTTTTCACGAAAATTGAGGCGCATATCTTGTACAAGATGTTGCACAATATGATCATATAAATATTACCCTGCCTCAAAATTTACTCTTACTTGCTTAAATATAACACTATAGGAAAGCACTTTTAAGACACACAAGCAGTTTTAATTATTATTTATTACAAAAATATCAATTAACACATACAATCAACAGTAAGGATAACAGCAGTCTTTGAAACACATATTAACTGACTCTTAAAATAGAATATTTACCTTGACAGTATCATGAAAGAATTGTGAATGTGAATGTTGTGAGTGGTTTAGTAGGAATGAGCATGTCAGGTTGAACATATCTGGTGGAAGTGTAACATATTTCGTAAATTAATCATCTTACCGTGTATAGCACTCATTGAGATTCTATGTTAATCTAAAAGTTAACTTAATGCTTTTAAAATTCAAATTTTTCTGTTTTTAGACAAGTTATTTTTGTATTATCATTCACGTGCGTATTCCAAATATAGGCCGAATTACCAACATTTAAATAATTTACATTTAAAATATTTAGTGCACTCGAATTAAATTTTATTATTGTTTTTTATACTTTACTGGAGCTATAAAATTAGTTATAATTGTAATAATGCTTCGTAACAAAAAACACTAGTTAATTACATTATTTAATAAAGTTACCTGAGTGGTGATGATGCTAAGGAATTTTTAGAATCAAATCATAACCTAATCCGTCAATAAAATGAAATTTTATTATAATTATATTTAGAATTAATAGCTTTGTTTTGTTTGATTTTAAAATAAATATCTATAGTGTAAAGAAGTGTATTACCCTAAGAAATTGCATGGATTTTGATTGAAGGGTTAATAAAAGTGTGTAAACCTATTGGTTTCAGCCTATTAAACAGATAAAATACACAGTTTAGACAGGACCGCATTATTATGAATTCTGTTCAAATCATCAATTTAATATATAAAATATGAAGAAGCCATGATCTGACACAGCAGTACTCATGAAACAAAGTGATTTAAAATGTTATAAAAGTTGTCATTGTAATTAAAGTAATGTGGTTATAAGATGTATATACTCGTGTATGCCCTACTAATATGTAGTAAGTATTAGTTTGAAAGAGTTTAATTTAAAGCGTATGTACCCCGTACTACACTAAACAATGTACAATTGATTGATATATGGTAGAAAGTTATGGAATTCACAATTAATACAATGTACACAAAACTATCTACAATGACAGTAATGGAACATTAAAACATTTAGAATAAACATTAAAATGACGAATCACACCACATACACATTTCTGTAGTAACAAGCGTCGTTTGACAGGTATGAGAATTAGATATATTTATGTTAAAATGTACGGTCTGTGAACAAGCTTCGGTAGAAATTAATGGAGGAAGCAGAGGACGAAAGAACAAGAATATTTAGCTGAAAGAATTCTATCGGAAAATCAGTCGATTACAAGAGATAGTATAATGGATTTGATTCCATGTGATAGTAAGTTCAAATAAACAACTCTCTTAATGTTTGTGAATTGCAGCATTGGTTGTAAAGTCGCTAAAAATGTAAGTTTGTAAGCAGACCCCTTTGCTTAAACGAGACTTAAATAGTTTTTTTTATTGAAATGCTACCTTCTTATAAAGACAGATATAATAATATTTTATAGATTCTAAAATCTGTTCCTTATGGTTGCACAAAAACTGTTTTGCCTAACAAATATGTTTGTTGCAAACTCATAGAGCAATAACAATAACTGTATCAATTTTACCTTTAAACTAATCTGAAATTCGTATGAATCACAAGACTATCACAATTTATAAACAAGTAGGTAACTTATATATATATATATATATATATATATATATATATATATATATATATATATATATATATATTCCTTTTATAATATAACTGATTACCAACCAACAGTGATTTATTATTTTTCCCATGATGTACTTTTGGAAACTACCATAATTCGCTTTATAGTACAGAGTAACTATTTACTTATTTTAATCATAAGAAAACATTGAAACCTCATGTACTCGAGAAGAACTGTCCATGAATGAAAAATTTTAAATGTCTTACAGGATAGGTGAAAAGTTATTGATGGTACTCTTGACAGGTGTAGCAAAAGTTATAAAATTCGGAGCTTAACTGTAATTGTTGATATAATTGTAATACAATACGTGGATGTAATTTGTTTCTTTTGATTGATTACTATCAAAGCTTTTTACACTTATTATGGCTTTTTATTAAGATGGAATGCAGATGATAGAGCAATAAAATAGTAGTAAATTGTGACCTTATATTTTCACAATATTTATTATATTAAAAATTGTTTTTGCGATGTCTCTTCTCACTTGCTCTGCCCACAAGGACCTTATTTTGAGCAAAACATAAAAAAGCTGAGGTAAAAGATAAAAACTAATTTTACAATACTTACTGCTAGAGGAAGTGAAGATATATTTAAAATAATTTTCAGAGCTTTCTCTTCAAATTATCTCTTAATCAAATGTCTAATTGGTAACTGAAAATCTAAATAAGAGCTTGAACCATGTCGTTTAGTTACAATTACCCAAAAGGCGTTTATATGACATGTGGAGAATTTAGTGTATTGCTAGTTACATATTAAGTTTTTTAAACTCAATCCATTTAAATAATTTTATCAAGCAATAACACTAAATCGTGTTTTCATGGCTAATTATTTAGTATACGGTAATATTAATATATTATGACAAAAAGTTACAAAATATTCAGTAGATTTGCAGCATAATGACAAGAAATAGTGAAAACTGCTGCTATGTTAAGTTTTTTTTTATAAACCTTTCTTTAAAATACGTATATTTACATTGTAGTACTGTCGGTAACCATCCCACTCTAAATACTCAGACAGCCTAGGTAACATTCTCCAATCAGAAATGGTAATTAAAAAACCTAAAATTTTTATTCACTTACTCATGAAATTTTCATAAAAACTGTAAAAATATAATGATTAATAAATATTAAAGATTTGCTGAATTCAAGGTTTATTAATGTGGTGCGATAAATTACTATGTAAGGTAGATATCCAAGGCAAAAAGGATCAAATATATAGTGAAACGAAGAAGTTTAATTTTTACCAATCACATACTACCTGTATCAATATACTATAAAACGTGCTGATAGTTGTAATACTACAATACATGCTAAAGTAAACCAAATAATGTCGGTCAGTTGCGGTCGAGCGTGGTGACACACCATACGAATCGTCAGGACTTGTCACTGTGGCTGATCGAGTAGTGACTGGTCATCACGGAGTTGTGTCTGCGGAAGGTCGAGCTGTTGAGATGACTCAGAGTATTGTCACCGATTTCGTTGGTGGGCCTCACACAGCAGAACAGGTACTGGTTGAAGTGTTTGCGAAACGCTTTGCTCACAAAGTACAGAGCGATGGGATTGATGCAAGAGTTGATATAACTGAGGCAGAAGCCGACGATGCGGAAAGCGTGCCAGAAGTCGTCGTAGTCGTCATGTGAAGATGGATAGAAATGGAACCACAACATGAATATATGATAAGGCAGAAAACACATTATGAATATGATAACGAAAGCTAGAACCATCTTGGCGACTTTCTTCCTCGCCTGGATCTGATTCGACTGGCTCTTGCAGGGGTTGTGTTCACCAGGTAGAGTCCTGGTGCTGAGCATGAGATGCCTGGCCATGAGCACGTAGAAACCTGCGATCACACACAGAGGAATTGCGTAGTAAGCAAGGAATTTAAAAAGGACCATTCCTTTCTCGTACGTAGAACCGTATTCCCTCGGGAAGGGCGAGCAGTACAAGATCGTATGGTTGTCTTGCACATCCGCAGACTGGACATTGGAGAATATGGCTGCAGGAAGGGCCAGTATCAAAGACATGATCCAGATAAGTACTGCCGTGATGATGGTGAGCGGCTTGGAGGAGATGTGACTTCTGATGGGGTTGA
This sequence comes from Homalodisca vitripennis, assembly GCF_021130785.1. Lineage (NCBI taxonomy): Eukaryota > Metazoa > Arthropoda > Insecta > Hemiptera > Cicadellidae > Homalodisca > Homalodisca vitripennis. Next base: position 60,682,813 of record NC_060211.1, read on the forward strand.
CGATGGCACAGTACCTCTCGGCACTGAGGGCGGTCAGAGTGAACACGGACACGCCGATGGAGACGTCCTTGGTCGCTTCGGACAGTTTGCAGATCAGCTCACCCCAGGGCCATGACTCTATCGTGTACAGAGTGGATGTGAATGGCACACAACTAACGATTACGAGCAGATCTCCCAGAGCCAGACTGAATATATAAGTGTTGGGAACGTTCCTCATGGTGCGGTGACGCGCGAAGATGAAGACCAGTGTACCGTTCCCCAACACTCCCACTAGGAAGATGATCGCAAACACTACTGGCACAATGTACGTCTCCGGTCGTTCAGAGTAAGGAACGTAGCCAACCAATTCAGTATCATTCTCGTAACCGTGCATCCATCCAGAGGCATTTCTCTGGGAATCCATAGCTGGTTCTGTAACAACCAATTGAATAGTTATTAAAATTATGATTAAGTTTTAATGGAATCTATAATGAACAGATATTATAGTATATTTCTTCGTTTACAAGATCGGTTCTAAATTCAAAAATGTAAATTAAACAAAATAAATCCAAGCATTAAAGTCATGTTACTTAGCTGTTTTATTCATAATTTAAATATTGAAATCACGGGAGTTATGTTATATAGCCTGACTTCTTTCATTAATCAGGATTCATATAAAATCCTAACATGCACGTGTTCTCTCTGTATATGATGGGGATCTGCCTGATTTTATTTTGATTTGTTTTTATTTCCTCCCACGACACTAATTAGGTGAACACGTAATGTTCTTGTTTTCTTAAAGAGACTTTTTAAGGAATATAATTGTATTTTTTTAGCGCAGTATGTAAAGATACTATTATACGAGTACCTATGTGACCACACTTGGTCTAAAATTCAGATTTACCTATTAAATCCTCGCGGCTTTTTATTTTTATTTATTTATATAGTTTTAAATAGGTATTATCATTTTTAGAAAAAACCTTTTAAAAAACAAACTTTTTTACAGTGAGAAACTATTTTTGTATGATATTTTTTTATTTTAAAATAACATTTTCAGTCAGGTACCGTCATTGTTCGTTTCTCTGTATTACTGATAAACAGAAACTGTGAGAAATATTACAGTTTAATGTTATGTATATGATTTCATATAACTTAGAGATAATCAAGAGTATAAATTGCTACTTGTGGTATTATTTTAACATTTCAATATAGAAAGCACTGCTATTTCATATTTTCTCTTTCTTATGCTACGGTAGATATCAGTTAGTTACCGTACTTTTGTGTATATTAAACTAGCACGATAAAAGTAGTGGGCTTGGTGCCAGAAAGTTTATACGGTGCACATATGTTAGATGAGGGATCAATAGAGAAATGGTAGACAAATACAGGCGGGCTGTCATTTGTCTCACAGTGAGACAGCATGTGGCTGGCTGATTGACACAGCTTTGAAAGACTTGCAGTGTTTAAACAACGATTAGGAGGCAACTTTCTCCTGATTTTGTCACTGTTATTCATGAAACAAAGCAGTTCAAATTAAATTACAGTGGTTAGCTTATTAATGATATATTTATAGCCCTACATTGAAGTGGTTGTGGTGGAGTTCCTGTTTTCCTTTTTGTTTTGCCAGTTAGGAAGATGTCTGATTGTTTTGTCTCCTATGGCTCTATTCCTCAAGATATTTATTTTAAAGTGCTCAAAATTGTTTAAGTAAATATCATTTTGAATCTGCGCAGAGGAAGAAGACAAATGGAGACGTCATTGAATAAAAAAAAGAGAAGCATAGAAGTGCAAGAATTATATTTTAAGTTAAGCGGCAAAATAGTAAGCATGATGCTCCTAAAAAAGTTAATGATATTCGAACATTCCTGGGACTGGAAAAATTTCATATCTGTCTATCTGTCTGTCAGTCTATCAGCACGATGTTTTAGATTGACCTATAATCTTTAAACTATGTATTAAGCTTCATTTCTATATCAGTAACACTAAGCCTGATGATGATGCATGTCTTTCCATGGAATTCGGCTTGGCGTTAGCTAATATTTGTAAATTGGTCTCATGGTTATACGTGATGTCAGCAAAAATACAACCGAATAAATAAATAAATCTGTAAAAAAAGCTAATATACGTATAAGAAATTTGAACCCATGTAGCCTAATTATCCCAACACATGTAACATAATTTTATGGTAACTGCTTTTGTACACAGTTATCATTTAAACAATAATGTGAAACAAGATATTATAATAAAAAAGATTAAATTAAAAACGTAGCATATTATATTGAAATTTTGCTTGGAACTGTACTTCTGCATATATAAAATTATTTCTATGATGTTGCATGTCTAACCATGGAATTTGGCGGAGCGATATTGCAGCCTATCAGTCAGTAGGCTTAAACAAGTTTTCTTTTGTTTGGCGGGTGATATAAAAATTTCTTTGATTATTATGAACCTATATAATACAAAGAACTGCAATATCACTAAAAAAATATATAGACATACACTCTTAACCGAGATCTAATAATAATAATTATATCTTTCTTTCTGCAATCAAAAACTAATCCTTGTAACTTCATATTTATTATTTAAACGTAAATAACGTTATAACCTGAGTATTATTATTTCAAACAAACAATAAAATACTAAACTGTTTTATACTAAGTCTATCAAGCTTCATATTATTTCAACGACTAAATTATTGATAGAAGGTGAACAAAGGAAAGCAATCGTGTAACAGCGAAGGTGTTTTCTACTAGGGATTTAGTTTGGATTGGATAATGTTCCCACTCCTGAGAATTCCTTATCCCTAACTCTCTCACGGATTTGAGCAAAAGAAATATTAAGTAATTCTTTGTGAATCCTTTGGGATTGATACATTATTTATGAGCAACCACTGGAAATAAATCTCCTTTTAAAGAATAAAGGAACTCACAGCAACCCATCTAAATTTGCTATTATTATCGGTTTATTTATAATGGTCTTTTTAGACGATAGCTATTCATATTTGTTGCACGATAGTATGCTATTGATATTTCCTCGCTAAAGTTAATAATGTATTTAATACTTTAGATCTTTCAATTTATATATGAGTACTTCTAGTTCAGCTACATTTAGCAACATCATGAATATTTATAGAGTTATTAGACTTACAAGTTGTATGGGTACTATGCTAATTTACTATAGATTTTACTAAAAAAGCATTGAAATTTGTTGGGATGGATATTTTATATAAATGATAATGGTTTTGAATTATTCATGACTTATTAAGGGAATTTTAAAAAATAGAGCTTAAATTAGAATAACAATCAAAATAATAACTTTACATTTATTTTCTTAGGTGTGGTTATTAAAAAAGTCTTATGAAGGCTTCATAGGCCTTGCCATCGAATGACCTTACACAATTAAAAGTGGAATAGTTTGTTTTTTTACTCTGAGTTAAGTAATTTTCTATAAATAATTTAGTTATAAAAGGTCCCATTATTAAAATTTTCAAGAACAGTTGTACTAAATACAAAGCACGTACCCAAGAGTTTTCTGTCGATAAATTGATTACTGAAGCTATTTGGAATAAAGATAAACTCATAATCATGGGAAAACTCTAGATATAATTATTATACACTGGTATTGTAGTTGTAATTCTTGATGTGACAATGTTGATGATCTCTAAATTAAAATACTTGTATTTACGAGTTAAAGAAGTAGATTAATGTCTTATTTTACCACGACGTGTTGTTAGGATTAAGAACACAACCAATGGACTAACGGTTAAAGATGACTTAGGGACCTCTGTCAGTGTATAGTCAGGCAGGATAGGCTCGTTCAGCGGTCTCCAAAACAGCAGCTTCGCTCGACGTTGCTTGACTCTGTTGTCTTGGGATTCCGCCGTACCCGTTATACTCCGTCGCGTCAGTCACACGTACTGAAACAATAATACATTGGGTTAACGTGAAGAAGATTGTGATGAATTCAAATATCTATTAAACTCCTACATGGTATTAAACATTTTCAAATCCATTTGTCCCTTACTGTATGTACCTTTAGTAAATGTCATTAATATTAGAAGTTCAAGATTGATTTATTTATTTTCTTCCCAATATTAGATTGAAATAAAATAATTGTTAATGGGTGAGTAATAATATAAAATGAGTTAAGTAAAAGACGAAAATAAGAATTTTCAAATACTCATAGACTAATAAATAAAAATAATCTAACAATGGAATAGCAAAGAATATGATATAATGTAGCAATAGAGTTATGTACAGTTCCTTTTATTTTTATCCCAAAGTTTTTATTCATCAAAGAGAAATTACTAATCTTTATATATATATATTTCTAGTTGTGTGCCGGTGTGTATGGGGCTTAACTCCTCCTAAACGGGTGGACCGATTTTAATGAAACTTTTTTGTGTGTATCTTCAGGTGGATCCGAGAATGGTTTAGATTCACAATTCGGTCCAATTTAAATAGTTTATTTAATTAATTTGTTAATAAAATTGTTGTTTTTATGTTGGAGTGTGTTACATTGGATCCGCCAGACTGCGCTACGACACGATAATACAAAGTGAAACTGTTACTTAACAGCTGTTAATACTTTCAGCTGAAGTTCATCAAAGAGGCAGAAACATTAATTGTTTACATTTAAAATTTAGAAACATGTTATTGTAAATGTGCTTAATCAGTAGTGTAATTGCACCCGGGGGGGGGATTGCAAAGATGAGGTTTTGCCAATTGTTCTTTGTAATACATTATAATATTTACAAACACAGCCATAATGTTTTTCTATTTTAATTCCTGGTTGTCCCGGGACAGTTTGTGCTGCTATCAAATTTGTGTGTGATGTTTTGTACATCGTGTAATTATTGTTGCTAAGTGCGTGCTAATTGTAATAATACATTAATAGAGGTTGAAGATGTTTGAAGTGCATAAAAAAAAAACTATAGTTATTTTATTGAAGTTATTGAACTCATTTTGCAAATTTAATGAAAGTGATTATATTGGTCACATCACTAAAAAAAAAATAACCTCAAATAACCTAAGTAGCATACAAATCAAAAGGTTGTGTTTTCTATGTGTGAATAAAACTATTGTTAAACAGTTTAAATAATCAAGTTTTAATTCGTATTAATTTAAATTTTTAATCTGCAGTCAAAATTGGTCACATAAGTTCAAATTAAGTAGAGCATAGAAATCACATGTTTGAATAAACTATTGTTAATAGTGTGTGGGGGCTTAACTATTTGATTGTAATGGTGGCCGCTTATTATATTTCAGCCTTTAAAATAACTATAATCTAATTCGGTTTCGTCACTTTAGTAGTTTAGATAGGCTATTCAGAAATATCTATAGTTCGACTGTGATGGTGGCTACTTATTATACTTCAGCCCTATACGGAATACTTATTTTAGTATTTTAGATAAATGAAATTCTGTTGGCCAGTTCCGACACTATACTGTAATTTTTAAATAACTATATTGAAATTCGGTAGTTTAGATAGGCTAATCAAAAAATATCAATAATTCGACTGTGATGGTGGCCCGCTTATTTATACAGGGTGGAGCACCGTAATTTGCTGATTTGGAAATGAAATAAAAAAATTATGAACCTTAGAAAAAATTATTTTTTATTTTAATTATATTGAACAGTAGGGAATTTTTAAATTACATGGTTTTAAATAATGTATCTGGAAAATGTCGACCTTCGGCATCCCACACACTGCTGCATAAGTTTTTCTAAAGTTTTCTTTAACTCTAAACAAGCATGTCGACTGGTATTCTGCCAATTTCAGCCTCAATATTGTTCCTTAGGTCTTCCAAGGTGTTGGGACGGTTGATATACACCTTCGACTTCAGGTAACCCCAAAGGAAAAAAATCGCATGGGGCTATGTCTGGTGAGCGTGCTGGCCAGTTCACATCACCCCTCAAAGAGATAAGCCGTCCAGGAAACATTTGCCTCAAATAATTCGTGGTAAACCCTCACTGTGTGTGCAGTGGCACCATTCCTGTTGGAACCATGTATCCTCTAATTGCATTGCCTGAAGAGCCAGCTGAAAAAAACCCTGTATCATAGACAAGTACCGTTCGGAGTTCACAGTTATGGCGACGACGGTTATCCTGGACAAAAAAGTAAGAGCCAATGATGCCTACTCGTGATAAGGCGCACCACACAGTGACGCTCGGTCCGAATGCAAGAGGTCTCTGGTGGACTTCTCTGGGGTTTATTTCACTCCAGTAACGCATGTTTTGCTTGTTGACACACCCACTGAGGTAAAAATGTGCCTTATCAGAAAAGAACACAATTGCGTCACGCGGTATAGTTGCAAGCATTTCTTCACAAGAAGTACGCCGTGTCAAATAGTCCCGTGCTGACAATTGATGGACCACGCACATTTTATACGGGTGAAATCTCAGTTCATCATGAAGAATCTGGTGGAGAGAACGTCTTGGAGAGAAATGCCAATAGAGCAAGTGATTGCTTCCGAGGCAGAGCGTTTTGGAGATTGCAGTACTGTTGCTCTAACTCTATCGATGTTTTCCGGTGTTGTAATCCTTCTCTGAGGTCCCCTTCGTACACATGACATATTCCCTGCTGTTTCTGAATGCAGTTACCCAATTTACAATTGATTGCCGACCAGGAACACGTCCGCGTGGGGGGTAACAGCGAATCGTAAATGAAAAGCACGCTGCGCTGTAATGATCGAGTGGGCATTTGAAAAAATACGCTTCAATACAAAAACGACCGCTCTCTCGTTTCCACTGCATGATGGCAACTGGAACGCGGAGGAATACAAAATCTCCGTCAAGCCACTATAAGCAAGCCCAATATCCCCTCTCTTCGTCTAACAGATTGCCACCACAGCCTTGCAGTGCAAAAAAGCAAATTACCGCGCTCCACCCTGTACTTCAGCCTTTACATAACTATAATCTAATTCGGATAGTAGTTCTAGATAGGCTATTCAGAAATATCAATAATTCGATTGTGATGGAGGCCACTTATTTTTACTTCAGCCCTATCGGAAAAACCATCTGATTTGTTTGTGTATATACTCCTGAAGGATTAACAAAAAATATTGTACATTCAATGGCATTACGATAAATTAAGTTGTAAATTGAAAAAAAATATACCTGTTATATAAATAGTTTGTTTCAAACGTTTTTACCTTCGGATTAAGTAGTTTTCATATAAAACATCCTATACAAATCACATGGATCATGTTATACTCACACTCTATCGTGTGATTAAATGTACATGTAATGAAGTTAGATATTGTAATAACTTTTTAATAGACATTTTTATTAAAACAGCCCTGATTGTTACAGATTAATCAAAGTTTAAAATTTTCGAATTAAAGACGTGTGTACAGGACAACGTCTGCCGGGTGCTGCTAGTAATATATATATTTTCAGTAACATGTGTTTGTTGTTTACATTGAGCCAACATAACTGAATAATAGTACAATATTTTAAACATCTGGTTGAAACATTATAGCCTTTTACACTTTGATCTTTCTAGTTCTTCTAAAGGTGGACTCTCAAGTAAAATCCACAAGTTAGAATTTCCATAATTAAAACAGATAGAGTGAGAATATTAGAGCAACTAACTCCAGTCACTGTTGCTCTGTGGTTTACAAATATTTCTTTTTAAAACGCCCTTTATTCTGTAATATATCCTTTCACAGCAATACTAAATAAATTTATTATTTTTAATATTGGAAATAATGTTTAAAATATTTGAATGCATCCTCATGATTACGATTATTTCTCAAATAACAAATCATTCATGATCATTAGTGCCACGAAATTAATAACATTCCAGAGTTGCAGTTTTAAAAACAATCCTAGGATTGTATTTAAGGATTAGCATATTCCACGATTTGGATAAGGAACTGAACAACCACTGACTTAATAACCGGTACAGTACCCGACCGTCCGTGTACTTTCTACTATTTCACAACAAATTACACACGGGCAATTTTCTGAGTTAGTGGGTTATGAATAATGGGGAAACAGTGACATTTCAATAATTCTAGAGATGATTCCAGTAGACTGTTATGTTGATTCTGTCATCAAAATTTTATTCTTTACAACACTGAGAGACAATTTCTTATTTTCTACAAACTTTTTCATGTGCTTGGATGAAATGTCTACATTGAATGTATTGAGGATCTTGGAGTGCGGAAAATTCCTCTGTAAAGAAGATAGGAAAAAAGAAATAATGTGTACCCTAAAGGTATATAATTCTAATTATATGTATGTGTGCATGTTATGCCTAGAAATTTTATAGATATATTTATCCAACGGCGATGTGTTGTTAGCATTGCTACATTGTCAACAATTACAATGGGTGTTAACTCTTATTTGAGTTTTTTATTCATTAATATTAGTTTAAAAGATGCTTATTAGCAAATAAGAAAGCGAATTTATACATTTTATACATACATATCTATTGGTTCTTTGTTTAGTCACATTTCGTGTCAGTGAAAAACTTCATATATTATTGCTAATTTATTATTTGTCTAATAATAAAGAGAATTATAAATAAAATCCTGACATAGACATTGCATAAATAGGTGACACTGAAAGGTTCCGTTTTAATTTTTCTAGCACCATTATTGTAATAGTGTATCTATAAAAAAGAACTATAAATAATAGTATTTTCTTATGAAAATAAACACGTTACAGTTCAAGTAACCTTGCATACTTACGATTGCACTATAATTGTTACTCAAGGGGTCTTAAAGTGACAAAAAGAATTTCCCTCTCTTTTACTCCCCTCTCTCTACTTTACCCGTGCCTTGAAATATTACTTTACAATATAATTATCCTTATAGCCACCAGAGAAGAAATTAATTTTTGTTAAGCACATTAAGATGTAACTTTAATCTACTCTATTATACAGACACACCCCCCCTATATATATCTTATATATATATATATATATAGTTTATTATATATATATATATATATATATATATAGTGTTTGAAAAGTCTGGGTACGACTTAATATTTTAAAAAACCATAGCAGTTAACATCTATAAACTTTGCACAGTGTCATATGGCTATGTAAACTATTTTTCCTTGCTATTACCATGACATGCCAACCCATGGGGGGACGGCCCCACAGAGGAAAACATGGAAATCTTTAAATGAAAGCATGGGTGTAGTGATACCTCATTGGAAGAGCACACTTAGTAGAAGTTAAATGCCGCAAACCGCATCTCAAAAAGGTTTATCCAATCAGAAATGGCGGCTTGGATTCAGGTACACATTGGGAAGAGTACATTATGCGCTGATATTTCTGACTGGATCATCGTATTCTGATTGCAGTAGGCGGTCGTTTCACTCTACTAACTTGATGTGTTTTCACTGACTTTTTTTAATTAGCAAATTATGTCATAAATTGATAACACAATTAAAACAAACTAAAAAGCATCGGTATTTATTGTGTTTTTTATTTATTTATCACTCGACCATGCTTTAATTTACACATTCCCATGTTTTCCTATGTATTTGCCGTCCACCCCCATGGTTGGGCATGTCATGGTAATAGCAAGCAAAAATAGTTTACAAAGCCATATGACACTGTGCAAAGTTTATAGATGTTATCTGCTATGGTTTGTAAAATATTACGCCGTACCCAGACTTATCAAAACACCTTGTATATGTAGTATCATTTTTCTAAACAATAAATAATACATTACATTTTATTAGGTGTAAAATAAAAAACTCACATGAATAAAAATCTTACATCTCGTTTAGCACATTATTTCTAGTGCTTTGATGATATTTGTATCTCTACGCCCCACCCTTACAAAATATTATGTAAAACATTCTATATGAATATATTTATTCTGATTCTAGCACACTTATATACTCCGTGTATGACTTTGGCATGTAACAGAAACAGACAGCTTTTCTTTTATGCGAGGAAAATGTAAGTTACTTGTGTTTGTTACCTTCTGTAGAAAAGAAAATTATATTCTAAGAGCCCCTCTTTTCCTATAAAATACAGTTTATACAGGTATATTGAAAAACCGTCTTCCATTACTTACCTCTGCTTGGGAAGAAGTTGTAAAGAATTACGTTACTAACGTTACTGATAAGAGTCACGTCTTTTAAAAATATAGTTCACGCCATCTCTTCCTACACCCTATTTGCGTCCTGTATTCGAAAGAGACATTAAAATACCCAATATAAACGAAAGAAACACAGTATTGCTTAACTGCGTAACATTTATAAACATTAATGAACACTCTCCTATAAATACCATGTTAAATGTTACTTGCTAATTCACGTTATTTAATATTATTGGTAAATAATGTGTATTTACAAGATTAATGTTATTAGTTTTCAGCCAAACTAATCAAGTAAATAGTTGTCTGTAGCTAATTATACGTTTTAATGGATTACTTATAATAGCAATAATTAACTAGCGGACTTGATTTAATCGTATGTTCTCTGTTTATTGTACATAAAATACATTTTTGTGTTGATACTCTTCTATGTATCTGTTTTGTGAAGCTACCTAAACATTTACTGCCTTAAAGTTGGTTGTGAAGACAAAATATTAAAAAGTTAACATAATACGGGTATCTAGAATAATTCATTACATATATATTGTAATAAATAGTAATACATATATCATGGAAATATTAATAGTATAAATAAATATTTATATTTAAAAATTTTACACACGAGCTAAAATAAAACTTAAAAATGTTTTAAAGATGGCGAAATGTTTGTATAAAACAACTTAAGTTAATTAATACATAAATTATCAATTATATGAAAACATTGTGGTGCTAGCAGAGAAGAGTCCAATACAGTTTAATCTTGTTTACCACGACGCTGTGACTAAATTATAATAAACGCAATTAGATAACCGCCGAAGCTACAGGGATGCACGGATAGATATGTAGCCGGCATTGTGTTTACTTATTTAAACAGCTTAAGGGTATTCGCCATTTTTTTACAAACTTCTTAGTGTACATGATTCTTTTTACAGTTAAAATATGAATTAAAAGGATATCTTTTAACAAAGTGCATGTAATTTTCTAACAATAACTCATAGTAGAAAGTAAGAAGAAAATTAATTAGAAACACTATCAATTTACAAATTTGTAGTGTTCTTAGATGTCTAATTTCATTTCATATAAGTAAACATTATGTTCTGATATTGAAATATGTTACAATAATCTAAAATTAAGTATAAATTATGTAATATATATATATATATCGTAATTCAACCATTTTATGGTTTGCATAAATATATGGGAATGCAATTCTTTTGACGAAAATGAATCTTAATGTCGGCAGAAGCGTCTATTCTTAAGAGCTTACTGTTATCATTACTGAGAGATCCAATGTAACAAAAAGACCTTTCTTAATCATCCCTTGTGTCCTACCCACGTCCTGGCGCCTTACTTTTATAAAATATCTCCTAGTTTTTAGTTCTGCTGAGTCTGTAATAAAAATAAGTGTGACTTACTTCAACATTCTTGTATTCTCTACAATTTTTTTATTTGACATTTTTGTTCAAATTTGGATTTTTTGTAGTTTTTTAGTCAATCTTGTTCAATTGAGTCCCTCCCATTAATTAATTTGTTAAAAATATTCTATGCAATTCTCACATAGACATTTTCTGTAATTCTCGGCAAATTCTTCTTCAATTTTTCTGCAATCGGTTGTGTTAAAATATGATTGATGTGTAAAATTGATTTTGAAATGTAACAATCTAATTCGCTCAGACATTTCTGTTGTACCTAGGCATAACAAACCGAACAAAGGAGCCAATTACGAAACGAAGATAAGCTCTTTTATTTCCGAACAAGGGAACTGTCTGTTCAATATTTTCCATTTACTCGATTTTCAATAGATCCAAAACTTCTTTGTGGACTTTGTTATATTAAACATTAAATCAAAATAAAATTACATTTAGTTATCACGTTCAAGCTTTCATTTTTCATATCTGAGATTAAAATTTATTTAATATCTTTACTTTTCCTTTTCTTGTCATTTTAGAAATATTGTTGTAATTAAAACAGGGCAATTATTGTTAGAATAAGTGTTTCAAATGGGGTGTCTCACAACACTTGTAGAACATATTATAGTAGAAACGTGATATAGCTGGTGTTTTTCACATAACCGATAATTGAGAATAACTTACAAGTAAATGTTAAGTACAAAGCATGAGTAACTAACAATTCAAACACTACGGAATATAGTGCAATTTTATATTGTGCATTTTAAATTATAAAGAAGGAGAATCAAAAAATATATCACATAAAGAGACTACACTCAATTTTATACAGGAAAGGTTGTGTATGATTTATCAAGCATTGATTGGAAGAGTATAAAAACGATGAATAAAATGTAAAACATTGAAATAAAATTATTTAATATAATATAAAAGCGATAAAGAATGATCATGCTCCTATAGTGTCAAAGAGATTAATTATAAATAAAGCTCCTTGGAGGAATGAGGAAATATCAGATCAATCAGAAAAGCAAACGAAGATGAAAATTTTGGATGACAAAATTGCATACAGATAATAACTGCAGAGTCTAACATACTTTAGAAATAAGCTAAATGAACTGATAATAAAAGTCAACGAAACTTTTTTATATATTGACGTGATGTAAAGATTCAAAAAAATATTAGAACTGTTTGAATATAAGTGGTGTAGTAGGTAGAAAGATAGTACATTGAATGAGGAGATATTAGAAATTAATAATATAAATATATATTTTTATAGAATCGGATTTATATCCAACAATAGTGTAGAGATTCTTGGGTTATTCCAAAATGACTGCGCTAACGTCAATTGTACTGTTACAGAAGTCTATCTGTGATGACATATCCATTGACATGATCAAAGGGTAAAACCACATGCGTTTACTCATTTTATAAATGAAACATTTATATACGCAGAGTTACAACATTCTGCATATAGTATAGCCCTACCTCTACAAAGAATCAAAATCCGGTTAGTGTCGATCAGCTTCGACCCATTCTGATGATAATAGAAAGAGTGACTTTACAGCAGAAAATAAATTACATGGATACTTAACGAATCTTATAAAACCTTCAATCAGGGCTCAGACGAAACCACAGCACATGAACTGATCTGGTTTATATGTGCGGTTATCTGTTTAAGATGCAAGAGACAAGGGCCTATGTAGCACATTGGTTATGCTCCAATATTCTCAGGCGTTCGACTCTATCGACCATAATATGCAACTGGAGAAGTTTCACTATTTTGGATTTGGCGAGGACGACGTTAGCTGGATTAAATCTTATCTAGAGAACAGGTGCCAGGTGACTAAATTGAATACACCCTCGTCAAAAACATAGGAAATTAAGAGGTGTGCCTCAAAGAAGCTGTTTAGGACTGATCTGTATCACTCTGTACACAGGTGATATTACTGAATCAATAATTCCACGATACACGCATATACTAATGATTTACAGCTACACATCTCCTACAGTCTTCACTCATTGCGTGTTCCCATTTCGGAAATAAATGCCGATCTTAATAGCATACATAAAAGGTCGATCAGCCTTAATGTGAATAAGTGGATCTGAAGACGCTTGGAGTGTTACTGGACAGTAATCCAGAATTGTTTGATCATGTGACTTATGCTTGCCGGGGAGTTTGCCAGGTTGAAAGGACTATACTGATACAAAACGTTGTTCTCTGAGGCATCTAAGCTGAAATTTTTTAACACCCATTATTCTCTCAGTGATTTCTACTCGTGCGTAAATTATGAATTGTCTGGTTAATCAAAATAAAGAGTACCACTGCGGGCTTTTAGAAATGTATTCTAGAGAATTATTGCACGTTCTACAGATTTATGTAATCCAAGCAGTTAAGTGCCCATAAGATGCAACAAGCTAAGTTCATTTGAACTTCAACGGTTTCTACCTAAACCCTTAGTCTGCTGAGGTAATTTTTCCTATTCCTCAAAACAAACTTTGCTGTTGAAATACATAATAATTGGAATATGTAAAAACAAAACAAAAATTATTATCTACATATTGTTTGTTTTAGAAAAGACAATAATACAATAAGACAACTGATTGTTATTATTAAAAGCATTTGTAACATCAACTTCTTGAATTTCAAAGAAACTGCCCATATGGAAATATAATAATATGTGATAACCTGTGGTTTCCAAAACAATTCAAATAAATTAATATTTAATTCTATTTAATTTAAAAAAAATACAATACTATTAATATTACTCTTAACGAAATACCACAAACCGTTGCAGTCCAATATGTTGAATGCATTCAACAACCAGACCAGACCACAGCTAACAGAAGTTTTAAACTCTGGAATCCACAGATTTTACAATGTATTCGGTAATAATATCTGCTATAATAATTTCATTACAGTTCCTTTAAATTGAATGACACATTGACCTAAGCAGGTAGTAAAGCATACCGTTGTCTGTGTATTTTATCAATTGATATAACAAATGTGTTACAATTTAATTATTATTTTATAAAACCTACCATTGTGTAGGGCCTAGTAAAGCTTGTGTATTGTGGATCAGTCGTAGATTCCACTGCATATTATCTATGATTCTCAAGTTTTATTGGCTATTTATGTTTACAAAAATGTTGATAGCGAAGCACCAAAACAAACAAAAATTTTTAATCTTTATTTGAGATTAATTTATTCAAAAGTGCGTATGAGCTATAACAGCGGGTTTTATAAACTACAAACTTTAGTATTTGTTTCAATAGATCTTAGTATAAACACTATTTTTGTATCCATTAATTTATTATCACTACATTAAATCACAGTCTAGCTTAATATTTCTAGTATAAACCACCATTAAATATTTCAGTCAATTTGGGCTCACCTTGGAATAATGGTAAACTTAAATTAATTTGGGACTGTAAACTTTTAGTAATAAAAATTAGTTCCATTAGACAGTAAAATTTGCAAAAACACTGTTCGTAATTAGGAATAAAAGTGCTGGAATTAGTTCCTAACTAAGCTTCCGTGGTAGTTGTTGAAAACATTTGTTTGAATTAATCTGTGTTAAGAGTCCTTTAAATGAGGTACCACAAGCCCAATCTTCATATTTTAAACTTTCCAAAAACCACCCCCAATCTCTAAAAGTAACACGTACAGAATTTTTAGGGGGCTCAAAAATTATAAAATTGTTTGTGCACAAAGTAGGGGGTGGATTAACACTTGAAACAGAGTTTCTATCTCCACTTGTTATATTCCTACAATCAGTGGCAAAGGTGGATCGATTCACTTTAGAATATTAATTATTATCTATCGCAGAATAAAATTAAATGCTTTGCAATTTTCATGTTTAAGAAATAATATTTGTATTTACGTGTTTTTCTATCTCGTAAAATAAACTTACAAATAGCGGCCGTATACAGTTTTGAGTAATATAAAACAATGCGAAAATAAAGTAAAACGCCAAAACAACTGTAATATTTATTAGATCCAAAACGAATTTTAATCAACACATTACACATTATTTAATATAACAAGGCTTTAATGTAGAACTCGTTCAAACTTTGGAAAAGGAATTGATATAGCTCAGTTATTATGCATCGTAGAGCTAAACAAAAAACTTTTTCGGAATTCATGGTAGTTTTAAATAATTTTCGGAGAAAACTTTCAGAATCATCAGTATTATGCAAATTAAAGTGTTGGTAATTCCCTATAGTTTGACATATCGACATGGTATTCACATGTGAAAACTGCCTTGCTTACAATTATGCTGGAAGATATATTCTTAATTAAGATTGGTTTTATGGTTTGATAGGAAATGCTAGAAAATACGTTATTTCCTTCAAGAACACGGCTTCCGGATTCCCTGGCTTCCACGACCCACCATCAAAACACGTCAAAACATTTCGATCCCATCAGGATGTAATCAGAAGAGAGTTTAACTCGCAACCCACTATTACATTAAATCAAACTGACCTTACTACGAAGAATATATTTTTTAAAGCCCAACACTACGACATCACTATTTATAATCTTCTTACGTGTGGTATTAGTTCACATTGTACATATAAATATCCCTTATATAACATACGTCTGTAATACCCCAGACAAGTTCATATGCGTAAGTGTTGATTCCCCAGACTAAATATTAAAAATATAATTTTCAAATAGCATACACTCTATCTTCCTATACAATTTTGTTATGTAAATTTTTAAGTTATTGTTAGGAAATAAATAAATAAATAATGTTGTCTAAACTAAATCTGTAAACAAACTAAAAGTCTATTACCAAAAAATGCTTTTTTTGTTGCTAAAAACCTTTTGTTTTGAACAATTTGAAAACTACTTTCTTTTTTCTCAATGCAAAATAATGTTTTAAGTGCAAAAAAAGTGGGCAACCTAATTGGTTTCTGCATTCGTGACTCATAAAACTGAGTTAGAAACTCCCGTTAGACTCCTAGTATTATTTAATGTAGGAGACCCTGTTATATATGTAATCGGTTTACATGCGGTATTACAAAATAAACCTTTATAATTCAATCAAATAAGATTCCTTCAAGCACAATTAGGTTTCAAGGTGTTTACGAGGTTTAAGGCTGCCTGAGGAAAGCTATCACGTCTTCAGAGTTGAGTAAAAAGCTTGCCTCTGGCGTCCTAACCGAGTCGGCAAAATTTGCTTCGTCCCTAAATGTTTTCAATGACTTTTCTTATGATATTGCTCCTACATTCATTATAATATAATCATAATTAAAGTAGACTTTTTTATACGATATTTATCCTGAAGTACTCATTATTTCATAACTTGTTTTTGGTGTTTTTCTTATTTAGACGTATTTTATTGAAATATATTTTTTAATATTGTGCTTTTCCAGTTAGTTAATTTTTTTGTCACTATAAAACACAAATATTTTAATATATATTAAAATATCAGTTTATGCATGTGTAAATGAAGTTGAAAATTTACGGAATAAAACTGCAATGGAATATATTTTAGATCAGAATATATAAGAAACTTGTTATAATATATTGTTCTATCTAGATTGATTTTATGTCTATTTTATTTTTGTTTCCCTTGAAAATCGAATAACTATATATTTCTAAAGCGGTTTAGATATATTATGTTGTACTTATGCCATTGAATTTTTTGTACTAAAACCCACTTATAAAAATACATAATTTATTTAGTTTCAAATTAGAAGGCAATTTTAATAAAATATGTAAAAAAATAATAAAGTAAAATAAAAAAAATATAGATGCAAAGTATATTATTTAAATTAAAAAAATAATTTTATTTATTATTACACTAGCAGTTACCCACTGCTTTGCACGCGATTCCTATTGATTAGCAGGTACGTAATAGTCATATCCTTTATAATGACGTGATACATGATAACTCCTGATAATGATTGATTGTTACTAGATGATACTCAAATCTTCGACTTGTGTATATATGTGTGTACGAGTATGTGTGTTTTTTTAAAACATTCGTCGAAATATTAAAGGATTGTATGAAGTCTTTTTCTTTTATTGTTTAAAGAAGCCTCTGCGTATCGATTTTCTGCATACAGTTTAGTTATTTATAACACACACACACACACACACACACACACACACACACACACACACACACACACACACACACACACACACACACACACACACACACACACACACACACACACACACACACACAAAACACAAACACACACACACACACACACACACACACACACACAGATAGTTTTGTATTGTAACTACTTGTCCACTTCAGGAGCCATTGCAAATTAAAATATAAATACTGTGTAAAATACCATAAGAACATCTTTAACAACATATGGTATTTTGTGCCTTCATTTCCTTATTATAAAATTAAAGTTTTTGTAAGAAATATTTAGTTTCTACATGAAAGCCTTGGGGTACACATATGAGCTGTAGAACACTAAATCAGTACGCCATGTGTCAAAGCATTGGATATCCACTCTGCATATTTATGACTATGACAAGTAATCTGTGTGTGATACGTCCTACGTCTGCCTGGAGCTGTAAACAGTAATGTAACACCAAGGACTCTGACTCAATATTTATTCAGTGAAAAGCTTTCCTTTACGTGACCTCAAGTACAATTGAAACGGTTTTGTGACTGTGCGACCACGTAAATTGTAATCGAGCTGCTGTAGAACTGTTCCCTCAACTTTTTATATTTTCTCTCTAACATTTGGTATTGATTACATTTTTTAGTATTGCGTTCTTCCTCTTAACAGTTCTTATAAAATAAAAATGTTATATAAACTTAGGGCTGAACTAATGTTCCGGAACAGATTTGAAGTTTTAACGAGTGATTTAATGGATAAGTATTATCATTGACTATTTATATTCCAGATATCCAATACCAGAAATTCTTAAAAAGACAATTATTTGTCATCATTTTGATATCTAAACTTTCAATAAACTTTAAAAAACTAAAAAAAAAATTGTAATATACTTTTTATGATCTTGCGGTTTGCAGATAGTAAACAATAAATGGTATGAAAGTGTTGATTGTGTATTTAAATTAATTTTCACCTTTCAAACATTAAGTTGTTTTTGTAAAATTATAAATTAAAATTCACTTACTAAAAAGAGACTGTACTACTGAACAAAGTTATGACTTACTTTTGATCCAAGCTTAAATTTTTAAGATACATTTACAGTTTCCATCAGTGTACTACTACATTCTTGGCCTGAAAACACAAAAACAGATTCGACCACTGTCCTACTGAATGCTTGGCCTGACAACACATACACATAATCTATCACTATCCTTCTGCACGATTGGCGTGACAAAACTCACAGTGCCCATCACTGCTCTACTATATGGTTGGCTTCAATAAATACAAACACATACACACACAGCATCCACCACTGTACTAATGCATGCTTGGCCTGACAACATATGCAAGGTTCCAACTCTATCCTACTACATGCTTGGGCTGATACATTTTGTTTGATTAAGAATTAGGCACTTCAAATATATTTTTGAATACTGAGCTAATGTGTCGCTAGATAATAATACATAATACAAGGTCTGTACGTTTACGAAAATGTATTGCCTTTAACAGCTTATTATTTTATGAATTCCCTTAGAGAGTAGTCATTTATAATCATTATATTATATTTAAATTGTGTTTGCTATAATTATATTATTACAGTCTTTACGTGCCCAAGGAATAACCAAATTTGAAGATAATGATACTCCACACTAAGATGGTTATAATTTGATGCCGGTGTTTGACCTTAACACATACTCGCCTCACTAGGGCACATGAAATGAGAGATTGTTCACATAGTATGATTACTTGTAATAAAAACCACATTACAGGCTGATGTCATGAGCTCTTAGGCTACTGAAATATTACAGACACATATATTATAATTCGCTATAACTATGGAAAAATAAACAAAGTCAATCTCTGTAACCTTTTGGCTCCACCCTTTTAGATAACAGGTATAAGCTTGGAATATATGCCTCAAAAATCATGTAACATTTCCTAGTAATAATTTTACAATTTTAATACATCTTATAAAATATAATACCATAGTTTGTTATACACACATCAACACTGCGTTATGGGTGGTTACCTATCACTGGCTTTGTAATTTACTAGAAGTAGGTGCATAAGTTAGTAACCATAACATACGCAAACACAAGGAACCGAGGACGTGAGTCCTTCCACAGCTACAAGATCCAATCCAAATTAATATGCCAATTTAATAATATATTTATGTATTTAGAGAAACAAAAATTAAGATGTTTGTCCTGTAGTATGTACAGATGTTAAGATATGAGAGAAGAATGTATAAAACAATTTTTAGTACAACTTTAAATTTTTAAGACCTATAAGCCTTTTAATAATTGTATACGTATATTTAATAGTGACACTGGATTTATTAACCTGTGGCTGGATATCTAATAAGAAATTTGTGTTAACTATGCGCTGGAAGGTGTCCTAATAACCTTTGGACCGGAGTATAAAGGATAATTCAACATCTTAATAGGTTGCTAATTCCATTTTAATTTAATTTATATTTTTTGAATTGGTGTAAACTTATGTATAGTGGTCTACGAACTGTGTGCTTAATTGATTGGGTAGTTTCATTATATTATTTATAAAACCTTTCATGAAGATCGTAATGGAAATTATTTTTGTGACTTTAGAATATAACATAGGTAAAATGGTTTTGCTAAACGTTTTCTCTAAAACATACGTATAAATCTAGCTTAATTTTCTTTCCTCACAGAAGTATTATAATGTACAAGATTTTTCTTAGTTTTTAAGATTACACGTAAAGACGGAAATAACGCTAAGTGTGATTGTCATGTATGTAAAATATTTTATATTAAATTACTCACACGCAAATAATGTTACTGAATTTTTATTTGCTAAAAAATTCCATCATCCTACACAAAGTATTGATACCCAAAGACCTTTATATATTATCGCTACACTTTTATATTTATAACTAATCACATTAACATACATTATCATCATATCTAGCCATTTTACTACCTACCTGCATATAACTACGTATATATGGATGTGCATATATACACTTACACATATACACAAATAAACAAACTTATACACCAAGTGAGAGTCAATATTAATAAATTCCTCGTAATTAAATGCAAAAATGTTCAGATAAAATATATTTATACTAAAACTTAAAAATATTTTATTCTGCACAACATTGTGGTCTACAGCGATTCCAGAGAAGTTTGACATGCTTATCAAGTGTTGTTACTATCAAGTTTACTCTGTGCTTTTAAGACTATACAGTGGAACAAATTTAAAAGTAGAATAGAATTAATTAATATACGACAGCTTTGTCAGAATGCAATGTTTACATAGGGAATTTAATTATATTTAACGGGCCCTTTTAACAAACATGTGATTGAATCATTGAACTTTGTATGGACATTTTCGCAAGTGTAGAGGCTAGTAGGGCGGAGTCCTGATTTATAGAATAAAATCCTTCCTCAGTGCGCCTCTAGGGCCCAATATGAAGGCGAGAAGGCGATAGATGATCAGTATTGAGTCGCAGTAGTGATTTTGCCACCACCGCTCACATCTCAGCATCCGGCACTGCTTTGCAGCAGTCCACCAGAGTTATCCCCGTAATACAGCACTCAATATACCTGTACTTTTGGAACAAAATAAATCAGTCGTATTTCACATAGTGACTGTCTGGATTTATCGTAAACAAACAGCAATAACATAATTAGCGCACAAAATGAAATATACTACATTTATTGGAGATGGGAGTTATTATAAGAAAACAACGGTTGTGGAGTATACCAATAATAGAATATAACAATTTTGTAAATACTAAATTAGGCTACATGCTAACGTTATTATTGTATATATTGTTGTTTATTTTTGAGTATTCAAGACAGTTACATTACGGAAATATTAAATTAAATTCATGGCAAAGACTGAAAGCATTCATTAAGTGTATGTGTAAAGTAACCAAAGATTCTCCAATCCAACTATTTTAGTTTGATTCAAAAGCATAGTCCTACCCTTACATACATCTTGTGTATTACTTTTCGTATTAATGTCCAGTTTTTATAATAGTTCAATCTATCAGTAATAACAAAAAGCAAAGTTATGGATGGTTTATTGTTAAGTTAGCAAAACAGTAAACTAGGTCACACTTCTTTACAATATATATGTTAAATGAATTATTAACTAAACCAGAATGTAATTATATTGCCAATTTGATAAGTACTAACGTATTGAACTCAACAGATTGGCTTTTTTTTATTGATTGATTTATTTTTTAAAATTTATGTACAGAGTAAAATATAATACATAACAAAAATCTTATAGGAAATTATTCCCAAGTGGGCATCAGCCTGTGTGTGGGGGAAACGAGTTCCTCAGTCTGCACTACCAATTACACAAAAAACTTAATTTAAAAAGGAAATGAATTGTCATTAATAAAAACATTTTCATTAACAAATGGAAAATGAAGATTTAACCTCTAAAATAAACCATACAAGGCCAGAGCATGGAATACATGAGTAAATCTAGTTAATAAATAATCTAAAATTTGAAAGGAATATACTTATCTAGAAAATACAATTTGAAGACTTAAAAATGTAATTTATAATAACTTGTGACTTACATAAAAAAGAGCAATCAGAAAGACTTAATTAAAAATTAGCCGATATAAGTAGAGAGAGATTTGGACCACACCTGCACACCCACGCACACACACTAAAAAAAAACACACACACACACACCAATCACGCACCCGCACACTTGCTGCACCACATGTCCTTGTTGGCCTGCAGTCAAAACGATTGTACAGACTCACAAAACACTCAGACTAACATTGATTGTAATACTATAAACTATAATAACATTATTTGTGTACAATCTAACAAAGTATTCTATCCTAAGCTGCTTTAAAGTTACTGTGTGAGTATTAAAATACACATTAGTGTGGAATACAGAACATATATTATGTTCTCAGGAATGTTTTTGTGACTATATGCATTTTAGTAAAATGCTTAAAGCTCACAAAAAGCCTGTAGTTATCTCGAGACATCAATTAATTTAGGATTTATTTTTATTTATATTTTTAATCACATTTTACCTTTTTTTAAAACCGGTTGCACTGATGTGTGAAAGTTTTTAGAGTTTAAGACGATGCTGTAATAGAAATGGCGCCTTACTATCTGTTCTACCTTATAAATTAAAAAACTACCAAAGTCAACGTAAGTTTCTCCGTCTTCAATGATGCAAAAGTTCCAGTACGATCTTTCGACTTCGGCTGGAACTTGTCTCTTTCATAATGTACCATAGCGGTGGGTGTTTTGTGAATAATCTTGAAGAACTCAATACCAAGAAGGGATCTGTTTCTGACGACTTATTCCCTATAGTGCCTAGGTTTTGCAGCCCTGTATTGGTTCCTCATCTTACCATTCTTTTTGGGGCTCTATTAGAAAGAGGACTTTTCCCGTCTTCTTTGAAGAAAATCTTCCTGATACTTAATCTTAAGTAATGTGATAAAACTATATATACAGGGTGAGTTTTTTAAAGTGATCCAATAGCTAACTTTTTACTTACACGACTTAGCACCACACTTTAAATTTGGAACTTGCTCAATTTTAAGTTTCACTCAGGGATACACTTTCAAATTTTTTGAAGATGGCCGCCATTTTCCAATATGGCGGTCAACTTTAAAATCTTTTATGGAACACCCTTTATTTTATGTTGTTTTTAGATTCTACTCAACAAAATAATACATTTTTGCTTTTGAGAGTTTTTCAATATCTCTAATGGTTCAGGAGCTACGTGGACTGGAAGTTTTCATAATTTTTGCCAATATGGCGGCCAACTTTAAAATATTTTATGGAACACCCTGTATTTTATGTTGTTTTTATATTCTACACTACAAAATAAGACATTTTTGCATTTAGAGTTTTTCTATATCTCTAATGGTTCAGGAGCTACGTGGACTGCAAGTTTTTATCATCAGTCCAAAAAAATCCGAAAACATTTTTTATTTTATAAGAACTGTTAAGAGGAAGAACGCAATACTAAAAAGTGTAATCAATACAAAATGGTTCAGGAGCTACGTGGGCTGCAATTTTTTATCATCAGTCCGAAAAAATCCGAAAACTTGCAGTCCACATAGCTCCTGAACCATTAGAGATATAGAAAAACTCTAAAATGCAAAAATGTCTTATTTTGTAGTGTAGAATATAAAAACAACATAAAATACAGGGTGTTCCATAA
This sequence comes from Homalodisca vitripennis, assembly GCF_021130785.1. Taxonomy (NCBI): domain Eukaryota; kingdom Metazoa; phylum Arthropoda; class Insecta; order Hemiptera; family Cicadellidae; genus Homalodisca; species Homalodisca vitripennis. Next base: position 60,706,558 of record NC_060211.1, read on the forward strand.
AATATTTTAAAGTTGGCCGCCATATTGGCAAAAACTTATGAAAACTTCCAGTCCACGTAGCTCCTGAACCATTAGAGATATTGAAAAACTCTCAAAATCAAAAATGTATTATTTTGTTGAGTAGAATCTAAAAACAACATAAAATACAGGGTGTTCCATAAGAGATTTTAAAGTTGACCGCCATATTGGAAAATGGCGGCCATCTTCAAAAAATTTGAAAGTTTATCCCTGAGTGAAACTTAAAATTGAGCAAGTTCCAAATTTAAAGAGTGGTGCTAAGTCGTGTAATTAAAAAGTTAGCTATTGGATCACTTTAAAAAACTCACCCTGTATATATATGCTGTTATTGTTAGATACTCGTTCTATCTTATTGGTATTTCCCAAAAACTTTTGATGGTACTATTGATATTGCTATATTTATTACTGCACTTGTTATTCATTCTATAGTTTTATTTTGTATGTTTCTCATTCTCATGTTCAAAATTCTCACATATTTTGTTTTCTTCTTCTTCAGAAACATCTGTAACATTAATTCTAATTGTTTGTAAATTAGTATAGTACAGTTAATAAATAAATATGTAAACTAGAGTTTCTTTTTAACCCCGCTCGACCTTCTTGCGAACAGCTGCCTTAGTGTGACACGCTGAGCATACGATATTGCTCGAGTATTATCTGCTATTATCTACTACGAGTATGCTTCGAGTATTATCTGTACACAAATTTATATCATTCCTATTACTTAAGACATAGAATATTACGAGTATAGTTGCAGGGTTTGGAAAGCAAGGACTTACAGTATGTCTGGCTTACATAATACAGTATTCATACTTTGAGTGAACGTAAACAAGAGCTATAAAAAGGACTTAACATAATCGTAAACATTACATGTTTTATAGAATGAATGTTTGTGCTTCTAGGAAAGCAATATGTTCTATGTGCGATTTTGTTGGAATTTTTGTATAAAAAAACTGTAAAACTTATACTTCTATTATATTTACTTATGTTTCAAAGTTATCGTAGGGCTTCATAATAGTACATCGTGATTTCTCTAAACATGTTACGACATTGACTTTACGATTCTCATAACTGGCCTGCAATATAGTTAAACTGTTACTGAGATCGTTGGAACTGTTTCATCAAATATAATGGAACATTGTGCAGAAATTCGAGTTATATCATTATTTTTTACAAGAACTGTTTACTCTCCGAGCTAAGGTTTTGAAACACTGCTCATTAACCTTAAAGTCAGGATATGAGAATATATTCAAATGGCCATAATTAATCTCAATAGTACTAGGTATGCTATTTAAAAGAATATACGTTTAAGTTTAAGTATGCCAGTTCTGTTGTTTAAGCAAGCATAATCTTATTCATCAAATTATAGATGTATGTATTTAGATTTAACCGCACAATATTCATCAGATTATAGATGCATGTATTCAGATTCAACCGCACACTACTACTTTAAATTTGTACTGTGCTTTTTAACATTGAGGTTAATTAGAATTATTGATTAATTAATTAACCAACATTAAATAAATTTTGCATTAATTAACCATACAAGACACTATTTGCTGACTATTGGAAGTTTTATCTAACAAATTAAAACTAAATATGTAGCAATATTCTAAAGGGAATAACATAGAAAATGCTTCCACGCTCGATTCTTATCAGGTCAATTATTATTGGTCTTGGTTCACTATGTGTTACAGGTTACAGCGAGCTGGCAGATTGTGAATTGTGTTTATTGTTTTGTTTATAACTATAATCAGTGTTATTAAGAGCATGGTGTATATATAATTTTGATGGAGTTAACACGCAACATTGTGTGTTTTTCAGTTCACTGTTTCGTAGCGTTTTAATGTCTTTTGTTCACTTTTACCTAGTTATGCAATGTGGATGTGGATTACTTATCCACCTGAGGAAGACATCATATTGCAGATCTCACAGCGTAGAAATACAAATATTGTGGTTTTACATTACAATTACAGATTTACTCGTTGATCATTTTTTACTCAAGATTTGTTCGTTGGATCATTTGGCTTTCAAAACTTATTTCAGCGCTTATTGAAATAGGTGCAAACAAACCCTTCGCTATTAGTTTGGTTGTAGTTGTCTATTGAGAGTGATTTCTAATATGCTTTAGTAGCTTGCTTCATATTGATTAGCCTAGTACATTATTTTCTATTTGTTTAAAATATTATTTAAGTGATAAATATTATTAAGAGTAAGCAGAGAATATGAATCATGACTCATAGCCACTGTTAAATTTCATCCTGTCCGATAACGCTGTTGGTAACGACCACCTCCACCAGCTAAGGAACTCCACGTCATTATCTGTGGACATCAGTTTCGCTCTTCATCAATCACTGACAAAAACACAACGTAATCAATAATGTTCTCGTCAGCTGCTATAGATAATGTCTGAAAACTCTGTTACAGATAACAGTTTTTGACAGTTACAAGACATTCTGGACTTTTTTATTGGTATGTGTGTGTTTTTAATAGCTCATTTTATGTATGGTAATAATAAATATAGATATTATTATTGAGATATGAATATAATGACATACACATATTGTGAAGATAAGAATCATCTCACAAGTGCTTAATGATTAAAATAAACACCTACGCAACTTTATAAGGTTATCAATCTACATTGTATATAATTCTACAGGAACCAGAATTTAGGATTATTTAAAATTTTAAACAGATATTTTAAGGAAATATTTACACTATTATCAAATTCCTAAAATTTCGAAGATTGCACATTTATACTGTCTGGATTGTATTAGTACAAAATGCAGATTTTTAAAAATTATAATTGTATCTCATATGATTATTCCAACTCTCAACACAAATATATTGTGTATAAAAGATATAACTACAAGGCAGTGTTAATAAAAAATATTTGGAATTCTTACTTTTAAAGATATTTATTGACTGTGTAATACTATCATGTGGCATAAAATTTTAATATAATAAATCTGTATAATTTTTTTATAAAGAAATATACCATCAAAACGTCTCACAATTTGACTACGCATCTAGTAGTTACACGTTCCAAACAAAGACATACGAATCTTCAATAGCTAGCGCTCGTCTCTCTTGGGAGTAGAATGAAAATATATATATATAGATAATTTTTCTAAGTAAAATGAATAAAAATTTTCAAATACCAGGATAACAGCAAGGTAATCTATCTAAGAGTACGCTTAAATTACTCACTTTGTATCAAATAAAGAATCCAATCAATGAGATATGCTGATTCTCTTGGTTTCCTCCGAAAAATGACCCTTAAAATTAAAAATGCTACATCTGTAAACACATTCACGTTTACTGTATTTTTAAAACTATATTTTCCAACCTGAATGGCAGAATTTCTTTGGCTATGTAAATTAAATAATTAATGAAAACTTAAAAGCTTAGACCTCGTACTTACAACACTTTCGTGGTACAGAAACATACAATTAAATATTTCAACCATTATATTTGACAGTACAGAAACTAAAGGATGTTTCCTCATGAATTTGTAAGATGTTCCAGTTGAGAGAACAAGTGAGTTGAGCTAGCAGTGTTATCCCCTTATTGTATTCAGAGAGAGAGAGCATCGTGAGGAACATGACGCGTTCACTCTTCTGCGCTTTACTATTACTCATTTTATTTGCTGGTTAAAATATTTTGCAATAAGCAGATATAAAGTAATTGTCTGTGATTACATTAACCACAGTTTCCCACATAAAACATAAATAAAATAAAAAACAAACATGCTATTATAAGATATTGCGTACGTTCCAAAATATTGAAATAATAAAGTCAAACTTTGAAATCTCACTTTGCAAAATATACTAAAATTAAAAGCTTTGTGAACGAAAGTACATGAAAATGCAATTATGCTTATCTAGATAAATCAATGTAATTTAAAGTACACTCTAGACTATTTAACTGCACCGTATTACGAGTAATATAAATTAATTTTGGGACACAAAGAACCTGAATAAACGAGGGGAGCACACCTCCCTATCTTCCGCCATGTTAGCCTATGTACCTTTTTCTAATTAAACATTGGAGATAGTAATCTGAAAGTTTTTACCACTATCTTATACTGTTTTTAATAAAAATTTTCTCCAGTAGGTTTAAAAAAAATCTCAAATAATAATTCACAATTTTTTTTATTTAAAACTTTTTTACGTAAAAGTATACATAAAAAATATTAATGGTCTTTTTCTTTTTAAACATATTTGAAAACCGGCAGGAGTAAGTGTGTAAATGATACCCCAAATGTGTGTGCCCAGTTTCAATGTTCTAGCTTTAATGGTTCCAGATAAAAAGGTACTATAGTACAAAATCAACATTTTGGGGAACGTGGATTTTTTTTTACAAAACAGATAAAACTTTTACCTTTAGTAGTGTCCAGTAGCATAAGAGGGGTTTTCAGGGTCCTCATCTGGTTCAAATTTATCTTCAAGTACCTTTCGCTTCAGAGAATTTGCTTGGTGACACTTTTTTGAATTTTCTTCAATAGCTTTTTCTGCACGGTGATCATCAAGATTCTTCATTGCCCTAACGAAGTTAAATCCAGGTTGCAAGTTCAGAAGCTCGAATACAATGCACTTGCTGACATTTCCATTGTTTTTGCAAGCAATTGCATCAAAGAATCCCAGTTTGAGGGTATTTATGCGCACAAAAAACCTTTTTCGGTAGCCTACTCTATATCACACTGTTTAGCGACTCGCTAACATATTGTGTCCCGCCTATGAACACACTTGCTCAACAGAACTTCATTTGATAGGTCTCTAAAAACAGGTTTGATTTCCTTCATGACAGTAGCATGTAGGTGTGTATGATCTGTGTGTTTGTAGGGAGTTTTGTTCAATTTGGTGATTTGGTATTTGCACCAGGAATCGTCGCTTGGGCACAAAGCATGACAAGGTTCTTCATCTGTAGAGCCCAAAGGAAAGTACTCTGCCCAAATAGATCTTTTCATGGCTTGGACTCCTTTCTGGGCATTTCTTCTTATGGCTAGACCATAATACAACTGTATCGTATTATAGCAGCTTCTGTCAAACGCCCTTTGCCTCCAATAGTTTTATTGCCTTCTAAGACTTTTTACTATTTCTTTGTTTGTCTGTTCTAAGCCTTGTGCCCATCCTCTTCTGGACATGGCCAACACACTCCATTTTCTCAATTGTGAAGTGTGGGCCATAAGGCTGTTCATTGCAAACTGTTTCAAAGCCCTTACAATCACCGTCACCAAGATAATGACTGTGACGAACTCCGTAGTTAGGTTCTAATCTGAAGAAAATGTTCTGAACTCCTACAACCTCGATTCCCCCCACTAGTTCTGGAATAATTGGCTATACATGTCTCACTGTAATTGTTTTGTAAGTCTTTCTTTGCACTGAAAAAATTTAGAAAAAATCTCAACATCTAGTACCTCGCCTGTAGTCACGCTTGTAGCTGTGAAAACTCCATTCAAGTAACTGTGACGGTGCCAGGTTCCGTCGAATGCTACAGCCAAATTCCTGTCTCCATCATTCTCCCTTACAGCCTTTTCAACAAAACATTTCATGTTTTCATCACACAACACTTTTAGTATTAGCTAAAATTAGCTTATTGTAAAATGCAAACTTTGAAGGTTTAGGTATGTTCAGCAGTCCCGCAAGCATTTCTCCTGCTTCTTGGCCTAGGCCTACTGATCGCAAGGCGTATACAATCCTTACATTATATCATAAACTGGACGACGGATTGTATTAGGCCCATCTTCTAAACTAACATTCGTGACAGGAGCTTGAATTACTAGATTTTGCCTCACATTGCAAACACACTATATTCAATGTAAAGGCTAAGCCTACTTTTTTGGAAGTAGACAATGACGAACAACCATAGCAATGTTTACAAACCCGCAACTCGGTGAATAAGTTCCTGAACTGCACTTACATCTATAATGTTATATTCAAACGTGCAGTTTTCAAATTGTTTGTATTCTTCATGATGTTGAGATAGCTTTTACTTTAGAGGCACTAGTATCTTTAGGCTTAGCTTTGCTTTTATTTGGAGGTGGAGTCTGTGCAGATGTACTAGGCCTAGGCCTAGATTAGAACTAGATTTATTAGCATGAATACCAAAAGGTTTTCTTCTTTTTGAAAACTTTAGTAGATCTAGGCATTATACAGTCATTACTACACCAAATCAATCTATAAAAAGTTTCACTTCACGTAAAACACAACTTTGCTTTTCGCAGAAAATAAAATAAAAATAATAAGTAAACTTATAACCTCAAATCTTGTTTATTACAGCAACAGATTGTAAAACAAAACACAGAACATAAGCAATAAACATATAAAATATATAAAAAGCCACCAGCCACCAGCCACAGCCTGCAAAATAACATTTTCATCCAAAACAAACGTACTATATACGAAGAGGTATTATACAAGATTGCATGATTCACAAAAACGTTGCAAAATCGCGCTTGCATGGCTCTAGAAAAATATTTTTTTCTTATCTAATATACTTTAAAAATATATTATGTTATATATCAAATTAAAGACCAGAAAATGGGCTTTAATAATGAAATAAAATAATCAAATATTTAAAAAAATTGTTTTGAGGTCTGCTCTCTAATGTTTGTAGCTACTGAAGGAAAATCATTTTCGGTTGAGGTAATCCCATAACACCCTCACACTATTTTCTAATCTACTTCCTGTCCACATGTACGGAACCTCGGGTTGTGTATTCTTCAATGAAATATTCTTGATATTTTGAAAGTGGTTGTTTCATTATTACTAACATTTAATTTTATGTAATTTTTAAATATAGATTTTTCTAAGTTATCTCACCTCCTTGCACTCTCATATGAAATTATACTGAATATTATGATAACCACTAGGATGATTGTATCATGCCAATTAATTGGTTTATTACTGTTGCTGTTACTGCTTGAAGGAGGATTCTACATATGATATCTAACTACTGACACTTTTTATTAACTAATATACATTGTTATCAAGTCGATTCATGATATTATTTTTATTATTAAAAACTCTGTATTACGAAATTGTAAATTTGTTTGATAAAATGAATCCAGACCAAAACGCATTGAATTTACCACTTGAAACACGCTATATATTGTCAGTTAAATTTCTAATAAATTGGGAATATTTCAATAGTTTTTGTTATTTTACACTCGTTATAATTTTGCTTCGTGTAAAATATCATGTATATGATAACTGTTGTTCATACGTATCATTACCGACTCATATTTATTTTCAAATTAATTTAATTTAATTTTTATTTGCGGAAGTTCCACCCTTGTATCTATAAATCCTATCCTTTTAGCAGTGAAGTTAATCTCTTCTACTATTTATTTAGAATCTTTGGCTTGTAGAGAGTCACCCTGCGACCTAATAGTCGAGTCCAGCCATGTTACTCTGAGTTACACACTGCTAGACAGATCTTATCCGAGCAAACCTTTTAGTGAAAATACAGAATATACCGACATTTTCACTACTGCTATTTTACTGAAGTTTAGAAGCTGTCTTCCCTTGTATGCAGTTTTATACGGAGTAAGCGTAGCAATTATTAATTTATTTAATATTTAGACTGCCAATAAGAAAGGTGTATAAAGAAAGTTATAGTATTAGGGTGAAAAATATTTTCTTGAGGAAAAGTCCAAATCATATACATGTATCAAAGGATGGGTCTCCATTCTGCATATTTATGACTAGAGCGAGTAATCTGTGTGCGAGACGTCCCAAGTCTGCCTGGGGCTGAAGACAGTAATGTAACACCGCAGGCTCTGAACTCACTCTTTATTTATTCAGGAGAAAGTTTTGCTCTACATTATCTCAAGTGCATGAAAGGATTCTGTACAAACCTATAAATTTTAATTGAGCAACAGCTTAGCATTTCAGTTCAATTAGTTTTTTATATTTCCAAATCAACTATTGGTTGTACTTCCACGTCTGCCTGGGGCTGAGAATAGTAATCTAGCATTGATGGCTTTGAACTCACACGATATTAATTATTCAGTGGAAAGCTCTACGTTATATAGCATCATATACTTTAAAAGATTTTGTGGTTTTACGAACCTATACAGTGTAATCGAGGAACAGCTTAGCGGTTCAATTACTATTTTATATTCCCCAATAAATTTTAGTAGTAGTTTCACGTCTGCCTGGAGCTGTAAACTGTTATATAAGATTGATGACTTTAAGCTCACTTAATATTTATTCGGTAGAAAGCTCTATATTACTGTCAAATGTGTGATATGTGACATGATATGCACAATCACGGAAAATATAATAAAAAATACAACTTGAACTGCTAATTTTATGCTCGAGTACGATTTATAGGATTTTACAGCCATAAGAAATCGTAATAAGTACTCCAGGTGACGTAATATAAAGCTTTGACTGAATAAATATTGAGTGAGTTCAGAGCCATCAATGTAAAATTACTGTTTACAACTCCAGGCAGCCGCTAACTACTACCGAAAGTTATTGTGTAAATGTAAAAAACTAATTAATCTGTAAACCTGTTAATTTATTACAATGTATACCATGTTACAGCAACAAAAGCAGTATTGACACACAGTAGTATAATATATTGAATACTTCCCAAAATATCGAAATAATATTTCATTACTGCAATATTCTTTTTCAAAAGGTAAAATTGTAAGCTTTGTGAAGCTTATCTAGCAAAATCAATATAATATCAAGAACACTCTTGAATATTTTACCGTAACGTGTTAATATAAATTAATTTTGGGAAACAAAGAGCTAGAATAAACGTTTCAGTTTCATAGGTACTAAAGGAAAATCATCTTCGGACGAGTTAATTCCATAACACTCTCACAAGTTTCCCAATCTACTTCCAGTGCACATCTACTGAAGCTCGGATAGTGTATAATTTAATGAAATATTTTTGATCTTATGAAAATGGTTGTTTTTAATACTACTTTTTAATTTTATTTTCGTTCAAATATATAGTTTTCTCAGCTTTCTCTCCTACCCGCTGTCTAATCAGCATCTATAATGAATATTATTATAACCACTATGATGATTATGAAACGCAAACTAATTTGTTTTATAATACTCTTGTTGCGATTGCAGAAAGACATATTGATATCTAACTAACACGTTGTGGTACCTAACATAAATTCAAACCAAGTCCAGTCTTGTTATTATTATTTTTTTATCTGTGTATTACGAATTTTCCTATTTTTTTTTAATTAAGAAAACCTCAAGAAAAAACTGGTTATGTTTACAAAATGCAATATATGATAAGCTGTCTGTGAAAAATTTAAATAAATTGAAGATAATTTTGTAGATTTTTTTAATTAACGTAAAAGTCATGACACAAGCAATAAATAAATATTATTCATACCTTCAATTAACTCTTATGGAATACAACATTTTCTCTTTAAGTTTCCCTTACTATCATATTTTAATATGATATAAATTAACTTCATATTATATGTTTTTATATTGTTACCGATAATTCCAAAGTCTTAGGCTATGTCGTGGAAAAGTATTTAATAGCTTGCGTTGTCATATATTATATTTACATTCTCTCATAATAAGTAATCAAGTATCCCACAGCACATTTAGAGAATAAATAGACATCATTTAACTTTAGACTGAAGTCTTAAGCTAATGTTATAACATAATATTTAATGTTTTGCAAGTTAACGTATTATTTTTATAATTGATCTAATATTGAGTAATCAAGTATCCCACACAACAGTCAAAGGAGACAGACATCAATCAACATCAGACTGAAGTTTTAAACTATTTAATTATAAAATCTATAATGGTTGGCATGTTCAAATATTATTTATTGATACAATGGTACATTTAATTTAATTGGTACATCCACTTAAAATAATAAACAAATTAGTTGCTTCACAACCGTACATCTCATAAATTTAAAATATATCGAAATATTTATCATGAAACTAGATTTTTAGCAAATAAATTGTTTCATTGGCTTTTTGGCAAATAAATAATCATAAACAGCGTTTAAGAATGATTTCAAATACGAAATTCCCAATATTAATATCTCATGTATGGGACCGTTTTATGCCCTAACATATGCAAATGCATTATGAACATTTTCATCTTAATCAAATAGAATTCCCTGAAGTAAAATTAAGTTTAAGTTTACAGGGTATAAGGCTGCTTGGGGAAAACCATCACTTCAAAGATCGCCTCTGGGGAATGAGGTGAAGGCGTCATCTGAGTTGTTAAATTTCTCTTCATTCCTAAAATGTATTCGTTGACTTTCTTTCGGAAGCCTTTTATGCATTCATCACTGCTTAGTCATAGATTATGAAATATTAATAAATATTAACCTGTAAGTTAATAACTTCTTTCTTATGTTAATGTTGTCTAAATTTTGATTATATTTTAATTAAAATTTATAGATATATCTATAATATTTTATTTAATAAGTTGAAAAATACACATAATTCTTTTACTCGGACATAAATGACAGACAAAAATAAGGTAATATTAATGTTTTATTATTAAATATAATATTATGTAGTAAATAGTCTTAAGAAATAGCTTGATTAAACTTCATCTTTCGTTACGTAGAAAAATATAAAAATTTGAATAATGATGGTTAGATTTTTATATATTTCTTTCAGTCATTTTGTGTACTTCTCTTGCCAAATTAAATACTATACAATGCTTCAAAAAATTACATTGCAATTACAATAATTATTTAATCATAACCGAAGTTTTTGAAAACATTCTATGTCTCTACTTTCAAGTTCCTGGTGTATAATTACATTTATAACAAATATAATGAAAATCTATTATTTTTGGAACTAATCCAATTGTAAATATAGATAAACAACGTTTTAAGCAAATGTTGTAAAAGCATGTAAGCATTGTATTAGTTTTGTTCTGCCACCTCTGCGTAATATTTACAACAATGTTTCACTAGTATAACATTTTATTTCATTGTCGAGAGTATTAGTTTTTTATTTGTATGCTTTATCTAATACTCTTTCAGTCCTTTTTTCGTAAAGTGAAAATAATACAGTTATTTGGTCTCAATAGCATTCTATTTTCATTTATCCTAAATTGCAATGTATCATCGTTATAAAAGGCATTTTTACACAGTTTGCGGGCCAAAAATGTCTCTGTTATATCAGGAAGGTAGAATGTTTAGCAGTTAACATTATCAAACTTATGAAAAATTAGGTAATACAGTATATTATAATAACATGTAACTCTTTATATAAGACAACTTATATTTTTATTAAATTAAAATTTACAAATAAATATTTAAACGTATTGGATAGTATTTTTGTAATAAATGTCTGATTTCAAGCCGATAAAGGTCGAAATTATTTTCCACTGTATTAGGAAAGTATGATGTTTAGCAGTTACATTCATCAAATTTGTGGTATTTTTAAGTATATTTTTTTCTATAACTGATTATATCTCTATTTTAGAATATTTTCTTTTACAAAATTGAGTATTAAGTTATTAAATTTTATGGTTTAGCCTAAAATACAAAGTATAATCGTAATGAAAGGCATTTGCAAGCAGTTCTAGGGCAAAAAATGTCTCTGCTGTATCAGGGAAGCAGAATGTTTAGCAGTCTACATTATCAAACCTACGAAAAATTTCGTAATAACGTGTTATAGAATAACATGTAACTATTAATAAAAGATAGATTGTAATTTGTATTACATTAAAATTTAAAAATGATTACATATTTAAACATATTAGATAGTATTTTTGTATTAAATTGTCGGATTTCGAGCCGATAAAGTGCGAAATAAATATCCACTGTATCAGGAAGGTAGAATGTTTAGCAGTTAACATTATCAATCTTATGAAAAATTAGGTAATACAGTATATTAGAAAAACATGTAACTATTAATAAAAGACAGCTTGTAATTTATATTACATTAAAATATACAAATTATTACATATTTGGACATATTACATAGTATTTTTGTAATAAATGTCTAATTTGAAGCCGATAAAGAGCGAAATAAATATCCACAGTATCAGGAAGGCAGAATTTTTAGAAGTTAGCTTGATAAAATTTATAGTATTTTTTATTTTATTTTGTTCTATAACTGATTATATCTCTATGTTTGAATAATTTCTTTCACAAAATTGTGTATTAAGTTATTAAATTTTATGATTTAGCCTAAATTAAAAAGTATAATCGTAATAAAAGGTAATTTTTAAACAGATAAAGGGCGAAAAATTTCTCTGCTATATCAGGAAAGTAGAATGTTTAGCAGTCAACGTACCCAAAATTATGAAAATTTAGGTATTAAAGTATATTAGAATAACATGTAACTATTAATATAAGATAGCTTGTAATCTGTTTTACAACGAAATTTAAAAATTATTACATATTTGGACATATTAGTATTTTTGTAATAAATGTATGATTTCAAGCCGATAAAGGGCAAATTAATATCCACCTTATCAGGAACGTAGAATGTTTAGTAGTTAGCTCGATCAAAATTATGGTATTTTTAATTATATTATGTTATTAAATAACAGTTTATGTTTCTATGTTTGAATTTTGTATGTTGGAAAATGGAATTTTAATTGTTATTGTAATGAATTAGCTCAAATTACAAAGTATAAACGTAATAAATGGCATTTTTAAGCAGTTTAAGTACGAAAAAATTAATCTGCTGTATCAGGAAGGTAGAATGTTAAGCAGTCAACATTATCAAACTTATCAAAAAATTAGGTATTACAGTGTTATAGAATAACATGATTAATAAAAGACAACTTCTAATCTATAATTACATTTAGATTTAAAAATTAATAAATATTAAAATATATTCTTTGTTATTTTTTATAAATGTCTGATTTCTAGCCGATAAAGGGCGAAATAAATATCCACTGTATCAGGTAAGTATGATGCTTAGCAGTTAACTTTACGGTTCCATGCTATGTCCCATAAGCTTCTTAGTGAAATCTCACTTAAAACCCTAAAATGAATAGCAACCTTTTTCTTATAATGTCTGAGAAGACTCATTATGTTTAAGAAAAATTGCAAACTGAGAGCACATAAGCCTCAACTGGAGTGCAATTCTAAAAAAATGCAGGTCATCGGTTATCGGTAAGGAAAGTATATACACAATGATGAGTGCTATTCAATGAAATAAGATCTCAATTTACAATTATAAACTGTCAGAATATTTAGCTACTAATCTGGGACTTAAGTAATGGAGATTCCTAAACCTGTAACATAAAAGACTGTCCTCAAGTATAAAAAATATATTTTTCAAATGGAACTTGAATTACATTAAATTAGCTGATGTAAAATTATTTAACATGACTGCATGAGTATGTTATCTAATCTCCTGTTATAAACTTAACAAAAATATGCATTCTGAAATATAAGCATTGGCTATGCACGGACAAACGGACGTCGGTTGTATTCTATAATGTATATTATTTCTAAGACCATCAGTTTTTATATTGTTGAATCTAATCTAAAAAATACCTGTTACTTCCTTAAAACGTTTAACAAAAAATATCAAGGCCTAATAGATCATTAAATAAATAAATATTGTGATATCTCTTTGGAATATACAGGTTAATTTAGTTTTCACGAAAATTGAGGCGCATATCTTGTACAAGATGTTGCACAATATGATCATATAAATATTACCCTGCCTCAAAATTTACTCTTACTTGCTTAAATATAACACTATAGGAAAGCACTTTTAAGACACACAAGCAGTTTTAATTATTATTTATTACAAAAATATCAATTAACACATACAATCAACAGTAAGGATAACAGCAGTCTTTGAAACACATATTAACTGACTCTTAAAATAGAATATTTACCTTGACAGTATCATGAAAGAATTGTGAATGTGAATGTTGTGAGTGGTTTAGTAGGAATGAGCATGTCAGGTTGAACATATCTGGTGGAAGTGTAACACATTCGTAAATTAATCATCTTACCGTGTATAGTACACATTGAGATTCTATGTTAATCTAAAAGTTAACTTAATGCTTTTAAAATTAAAATTTTTCTGTTTTTAGACTAGTTATTTTTGTATTATCATTCACGTGCGTATTCTAAATATAGGCCGAATTACCAACATTTAAATAATTTACATTTAAAATATTTAGTGTACTCGAATTAAATTTTATTATTGTTTTTTTATACTTTACTGGAGCAATAGAATTAGTTATAATTGTAATAATGCTTAGTAACAAAAAACACTAGTTAATTACATTATTTAATAAAGTTACCTGAGTGGTGATGATGCTAAGGAATGTTTAGAATCAAATCATAACCTAATCCGTCAATAAAATAACATTTTATTATAATTATATTTAGAATTAATAGTTTTGTTTTGTTTAATTTTAAAATAAATATCTATAGTGTAAAGAAGTGTATTACCCTAAGAAATTGCATAGAATTTGATTAAAGGGTTAATGTGTAAACCTATTGGTTTCAGCCTATTAAACAGATAAAATACACAGTTTAGACAGGACCGCATTATTATGATATCCTTTCAAATCATCAATTTAATATATAAAATATGAAGAAGCCATGATTTGACGCTGCATTACTCATGAAACAAAGTGATTTAAAATGTTATAAAAGCTGTCATTGTAATTAAAGTAATGTGGTTATAAGATGTGTATACTCGTATATGCCCTACTAATATGTAGTAAGTATTAGTTTGAAAGAGTTTAATTTAAAGCGTATGTACCCCGTACTACACTAAACAATGTACGATTGATTGATATATGGTAGAAAGTTATGGAATTCACAATTAATACAATGTACACAAAACTATCTACAATGACAGTAATGGAACATTAAAACATTTAGAATAAACATTAAAATGACGAATCACACCACGTACACATTTCTGTAGTAACAAGCGTCGTTTGACAGGTATGAGAATTAGATACATTTATGTTAAATGTACGGTCTGTGAACAAGCTTCGGTAGAAAGTAATGGAGGAGGCAGAGGAAGAAAGAACAAGAATATTGTGCTGAAAGAATTTTATAGGAAATCAATCGATTGCAAGAGATAGTATAATGGATTTGATTCCATGTGATAGTAAGTTCAAATAAACAACTCTCTTAATGTTTGTGAATTGCAGCATTGGTTTTAAGTAAAGTCGCTAAAAATGTAAGTTTTGTAAGCAGAACCCTTTGCTTAGACGCGACTTAAATAGTTTTTTTTTATTGAAATACTACCTTCTTATAAAGACAGATATAATAATATTTGATAGATTCTAAAATCTGTTCCTTATGGTTGCACAAAAACTGTTTTGCCTAACAAATATGTTTGTTGCAAACTCATAGAGCAATAACAATAACTGTAACAATTTTACCTTTAAACTAATCTGAAATTCGTATGAATCACAAGACTATCACAATTTATAAACAAGTAGGTAACTTATATATATATATATATATATATATATATATATATATATATATATATATATATATATATATATATTCCTTTTATAAATATAACTGATTACCAACCAACAGTGATTTATTATTTTTCCCATGATGTACTTTTGGAAACTACCATAATTCGCTTTATAGTACAGAGTAACTATTTACTTATTTTAATCATAAGAAAACATTGAAACCTCATGTACTCGAGAAGAACTGTCCATGAATGAAAAATTTTAAATGTCTTACAGGATAGGTGAAAAGTTATTGATGGTACTCTTGACAGGTGTAGCAAAAGTTATAAAATTCGGAGCTTAACTGTAATTGTTGATATAATTTTAATACAATACATGGATGTAATTTGTTTCTTTTGATTGATTACTATCAAAGCTTTTTACACTTATTATGGCTTTTTATTAAGATGGAATGCAGATGATAGAGCAATAAAATAGTAGTAAATTGTGACCTTATATTTTCACAATATTTATTATATTAAAAATTGTTTTTGCGATGTCTCTTCTCACTTGCTCTGCCCACAAGGACCTTATTTTGAGCAAAACATAAAAAAGCTGAGGTAAAAGATAAAAACTAATTTTACAATACTTACTGCTAGAGGAAGTGAAGATATATTTAAAATAATTTTCAGAGCTCTCTCTTCAAATTATCTCTTAATCAAATGTCTAATTGGTAACTGAAAATCTAAATAAGAGCTTGAACCATGTCGTTTAGTTACAATTACCCAAAAGGCGTTTATATGACATGTGGAGAATTTAGTGTATTGCTAGTTACATATTAAATTTTTAAACTCAATCCATTTAAATAATTTTATCAAGCAATAACACTAAATCATGTTTTCATGGCTAATTATTTTGTATACGGTACTATTAATATATGACAGAAAGTTACAAAATATTCAGTAGATTTACAGCATAATGGCACGAAATAGTGAAAACTGCTGCTATGTTAAGTTGTTTTTTATAAACCTTTCTTTAAAATACGTATATTTACATTGTAGTACTGTCGGTAACCATCCCACTCTAAATGCTCAGACAGCCTAGGTAACATTCTCCAATCAGAAATGGTAATTAAAAAACCTAAAATTTTTATTCACTTACTCATGAAATTTTCATAAAAACTGTAAAAATATAATGATTAATAAATATTAAAGATTTGCTGAATTTAAGGTTTATTAATGTGGTGCGATAAATTACTATGTAAGGTAGATATCCAAGGCAAAAAGGATCAAATATATAGTGAAACGAAGAAGTTTCATTTTTACCAATCACATACTACCTGTATCAATAGACTATAAAACGTGCTGATAGTTGTATTACTACAATACATGCTAAAGTAAACCAAATAATGTCGGTCAGTTGCGGTCGAGCGTGGTGACACACCATACGAATCGTCAGGACTTGTCACTGTGGCTGATCGAGTAGTGACTGGTCATCACGGAGTTGTGTCTGCGGAAGGTCGAGCTGTTGAGATGACTCAGAGTATTGTCACCGATTTCGTTGGTGGGCCTCACACAGCAGAACAGGTACTGGTTGAAGTGTTTGCGAAACGCTTTGCTCACAAAGTACAGAGCGATGGGATTGATGCAAGAGTTGATATAACTGAGGCAGAAGCCGACGATGCGGAAAGCGTGCCAGAAGTCGTCGTAGTCGTCATGTGAAGATGGATAGAAATGGAACCACAACATGAATATATGATAAGGCAGAAAACACATTATGAATATGATAACGAAAGCTAGGACCATCTTGGCGACTTTCTTCCTCGCCTGGATCTGATTCGACTGGCTCTTGCAGGGGTTGTGTTCGCCGGGTAGGGTCCTGGTGCTGAGCATGAGATGCCTGGCCATGAGCACGTAGAAACCTGCGATCACACACAGAGGAATTGCGTAGTAAGCAAGGAATTTAAAAAGGACCATTCCTTTCTCGTACGTAGAACCGTATTCCCTCGGGAAGGGCGAGCAGTACAAGATCGTATGGTTGTCTTGCACATCCGCAGACTGGACATTGGAGAATATGGCTGCAGGTAGAGCCAGTATCAAAGACATGATCCAGATAAGTACTGCCGTGATGATGGTGAGCGGCTTGGAGGAGATGTGACTTCTGATGGGGTTGACGATGGCACAGTACCTCTCGGCACTGAGTGCGGTCAGAGTGAACACGGACACGCCGATGGAGACGTCCTTGGTCGCTTCGGACAGTTTGCAGATCAGCTCGCCCCAGGGCCACGACTCTATCGTGTACAGAGTGGATGTGAATGGCACACAACTAACGATTACGAGCAGATCTCCCAGAGCCAGACTGAATATATAAGTGTTGGGAACGTTCCTCATGGTGCGGTGACGCGCGAAGATGAAGACCAGTGTACCGTTCCCCAACACTCCCACTAGGAAGATGATCGCAAACACTACTGGCACAATGTACGTCTCCGGTCGTTCAGAGTAAGGAACGTAGCCAACCAATTCAGTATCATTCTCGTAACCGTGCATCCATCCAGAGGCGTTTCTCTGGGAATCCATAGCTGGTTCTGTAACAACAAATTGAATAGTTATTAAAATTATGATTAAGTTGTAATGGAATCTATAATGAGCTGATATTATAGTATATTTCTTCGTTTACAAGATCGGTTCTAAATTCAAAAATGTAAATTAAACAAAATAAATCCAAGCATTAAATTCATGTTATTCAGTTGTTTTATTCATAATTTAAATATTGAAGTCACGGGAGTTATGTTATATAGCCTGACTTCTTTCATTAATCGGGATTCATATAAAATCCTAACATGCACGTGTTCTCTCTGTATATGATGGGGAGCTGCCTGATTTTATTTTGATTTGTTTTTATTTCCTCCCACGACACTAATTAGGTGAACACGTAATGTTCTTGTTTTCTTAAAGAGAATTTTTAAGGATTATAATTGTATTTTTTTAGCACAGTATGTAAAGATACTATTATACGATTACCTATGTGACCACACTTGTTCTAAAAATCAGATTTACCTATGAAATCCTCGCGGCTTTTTATTTTTATTTATTTATATAGTTTTAAATAGGTATTATCATTTTTAGAAAAAATCTTTTAAAAAACAAACTTATTTAGTGTGAGAAACTATTTTTGTATGATATTTTTTTATTTTAAAATAACATTTTCAGTCAGGTACCGTCATTGTTCGTTCCTCTGTATTACTGATAAACAGAAACTGTGAGAAATATTACAGTTTAATGTTATGTATATGATTTCATATAACCTAGAGATAATCAAGAGTATAAATTGCTACTTGTGGTATTATTTTAACATTTCAATATAGAAAGCACTGCTATTTCATAATTATTTTCTCTTTCTTATGCTACGATAGATATCAGTTAGTTACCGTACTTTTGTGTATATTAAACTAGCACGATAAAAGTAGTGGGCTTGGTGCCAGAAAGGTTATACGGTGCACATATGTTAGATGAGGGATCAATAGAGAAACGGTAGACAAATACAGGCGGGCTGTCATTTGTCTCACAGTGAGACAGCATGTGGCTGGCTGATTGACACAGCTTTGAAAGGCTTGCAGTGTTTAAACAACGATTAGGAGGCAATTGTCTCCTGATTTTGTCACTGTTATTCATGAAACAAAGCAGTTCAAATTAAATTACAGTGGTTAGCTTATTAATGATATATTTATAGCCCTACATTGAAGTGGTTGTGGTGGAGTTCCTGTTTTCCTTTGTGTTTTGCCAGTTAGGAAGATGTCTGATTGTTTTGTTTCCTATGGCTCTATTCCTCAAGATATTTATTTTAAAGTGCTCAAAATTGTTTAAGTAAATATAATTTTGAATCTGCGCAAAGGAAGAAGACAAATTGAGACGTCATTGAATAAAAAAAAGAGAAGCATAGAAGTGCAAGAATTATATTTTAAGTTAAGCCGTAAAATAGTAAGCATGATGCTCCTAAAAAAGTTAATGATATGCGAACATTCCTGGGACTGGAAAAATTTCATATCTGTCTATCTGTCTGTCAGTCTATCAGCACGATGTTTTAGATTGACCTATAATCTTTAAACTATGTATTAAGCTTCATTTCTACATCAGGAACACTAAGCCTGATGATGATGCACGTCTTTCCATGGAATTCGGCTTAGCGTTAGCTAATATTTGTAAATTGGTCTTATGGTTATACGTGATGCAGCAAAAATACAACCGAATAAATAAATAAATCTGTAAAAAAAGCTAATATACGTATAAGAAATTTGAACACATGTAGCCTAATTATCCCAACACATGTAACATAATTTTATGGTAACTGGTTTTGTACACAGTTATCATTTAAACAATAATGTGAAACACAATATTATAATAAAAAAGATTAAATTAAAAACGTAACATATTATATTGAAATTTTGCTTGGAACTGTACTTCTGCATATATAAAATTATTTCTATGATGTTGCATGTCTAACCATGGAATTTGGCGGAGCGATATTGCAGCCTATCAGTCAGTAGGCTTAAACAAGTTTTCTTTTGTTTGGCGGGTGATGTAAAAATTTCTTTGATTATTATGAACCTATATAATACAAAGAATTGCAATATCACTAAAAAAATATATAGACATACACTCTTAACCGAGATCTAATAATAATAATTATGTCTTTCTTTCTGCAGTCAAAAACTAATCCTTGTAACTTCATATTTATTATTTAAACGTAAATAACGTTATAACCTGAGTATTATTATTTGAAACAAACAATAAAATACTAAATTGTTTTATACTAAGTCTATTAAGCTTCATTTTTATTTCAACGACTAAATCATTGATAGAAGGCGAACAAAGGAAAGCAATCGTGTAACAGCGAAGGTGTTTTCTACTAGGGATTTAGTTTGGATTGGATAATGTTCCCACTCCTGAGAATTCCTTATCCCTAACTCTCTCACGGATTTGAGCAAAAGAAATATTAAGTAATTCTTTGTGAATCCTTTGGGATTGATACATTATTTATGAGCAGCCATACGAAGCTGGCGAAATAAATCTCCTTTTAAAGAATAAAGGAACTCACAGCAACCCATCTAAATTTGCTATTATTATCGGTTTATTTATTATGGTCTTTTTATACGATAGCTATTCATATTTGTTGCATGATAGTATGCTATTGATACTTCCTCGCTAAATTTAATAATGTATTTAATAATTTAGATCTTTTAATTTACATATGAGTACTTCTAGCTCAGCTACCTTTAGCAACATCATGAATATTTATAGAGTTATTAGACTTACAAGTACCCAAAGCTTGCAACCACTACTACATCAAGTTCTCCCAGTTAAAATGTTATGAATTTTGTAATAGCGTTATTTAAATTTTTTGGAAATGATAAATATTTATATTGACATATTCTTTCATAGTTGTATAACAGAAATGGGTACTATGCTAATTTACTATAGATTTTACTTAAAAAGCATTGCAATTTGTTGGTATGGATATTTTATATAAATGATAATGGTTTTGAATTATTCATGACTTATTAAGGGAATTTTTAAAATAGAACTTAAATTAGAATAACAATCAAAATAATAACTTTACATTTATTTTCTTAGGTGTGGTTATTAAAAAAGTCATATGAAGGCTTCATAGGCCTTGCCGTCGAATGACCATACAAAATTAAAAGTGGAATAGTTTGTTTTTTACTCTGAATTAAGTGATTTTCTATGTATAATTTAGTTATAAAAGGTCCCATCTTTAAAATTTTTAAGAACAGTTGTACTAAATACAAAGCACGTACCCAAGGTTTTTCTGTTGATAGATTGATTACTGAAGCTGTTTCGCAAACAGATAAACTCATAACCATGGGAAGATTCTAGATATAATTATTATACACTGGTATTGTAGTTGTAATTCGTGATGTGACAATGTTGATGATCTCTAAATTAAAATACTTGTATTTACGAGTTAAAGAAGTAGATTGATGTCTTATTTTACCACGACGTGTTGTTAGGATTAAGAACACAACCAATAGACTAACGATTAAAGATGACTTAGGGACCTCTGTCAGTGTATAGTCAGGCAGGACAGGCTCGTTCAGCGGTCTCCAAAACAGCAGCTTCGCTCGACGTTGCTTGACTCTGTTGTCTTGGGATACCGCCGTACCCGTTATACTCCGTCGCGTCAGTCACACGTACTGAAACAATAATACATTGGGTTAACGTGAAGAAGATTGTGATGAATTCAAATATCTATTAAACTCCTACATGGTATTAAACATTTTCAAATCCATTTGTCCCTTACTGTATGTACCTTTGGTAAATTTCATTAATATTAGAAATTCAAGATTGATTTATTTATTTTCTTCCTAATATTAGATTGAAATAAAATATATGTTAATAGGTGAGTAATAATATAAAGTGAGTTAAGTAAAAGACGGAAATAAGAATTGTGAAATACTCATAGGCTAATAATTAAAAATAATCCAACAATGGAATAGCAAAGGATATGATATAATGTAGCAATAGAGTGATGTACAGCCCTTTTATTTTTATCCCAAATATCAATAGAGTTTTTATACATCAAAGAGAAATTACTAATAATATATGTTTTTAGTAACATGTGTTTGTTTGTTTACATTGAGCCAACATAAATGAATAACAGTACAATATTTTAAACGTCTGGTTGAAACATTATAGCTTTTACATTGACTTTCTAGTTCTTCTAAAGGTGGACTCTCAAGTAAAATCCACTAGTAGAATTTCCATAATTAACAGATAGAGTGAGAGTATTAGAGCAACTAACTCCAGTCATTGTAGCTCTGTGGTTTACAAATATTTCTTTTTAAAACGCCCTTTATTCTATAATATATACTTTCACAACAAACTAAATAAATTTATTATTTTTAATATTGCAAATAATGTTTAAATATTTGAATTCATCTTCATGATTACGATTATTTCTCAAATAACAAATCATTCATGATGATTTAATTTTATACGAATGTTTATAACAGCATTAGAGCCACGAAATTAATAACATTCTAGAGTTGCAGTTTTTAAAACAATCCAAGGATTGTATTTAAGGACTAGCATATTCCACGATGTGGATAAGAACTGCAACAACCACTGACTTAATAACTAGTACAGTACCCGACTGTCCGTGTACTTTCTACTATTCCACCACAAATTACCTGGCAATTTTCTGAGTTAGTGGGTTATGAATAATAGGAACAGTGACATTTCAATAATTCTAGAGATTATTCCCAGTAGACTGTATGTTGAATCTGTCAACAAAATTTATTCTTTAACACTGAGATACAATTTCTTGTTTTCTACAAACTTTTTTATATGCTTGGATGAAATGTCTACATTGAATGAATTGGATCTTGGAGTGCGGAAATTCCTCTGTAAAGAAGATAGGAAAAAGAAATCATGTGTACCCTAAGGGTATATTTTTGGTATAATTCTAATTATATGTATGTGTGCATGTTATACCTAATTTTTTTAGATATATTTATCCAACGGCGATGTGATGTTAGCATTACTATATTGTCAACAATTACAATGGGTATTAACTCTTATTTGAGTCTTTTATTCATTATTATTAGTTTAAAAGATGCTGATTAGCAAATAAGAAAGCGAGTTTATACATTTTATACATACATATCTATTGGTTTTTAGTTAGTCACATTTCGTGTCAGTGAAAACTGCATATATTATTGCTAAATGATTTGTCCTAATAAAAAGAATATAAATAAAATCCTGACATAGACATTGCATAAATATGTGACACTGAAAGATTCCATTTTTTATTTCTTAGCACCATTATTGTAATGGTGTATCTAGAAACAAGAACTAAATAATAGTGTTTTCTTATGAAATAAACACGTTACAGTTGAAGTAACCTTGCATACTTACGATTGCACTATAAGTGTTACCAAGAGGTCTAAAGTGACAAAAAGATCTCTCTCTCTCTCTCTCTCTCTCTCTCTCTCTCTTTTACTCCCCTCTCTCTGCTTTACCCGTGCCTTGAAATCTTACTTTACAATATAATTATCCTTAATGCCACCAGAGAAGAAATTAATTTTTGTCAAGTACATTAAGATGTAACTTTAATCTACTTATTATATATGTAATATCATTTTTCTAAACAATAAATAATACATTACATTTTATTAGGTGTAAAATAAAATAAACTCACATGAATAAAAATCTTACATCTCGTTTAGCACATTATTTCTAGTGCTTTGATGGTATTTGTATCTCTATGCCCCACCCTTACGAAATATTATGTAAAATATTCTATATCAATATATTTATTCAGATTCTAGCACACATATATACTCCGTGTATGACTTTGGCATGTAACAGAAACAGACAGCTTTTCTTTGAAGCGAGGAAAATGTAAGTTACTTGGGTTTGTTACCTTCTGTAGAAAAGAAAATTATATTCTAAGAGCCCCTCTTTTCCTATAAAATACAGTTTATACAGGTATATTGAAAAACCTTCTTCCATCACTTACCTCTGCTTGGGAAGAAGTTGTAAAGAATTACGTTACTAACGTTACTGATAAGAGTCATGTCTTTCAAAAATATAGTTCACGCCATTTCTTCCTACACGCTATTTGCGTCCTGTATTCGAAAGAGACATTAAAATACCCAATATAAACAAAAGAAACACTGTATTGCTTACTGACTGCGTAACATTTATAAACATTAATGAACACTCTCCTATAAATTCCATGGTAAATGTTACTTGCTAATTCACGTTATTTAATATTCTTGGTAAATAATGTGTATTTGTACGATTAATGTTATTACTTTTCAGCCAAACTAATCAAGTAAATAGTTGTCTGTAGCTAATTATACGTTTTAATGGATTACTTATAATAGCAATAACTAACTAGCGGACTTGATTTAATCGTATGTTCTCTGTTTATTGTACATAAAATACGTTTTTGTGTTGATACTCTTCTATGTATCTGTTTTGTGAAGCTACCTAAACATTTACTGCCTTAAAGTTAGTTGTGAAGACAAAATATTAAAAAGTTAACTTAATACGGGTATCTAGAATAATTCATTACATACCGGTGTATTGTAATAAATATTAATACATACATAATAAAAATATTAATAATATAACTAAATATTTATATTTAAAAATTTTACATGTGTTATAAAAAATAAAAACTTACATATTTTTCAAAGATGACGAAATGTATGTATAAAACAACTTAAGTTAATTAATACATAAATTATCAATTATATGATAACATTGTGGTACTAGTGGAGAAGAGTCCAATACAGTTTAATTTTATTTGGTAAAAATTCTATAATAATTTTCATGTAGTTTAAGAATGAATCACAGGGAAAACCTAAGACCATATAAACAGGTAGAACAGACAACCTCTTTATTTTAACGTCAATGTTTAAGGAGCAATTTAAATTATGATAGAGTTTTACTGGTTTTTTTAGTTTAGATTATAAAACTTATCTTGTAATAATAACTGCATAGAACAACAGTAAAATAACAAGTACTACTTATCAGTTATAATGAGGTTTAACTCAAATCACATAACAAGCTTCATGAAATAAAAAAAATTATAACAGAAAATGTAATACTTGAAATGCAGTTTTTTAAAGATTTATATTTAAATTTATATAATTATATAATATAAAAGTCTATTGGTAGCTTTTTCTGTGTTACTCATTCACGTAATAACTACTAGACCGATAGTGCTGAACATATACATTTTCATTGTTAGGATCCCTGGCTAAAGAATTTGTCTTGTTCCTATTTCGTAAAATCCCTCCAGGCTACGCTCCACTGATCTCTACTGTTGCGAAAATCCCATCGTGGTCTCTAATGTTGCATTACAGCTAAAAATATTATTAATTGAAAGAGCCTGTTAAAAGTAAACAAATTTTCTGTGTAAACAACGCGTTATGAATGAGTCACAATAGGGTTATAAAAACAGTTTTATTTTGTAAACTTACATATTCGTTCATTCTTGTTCTTTTGTAATGTATTAGGCATCACTGTATTTATTTATTTGTTCGTGTGATCTCTATACCGACTATGTATTGTCTCATACTTGGGAACGGCTGCTAGAAGAACATTCTGCAGGGTGATGAAGGACTTCCTGGATATCCTCGACGCTATACACAATTCCTATTCCCTATGGCGTCTGGCATGCACCCTGTGGTCTAAGAAGCCGATACACTCCCCCTTGTTGTTAGATAAGATCTGATTTATCTTGCACAGGATAACGCTGAAGCCTTTTGCGGAGGAATTGGCACCTGGCGTTGAAGACCCTGCCCACAATAACATCATTTACCTGTGGCTGAAGGCTTTTGATCGAGAGGGTTCTGATGATGAAGACGTCGGCGATCCTTTACCTATAACTTATACTAAAGCTGCCGCCTCCGTCTCCGGGCTACCTTCTCTGAAATCTGCTGATCCCCAAATTATTGGTTCTGCAGTCATTAAACGTCTCCCGGAATTGGCGTTGCATTGGGTCAATGGCATCATGAACTCCTGTCACTCTCTCTCTCTTGGAAAATTTCTAACACCCTGAAAGCTGGCTAAGCTCGTAGTTATACACAGAGCTGGCAAGGGACCTGCTCCAACCTGAAAACTGTAGGTCAATTTCCCAATCCCCCTACCCTCTCTAAGGTTTTAGAACAGTTTATATTGGCCAGGTTTCCTGAGAACTTCCACCATCAGATACGCAGTGATCAGTACCGCTTTCGCCGGGAGCGCCTTACTACCTCCAACTGGCAAGGTGTAACTACCCTGTTCACTACTACAGGTATCCTGGCTATTAATAAGGCTTTTGACAGGGTGTGGCATGAAGTCTCCTATACACGTTGGTTCGCAGTCCCCTGCCGCGTTAGTTGTTCCAATTGCTTCTCTCCTTCCTGACTGGACGCCGCTTCTGGGTCTCTGTTAGGACGACCACTTCCTCCGTATGACCAGTGAATGCTGGTATGCTACAGCGATCAGCTTTTGGGCCGAACCTCTTCCTGTGGTATTATAATGATATGCATCTGTTGCCAATCATCTCCGTGGCTCTCTACGCAGACGATGTCCTATTCATGGCCCTGTCGATCCGGCTGCGCCAATCATGCATTTAAAAACAGCGTCAAATACATTTATTTGGTCTCTCCATGGGTTTCTTATTGGCGGATCATGACAAACTCGAACCAACGTGAGGCGATTTGTTTCTCCTAGGAGGACTATGGCCCAGGTCTTTGCGAAGTCCTGACTGTCTAGGGTGACAGACCCCAATAAGTTACCTCGGGATGGTACTGCGCAGGCGGCTCTCGATAAAGGTTACTGAAACTCGCAGGATGCAGACTAGCCGGGCGGCATTAATGTCTCTTGCTCCGCTTCTTCGCCTCCACAAGGCTGCTCCTTACACCTTGATTAAAAGGCAATCCATAACCTACGCTAGACCTCTGTGTTACAAATAGCTGGCTGCTACCACCTGGAAACAGCTCTATCATTCCAACACACCGTTGTTCGTTTGCTATATGAAACCCCTTGATTTGCTCTGAACACTATCATGATGAGCTCCGTGAGCACCATGCTCCACTGCACAAACTGCTACGTCCAAGGGCATTGCTAGACGACACTCCCGTCAATCCTCAAACTCCACCGACCATGAACATATTCCCCATTGTTCATCTATTTGTTATAATCTTGACTCCATTAACTACACTTCAGCACTGTATACTGAAATACGCTGATACTTTTCTCTCCATCAGTCGTTGGATACATTTATTTCAGAAGCTGCTTAGAGGAGAATCACCCCGTCTAGTTTAGTTCAAACAACGCGTTATGACAACACAATCATATTCTTAATTAATTTAACCACTATTTTCAATCTTTTTATATTAACAGTCTTGAAAGCACAGATACTATCAACATTTCTCATTGTTAACCTTTTCTCCAACCGATGTTGAGAACATAGTAAAAATATCCAGATAGGAAAATTATGGTTTCGTAAAAGTATTTTATTTATACGTACGATCTAGCAAATGTAAGGTATTCACAATCCTTGGTCAGTCTGTAATACATATATAATGCTTGTAAGATTGTGGATGTATGTGGATATATTTTATTGATCAGAAAACAAAACAAAATCTATTTTAACATACACTATGGGACAAAGAATGGACAAAACATACTCAAACCAAATTAATGACAATGGCCATGAATATACAAGTTTTACCATAAGAGTAACAAATGTAAGTTGTTTTACATAACCACGACGCTGTGACTAAATTATAGTAAACGCAATTAGATAACCGCCGAAGCTACAGGGATGCACGGATAGATATGTATCCGGCATTGTGTTTACTTATTTAAACAGCTTAAGGGTATTCGCCATTTTTTTACAAACTTCTTAGTGTACATGAGTCTTTTTACAGTTACAATTTGAATTAAAAGGATATCTTTTAGCAAAGTGCATGTAATTTTCTAACAATAACTCATTGTAGAAAGTAATAAGAAAATTAATTATAAACACTAAAAATTTACAAAACTTTAGTGTTCTTAGATGTCTAATTTCATTTCATTCGTTTGCATAAATATATTGGAATACAATTCTTTTGAAGAAAATGAATCTTAATGTCGGCAGAAGGGTCTATTCTTAAGAGCTTACTGTTATCATTACTGAGATATCCAATGTAACAAAGAGACCTTTCTTAATCATCCCTTGTGCCCTACCCACGCCCTGGCGCCTTACTTTTTAAGGAGTTCTCCTGGTCTTTAGTTCTGCTGAGTCTGTAATAAAAATAAGTGTGAGTTACTTCAACATTCTTGTATTCCGTAAAAATTTTTTATTTGACATTTTTCTTCAAATTTGGATTTTTTGTAGTCAATCTTGTTTAATTGAGTCCCTCCCATTAATTAATTTGTTAAAAATATTCTATGCAATTCTCACATAGAAATTTTCTGTAATTCTCGGCAAATTTTTCTTCAAGTTTTCTGCAATCGGTTGTGTTAAAATATGATTGATGTAAAATTGATTTTGAAATGTAACAATCTAATTCGCTCAGACCTTTCTGTTGTACCTAGGCATAACAAACCGAACAAAGGAGCCAATTACGAAACGAAGATAAGCTCTTTTATTTCCGAACAAGGGAATGTCTGTTCAATATTTTCCATTTACTCGATTTTTAATAGATCCAAAACTTCTTTGTGGACTTTGTTATATTAAACATTAAATCAAAATAAAATTACATTCAGTTATCACGTTCAAGCTTTCATTTTTCATATCTGAGATTAAAATTTATTTAATATCTTTACGTTTCCTTTTCTCGTCATTTTAGAAATATTGTTGTACTTAAAACAGGGCAATTATTGTTAGAATAAGTGTTTCAAATGGGGTGTATCACATCACTTGTAGAACATATTATAGTAGAAACGTGATATAGCTGGTGTTTTTCACATAACCGATACTTGAGAATAACTTACAAGTAAATTTTAAGTACAAAGCATGAGTAACTAACAATTCAAACACTACGGAATATAGTGCAATTTTATATTGTGCATTTTAAATTATAAAGAAGTAGAATCAAAAAATATATCACATAAAGAGACTACACTCAATTTTATACAGGAAAGGTTGTGTATGATTTATTAAGCATTGATTGGAAGAGTATAAAAACGATGAATAAAATGTAAAACATTGAAATAAAATTATTTAATATAATATAAAAGCGATAAAGAATGATCATGCTCCTATAGTGTCAAAGAGATTAATTATAAATAAAGCTCCTTGGAGGAATGAGGAAATATCAGATCAATCAGAAAAGCAAACGAAGATGAAAATTTTGGATGACAAAATTGCATACAGATAATAACTGCAGAGTCTAACATACTTTAGAAATAAGCTAAATGAACTGATGATAAAAGTCAACGAAACTTTTTTATATATTGACGTGATGTAAAGATTCAAATAAATATTAGAACTGTTTGAATATAAGTGGTGTAGCAGGTAGAAAGATAGTACATTGAATGAGGAGATTAATAATATAAATATATATTTTTCTAGAATCGGATTTATATCCAACAATAGTGTAGAGATTCTTGGGTTATTCCAAAATGACTGCGCTAACGTCAAGTTTACTGTTACAGAAGTCTATCTGTGATGACATATCCATTGACATGATCAAAGGGTAAATCCACATGCGTTTACTCATTTTATAAATGAAACATTTACATATGCAGAGTTACAACATTCTGCATATATTATAGCCCTACCTCTACAAAGAATCAAAATCCGGTTAGTGTCGATCAGCTTCGGCCCATTCTTATGATAATAGAAAGAGTGACTTTACAGCAGATAATAAATTACATGGATACTTAACGAATCTTATAAAACCTTCAATCGGGCTCAGACGAAACCACAGCACATGAACTGATCTGGTTTATATGTGCGGTTATCTGTTTAAGATGCAAGAGACAAGGGCCTATGTAGCACAGTGGTTATGCTAGAATATCCTCAGGCGTTCGAATCTATCGACCATAATATGCAACTGGAGAAGTTTCACTATTTTGGATTTGGCGAGGACGACTTTAGCTGGATTAAATCTTATCTAGAGAACAGGTGCCAGGTGACTAAATTGAATACAGCCTCGTCCAGAACATAGGAAATTAAGAGGTGTGCCTCAAAGAAGCTGTTTAGGACTGATCTGTATCACTCTGTACACGGGTGATATTACTGAATCAATAATTCCACGATACACGCATATACTAATGATTTACAGCTACACATCTCCTACAGTCTTCACTCATTGCGTGTTCCCATTTCGGAAATCAATGCCGATCTTAATAGCATACATAAAAGTTCGATCAGCCTTAATGTGAATAAGTGGATCTGAAGACGCTTGGAGTGTTACTGGACAGTAATCCAGAATTGTTTGATCATGTGACTTATGCTTGCCGGGGAGTTTGCCAGGTTGAAAGGACTATACTGATACAAAACGTTGTTCTCTGAGGCATCTAAGCTGAAATTTTTTAACACCCATTATTCTCTCAGTGATTTCTACTCGTGCGTAAATTATGAATTGTCTGGTTAATCAAAATAAAGAGTACCACTGCGGGCTTTTAGAAATGTATTATAGAGAATTATTGCACGTTCTACAGATTTATATAATCCAAGCAGTTAAGTGCCCATAAGATGCAACAAGCTAAGTTCATTTGAACTTTAACGGTTTCTACCTAAACCCTTAGTCTGCTGAGCTAATTTTTCCTATTCCTCAAAACAAACTTTGCTGTTGAAATACATATTAATTGGAATATGTAAAAACAAAACAATAATAATTGTCTACATATTGTTTGTTTTAGAAAAGATTGTTATAACTGATTGTTATTATTAAAAGCATTTGTAACATCAATTTCTTGAATTTCAAAGAAACTGCCCTTATGGAAATATAATAATATGTGATAACCTGTGGTTTCCAAAACAATTCAAATAAATTAATATTTAATTCTATTTCATAAAAAAAATACAATACTATTAATATTACTCGTAATGAAATACCACAAACCGTTGCAGTCCAATATGTTGAATGCATTCAACAACCAGACCAGACCACATCTAACAGAAGTTTTAAACTCTGGAATCCACAGATTTTACAATGTAATCAGTAATAATATCTGCTATAATAATTTCATTACAGTTCCTTTAAATTGAATGACACATTGACCTAAGCAGGTAGTAAAGCATACCGTTGTATGTGTATTTTATCAATTGACATAACAATAATGTGTTACAATTTTATTATTATTATTTTATAAAACCTACCATTGTGTAGGGCCTAGTAAAGCTTGTGAATTGTGGATCAGTCGTAGACTCCACTGCAGATTATCTATGATTCTCAAGTTATACTGGCTATTTATGTTTACAAAAATGTTGATAGGGAAGCACCAAAATAAACAACAATTTTTAATCTTTATTTGAAATTAATTTATTCAAAAGTGCGTATGAGCTATAACAGCGGTTTTTGATAAACTACAAACTTTAGTATTTTTTCATTAGATCTTAGTATAAACAGTATTTTTGTTTCCATTAATTTATTATCACCACATTAAATTACAGTCTAGCTTAATATTTTTAGTATAAACCACCATTAAATATTTCAGCCAATTTGGGCTCACCTTGGCATAATGGTAAACTTAAATTAATTTGGGACTGTAAACTTTTAGTAATAGAAATTAGTTCCATTAGACAGTAAAATTTGCAAAAACACTATTCCTAATTAGGGATAAAAGTGCTGGACTTGTTCCTAACTAAGCTTCCATGGTACTTGTTGAAAACATTTGTTTGAATTAATCTGTGTTAAGAGTCCTTTAAATGAGGTACCACACACCCAATCTTCATATTTCAAACTTTCCAAAAACAACCCCCAATCTCCAAAAGTAACACGTACAGAATTTTTAGGGGGCTCAAAAATTATAAAATTGTTTGTGCACAAAGTTGGGGGTGGATTAACACTTGAAACAGAGTTTCTATCTCCACTTGTTATATTCCTACAATCAGTGGCAAAGGTGGATCGATTCACTTTAGAATATTAATTATTATCTATCGCAGAATAAAATTAAATGCTTTGCAATTTTCATGTTTAAGAAATAATATTTGTATTTACGTGTTTTTCTATCTCGTAAAATAAACTTACAAATAGCGGCCGTATACAGTTTTGAGTAATATAAAACAATGCGAAAATAAAGTAAAACGCCAAAACAGATGTAATATTTATTAGATCCAAAACGAATTTTAATCAACACATTACACATTATTTAATATAACAAGGCTTTAATGTAGAACTCGTTATCAGTTATTATGCATCGCAGAGCTAAACAAAAAACTTTTTAGGAATTCATAGTAGTTTTAAATAATATTCAAAAAAACTTTCAGAATCATCAGTATTATGCAAATTAAAGTGTTGGTAATTCCCTATAGTTTGACATATCGACATGGTATTCACATGTGAAAACTGCCTTGCTTACGATTATGCTGGAAGATATATTCTTAATTAAGATTGGTTTTATGGTTTGATAGGAAATGCAAGAAAATACGTTATTTCCCTCAAGAACACTGCTTCCGGATTCCCCGGCTTCCACGACCCACCATCAAAACACGTCAAAACATTTCGATCCCATCAGGATGTAATCAGAAGAGAGTTTAACTCGCAACCCACTATTACATTAAATCAAACTGACCTTACTACGAAGAATATATTTTTTAAAGCCTAACACTACGACATCACTTTTTTTAATCTTCTTACATGATTTTTTTTGCTAAAAACCTTTTGTTTGGAACAATTTTTAAAACTACTTTCTTTTTTCTCAATGCAAAATAATGTTTTAAGTGCAAAAAAGTGGGCAACCTAATTGGTTTCTGCATTCGTGACTCATAAAACTGAGTTAGAAACTCTCTTTAGACTCCTAGTATTATTTAATGTAGGAGACCCTGTTATATATGTAATCGGTTTATATGAGGTATTACAAAATAAACCTTTACAATTCAATCAAATAAGATTCCTTCAAACACAATTAGGTTTCAAGGTGTTTACGAGGTTTAAGGCTGCCTGAGGAAACCTATCACGTCTTCAGAGTTGAGTAAAAAGCTTGCCTCTGGCGTCCTAACCGAGTCGGCAAAATTTGCTTCGTCCCTTAAATTTTTTCAATGACTTTTCTTATGATATTGCTCCTACATTCATTATAATATAATCATAATTAAAGTAGACTTTTTTATACGATGTTTATCCTGAAGTACTCATTATTTCATAACTTGTTTATGGTGTTTTTCTTATTTAGACGTATTTTATTGAAATATATTTTTTAATATTGTGCTTTTCCAGATAGTTAATTTTTTTGTCACTATAAAACAAAAATGTTTTAATATTTATTAAAATATCAGTTTATTAATGTGTAAATGAAGTTGAAAATTTACGGAATAAAACTGCAATGGAATATATTTTATATCAGAATATATAAGAAACTTGTTATAATATATTGTTCTATCTAGATTGATTTTATGTCTATTTTATTTTTGTTTCCCTTGAACATCGAATAACTATATATTTCTAAAGCGGTTTAGATATATTATGTTGTACTTATGCCATTGAATTTTTGTACTAAAATTCACTTATAAAAATACATAATTTATTTAGTTTCAAATTAGAAGGCTATTTTAATAAAATATGTAAAAAAATAATAAAGTAAAATAAAGAAAAATATAGATGCAAAGTATAATATTTGAATTTAAAAAAATAATTTGATTACACTAGCAGTTACGCAATGCTTTGAACGCGATTCCTATTGATTAGCAGGTACGTAATAGTCATATCCTTTATAATGACGTGATACATGATAATTCCTGATAATGATTGATTGTTACTAGATGATACTCAAGTCTTCGACTTGTGTATATATGTGTGTATGTGTGTTTAAAAAAAAAAAAAAAACTCGTCGAAATATTAAAGGATTGTTTAAAGTCTTTTTCTTTTATTGTTTAAAGAAGCCTCTGCGTATCGATTTTCTGCATATAGTTTAGTTATTAAGTACACACACACACACACACACACACACACACACACACACACACACACACACACACACACACAGAATTTTTTATTGTCACTTCTTGTCCACTTCAGGAGCCATTGCAAATTAAAATATAAATGCTGTGTAAAAGACCATAAAAATATCTTTAACAACATATGATATTTTGTGCCTTAATTTCCTTATTATAAAATTAAGTTTTTTGTAAGAAATATTTTGTTTCTACATGAAAGCCTTGGGGTACACATATGAGCTGTAGAAGCCTAAATCAGTACAGCATGTGTCAAAGGATTGAATATCCTCTCTGCATATTTATGACTATGACAAGTAATCCGTGTGTGATACGTCCTTCGTCTGCCTGGAGCTGTAAACAGTAATGTAAAACCAAGGAATCTGACTCAATACTTATTCAGTGATAAGCTTTACTTTACGTGACCTCAAGTACAATTGAAACGGTTTTGTGACTGTGCGAACCCGTAAATTGTAATCGAGCTCCTGCAGAACTGTTCCCTCAACTTTTTATATTTTCACTCTAACATTTGGTATTGATTACATTTTTTAGTATTGCGTTCTTCCTCTTAACAGTTCTTATAAAATAAAAATGTTATATAAACTTAGGGCTGAACTAATGTTCCTGAACAGATTTAACGAGTGATTTAATGTATAATATTATCATTGACTATTTATATTCCAGATATCCAATACCAGAAATTCTTAAAAAAGACAATTATTTGTCATCATTTTTATATCTAAACTTTCAATAAACTTTAAAAACTGTTTCTGTACAAAAATTTTGTAATGTACTTTTTATGCTATTGCGGTTTGCAGATAGTAAACAATAAATTGCATGAAAGTGTTGATTGTGTATTTAAATTAATTTTCACCTTTCAAACAATAAGTTGTTTTTGTAAAATTATAAATTAAAATTCACTTACTGAAAAAGATACTGTACTACTGAACACAGTTATGACTAACTTTTGATGTAAGCTTAAATTTTTAAGATACATTTACAGTTTCCATCAGTGTACTACTGTACTACATTCTTGGCCTGACAACACAACACATCACTATCACTATCCTTCTACACGTTTGGCGTGACAACACTCACAGTGCCCATCACTGCTCTACTATATATATGGTTGGCCTCAATATATACAAACACATACACACACACAGCATCCACCACTGTCCAAATGCATGTTTGGCCTGACAACACAAGCAAGGTTCCAACACTGTCCTATTACATGCGTGGGCTGATATATTTAGTTTTTTAAGAATTACGCACTTCAAATAGATTTTTTGAATACTGAGCTAATGTGTCGCTAGATAGAAACACATAATACAAGGTCTGTATGTTTAAGCAAATGCATTGCTTTTAACAACTTATTATCTTATGAATTCCTTTAGAGATTAGTAATTTATAATCGTTATATTATATTAAAATTGTTTTTGCTATAATTATATTATTACTGTCTTTACGTGCCCAAGGAATAACGCAATTTGAGGATAATGATACTCAACACTAAGATGCCTGTAATTTGATGCCAGAGTTTGACCTTAACACATACTCACCTCACTAGGTCACATGAAATGAGAGATTGTTCACACAGTATAAACCAACATACTTTAGACTATTTAAAACCACATCAGAGGCTGATATCATGAGCTCTTAGGCTACTGAAATATCACATACACAAGTATTATAATTCACTATATTTATGGCAAAAAATAAATAAAGTATATCTCTTTAATCTTCAAGCTCCACCCTTTTAGATAACAGTTATGAGCTTGGAAAGCTTGCCTCCAAATATCATGTAACACTTCCTAGTGATGACGTTTATGGTTTCAATGAACTTTACTATACCAGTATCATTAAGTGTTAACATACTTATTGCCGTAATTGCTTTTTGTGTGCTAACGAAGATCATGGCACCGTTGACACCAAGCACACTCCTGGCTCGAGAATCTGTCTCACGTTTAAGAGAGCTCTTGAGGCTTCTAGAACAAAAAAGTGATGCGTGTCCTCCAAGGCAATCTCCATCGTAGTCGAGTAGCTAACGATCTTCTTTCCCAGCTTATTCTGGAAAAACAGAATCGATCTGCTCATCTTAAGCGAGTAACTATCGTGACCGGGATGGACCCAACTGGTTTCCGGACTTTCTGGGGACCACTGCCATCTGGGTCCCGAATACAAACGTGTTGGTTAAAGGTCACGGTAGGTGAGTAGAGGAATTGTATGGGTGAATGCAGCGACACAATTTTTGTGAGCTGCTATTTCTCACCTAATGTTAACAGCGGATTTTCAGAATCAGCTGGTTGACTAGAGGATATTATCTTGACCCTAGGTAACAGTAGGATAATCTTAGCTGGAGACTCAAACTCCAAGTCTGTAGAGTGGGGCATGCCTGCGACGGATGTGAGGGGTTTCCGGATTTTGGAGATGGCAGCCCGGACCGGTCTTAGTGGTCTCTAATGTGGGGAGTGCACCCACTTTCAGAAGACCAGGTTACGGACAGACCATCCCCGATGTCACTTTTTCGTCGGAGGGACTCGCAGGAAGAATCACGGACTGGAGGGTGATAGAGGATTATACCGGTTCCGATCACCAGTACATCACCTTCAGTCTCATCGGGAGCAGAATGAGCCGAATCGTACCAACTCGGGCTTCAGGCTGGAATGCTTCTAGGCTCAGTGCTGAATCCTTGTCCTTGGCGATTGACGAGGGGCAAGGAGACAGTTCTCTCTTTAGCGCCGGGTAGTACCACAGACATTGTTGACGCCACTATGAGTCTCATTGCGCGCGGTTGTGACGCCGCAATGCCGCGGAAAAGATCCTTGGGGAGAAAACAGACGCTCGGCTTACTGGTGGACGGAGGATATCGCCAATCTACGGAGAGTTTGTTTGAGGCTTAGACGGAAGGTCACCCTGGGAAGAAGGAGGGGGGGGGTCTGGTTCCCGAAGCTCTAATGCAAGAGTACAGGGATGCCCGTAGGGGTCTCAGGCAGGCGATCACGGTGAGCAAGGCCTCCAGGTGGAAGGAACTCAAGGACGATCTAAACGCCGATCCTTGGGGATTGGGCTACCAAATCGTCATGCGACGGCTAGGTGCCCAATCTGCTAGCCCTAACATGAGCGCAGCCCAACTGGAGGTAATAGTTGATGCTCTGTTTCCGTCTCACCAGATTAGACCGGAGGAGCATATCGCAGTTCGTCCCGAGGATTGTACCTCCGTTCAGTGAACCAGAGCTGAAAAGCGCCATCGCTTCGATGCGCTGTAGGAAGGCACCCGGGCCCGATGGAAATCCCAACGGAAGTACTTAGAGTAGTGGCTAGTGGTTCACCGCAGCTTGCTGCTTAAATATGTATAACCGCTGCCTGATGGAAGGCGTGTTCCCTCCTCGTTGGAAGATCCAGCGCCTAGTGTTGGTCAGCAAGGGAAAAGGAGACACCCACAAGCCCGTCCGCATACAAACCCCTCTGCATGCTGGACACAGCGGGGAAACTCCTCGGAGCGTTTGATCAAACCTAGGCTGATCCAGGCTGTTGAAGCGGCAGGAGGAACTTTCTGACCGCCAGTTCGGTTTCCGCGCGGGTTCGTTCTACGATTGGTGCTCTCGGCGAGGTTGTCAGAGCGTTCGAGTCAGTACAGCAGGGAGACCATAGTACCGCAAAAACTGGTAATGCTGGTAACACTGGACGTAAGGAAACGCCTTTAACTCGGCCAGTTGGGCTGACATGCTCGGTGCCCTACAGTCCACGTTTTTGATTCCACCGTATCTCTTGAGGCTGCTAAATAACTACCTTAGGGATCGGAAACTGGTCTTTGGAACGTTGGACGGGACCTCGTAGTAGGGAAGAGTGACGGCAGGTGCTGCCCAAGGCTCGATTCTTGGCCCAGACCTGTGGAACATCATGTACGACGGGGTTCTTCGTATGGAGATGCCGCACGACACCTTCCTCGTTGGTTATGCAGATGAAATTGCCGTAGTCATAACCGCGAGAGAGTTGGATGAGGCCCAGAGATTTGCTAAGTCTAGCTCTGAGGCGAATACTTTGTTGGATGGAGAGAAGGGGAGCTGGAGGCAGCTATCGGGCATGTTTCGCGGAGACTCTTATAGAAGAGATGTTGTCCAGTCCCGAATGTTGTCGTGGAACGCTGTCGCTGCGTTCTGCAAAAGGGTGCTAAGGCAAAAAAAAAGAAGAGAGCAGCTATAAAGCACCAGAATAGCTCATGCTGGTGGATTTTAGAATGAAGTAATGCCCATTGGGCGAACGATGGCACCCTCTTGAAGTAGTTGCAGAGATGCGTTCCCGAGAGGGTTTCCAATGCCTGGACTGGTAGGTTTTTAGTGGGTGTGAGAGTCCCACACACCAGGGCGAACACCTGTCCTGACGGTGCATAATGCATTTTCCTATCGTAAAAAAAAAAACATACTTATTGCCGTATGCCGTAAAACATCATAACCGCGAGAGAGTTGGATGAGGCGCTGGGATTGCTAAGTCTAGCTCTGTGGCGAATACTCTGCTAGATGGGTGAGCATGGACTGTCTTTGGCCACCGAGAAGACAGAGATCGTGTTTCTCACCAGAAGGAGGATAGATCCCGTCGTGTAGCTAAACGTCAACACGGAGCTCATCGATACCAAACGCTGCGTCAAGTATCTAGGAGTGAGAATGGATTCCCATATGACATTCTGGGACCAGATCACCTGTGCGGCCGAGAAAGCTGAAAGGATTGTGGCCAATCTGAGTAGGCTCACGACCAACGTCGGTGGACCCACGGAGGGTAAGCGCCGAGTCCTCATGTCCGTGATGAACTCGGTTATCCTCTACGGTTGCGAGATCTGGGCGTATGCCTTGCGGCAGAAGCGCTACAGGAACAAGGTCGTGGCGGTGCAGAGGAGAGGAGCTCTCCGGATTTCATCTGCCTATCGTACAGTTTCGGAGCCGGCCGTCCTTGTGATTGCGGGGGTAATTCCCATCGATCTTCTTGCTCTTGAGCGGAAGCGTGTCTACGATGATAATGGCACTGTCAGCCGTGCTGCTGCCCGTTCGCACACAATGGATGAGTGGCAAACTCGTTGGGAGACGGAGACTTGAGGACGTTGGTCTTTTAGGCTCATAGGTGATCTGAGGGGATGGGCCGAAAGAGAGCATGGAGAGGTAGACTTCTATCTTATCCAGCTTCTCACTGGGCACGGTTGTTTCGGCTTCTTCCTTAACAGAATGGGGAAGATCCCGAGTCCGGAATGCCAGTACGGGGATTCGGATTCGGACGATCCCCTGCACACCTTCTTCAAATGTAGAAGGTGGGAAACGGAGAGAAGGGAGCTGGAGGCGTGTTTCGCCGGAGACGCTTATAGAAGAGATGTTGTCCAGTCGCGAATCGTGGAGCGCTGTCGCTGTGTTCTGCAAGAGGGTGCTAAGGCAAAAAAGAAGAGAGCAGCTATAAAGCACCAGAATAGCTCATGTCGGTGGATTTTAAAATGAAGTAATGCCCATTGTGCGAACGATGGCACCCTCTTGAAGTACTTGCAGAGATGCGTTCCCGAGAGGGTGTCCAATGCCTGGTCCGGTAGGTTTTTAGTGGGTGAGAGTCCCACACACCAGGGCGAACATCTGTCCCTGACGGTGCATAATGCATTTTCCTATCGTAAAAAAACATACTTATTGTTCCGACATTTATGATTCAAAAAAGATTTTAATATAACCTCCAATCAGATCCTTCAGAACTCGGCTTTTACAGTTCCAATACATCTTGTGAAATCAAATACCATAATTTAATATACATAAATTAATGCTGCGTTAAAGGTAGTCACTTATCACTGACGTTGTAATTAAGTAGAAGTAGGTGAATAAGTTAACCAACTTTAACACACGCATACACAAGAATCCGCGTGCATAAGCCTTGCGTTAATGTCTACTGCTCCATGATTTAAATGAAAATTTGTATGGCAATTTAGATAATGTATTTATATATTTTATGAAAAAAATTAAGACATTGGTTCCTTATTTTATAAAGATCTTGAGCTATGATGGTAAAATGAATAAGAAAAAACAATGTTTAGCTTTAGTTTTTTCGACCTATAAGCCTTTAAATGATTGAATATATTTCACAATAACATAATTTAATAATCTATGGCTGGATATTTAATAAAATATTTTGATTTATTACGCAATAGAATTTGCCTCGATAAGTTGTTTACCGGAGTATAAATAATAATTCAACATTCTCAGAGGTTGCTAGTTAAATTTTATTTTCATTTACACTGACGTATACTTATTTGTAATGATATACGAATTGTGTTCTTAATTGATTGGGTAGGTTCAGCTTATTACGTATTTATCAAACTTTCATGAACATCATTATGAAACTGATTTTGTGACTTTATAATACTCGTATAACATAGGTAAAATGTTTTTACTAAAATATTTTTTTAATTAGGTGTAAATCTAGTTTAATAGTCTTTCCTAACAGATTATTTTAATGTATTCGATTTATTTTAGTTTTTATTGTTTCATGCCAATTTAAATACGTGTATTAAACTGTGTTGTTTCACCATGTACACGATTCTACACCTAATGTTTTTACGTCCTTTCTTCTTAAACTTTTTAGTCTCAATCGCGTTGTAAAACTTAAATTCAATTAGTGGAAACGGGCCTTCCACTTATATGGAACAAGTTTGTGGCTTCGCACGGCGATCTAATTTAAAGAAAAGTCTTTTGGATCCCTGAAGTCTGAGACTGAAGTCCCATATTACTGTTTTAATATGGGACTCATGAACTATTCCGTCAAATAATTCTATTCCTCTCCAAAGCTCTCTGGCATGGTATTGAGTAGCCTTTATGATTTCAGTACACTTGAAGTACTTTAGACTAGTATGTAAAGAATCCCAAAGTTGAAGTCATTAGCTTTGCACTTAACGTACTGGTATAATAACTGATGTTTCTTTAGGCTATATAGTTTAGAAACGGGCTTAGGCATATTTTATGCACATATTATGCCAGTGTACCTGATTAAAACTTCAGATGTGAAATAAGCTAATTTCTCTTATTTTAGACTTTGCGCTTGTATCAGCACTTCTAGTTCCAATAAACTGTATTTCCGACGTTACGATTGAGTTTGCCTTGTTTCCCTTATCAATAAAATATATATACCTGCATACACAGATCTAAGACGTCTACTTGAGTAATAAAGCGTCTACTTTCGGCCATAGTAAATTACTTCTAGTCTAATAGCAATTTTGTCTTTGATATCTATATTAGAGTACTGGACAAGCACTTACAATCGCACTTAAGTTAATAATAATAATTTATTTACCAAGCATATAGTTATAAGTCGAATCTACATATTTTAATTACATTGCTGTTTCCAATTTCATACACAATCGGCTCCCCTAGACTTAGCATGACTAGGGCTACCTTCATAAGATTACACGTAAAGACAAAATTTATGCTGTCATTTTCATGTATGTAAAATATTTCATTTAAATTACGCGCATGGAAACTACTGCTAATGAAGTTTTATTATTTTTAGTTCCATCATTCTACACAAAGTATTGACACCCAAAAGCCTACATGCAACATAGATATTTACTTTTAGATTTATAACTAATCACATTAACATACACTATCATCAGTTCTAGCCATTATAGTACTTACTTGCATATAATATATATAGGTGTGCATATATACACTTACACATATACAAAAAGAAACCAGCTAATACAGTACCCAAGTTAGAGACAATATTACTAAATTCCTCGTAATTTAATGCAAAAATTTACAGTTAAACATATTTATACTAAAACCTTAAATTATTTTAATCTGCACAAATTTGTGGTCTGCAGCGATCCCCGAAAAGATTGAAATGCTGTCAAGTGTTGTTACTATCAAGCTTACTCTATGCTTTTAAGACTATATATGAATTGAAACAAATTTAAAATTAGAATAGAATTAATTAATATACGATAGCTTTGTCATAATACAATGTTTACATAGGAAACTTAATTATATTTAAAGGGCTCTTTCAACAGACAACATGTGATTGTATCAATGAACTTTGTATGGACATTTTTGCAAGTGTAGAGGCTAGTAGGGCGGATCCCTGATGTCTAAGAGTAAAGTCCTTCCTTAGTGCGCCTCTAGAGCACAATATGAAGGCGATAGGTGATCAGTATTGATAGTGAGTCGCAGTAGTAATATTTTTCCACCACCGCCCTCATCTCAGCATCCGGAAATGCTCTGCAGCGGTCCATCAGAGTTAGTCTCGTGATAGAGAACTGCAATATTCCTGTATTTTTATAACAAAATAAATCAGTTGTATTTAACATAGCGACTGTCTGGATATATTGTAAACAAACAAGTATAACATTACTAGCGCACAGAGTACAATATCCTACATATTTTAAAGTTGTAGAATATAAAATAAAAATTTGGAAATACTAAATTAGGCTACATGCTAACGTTATTGTTGTATATATTTTTTGTTTATTTTTGAGTATTAAATACAGTTTTACGGAAATATGAAATTGCAATCAGGGCAAAGACTGAAAGCATTCATTAATTCTATATGTAAAGTAA
Organism: Homalodisca vitripennis; assembly: GCF_021130785.1. NCBI lineage: Eukaryota > Metazoa > Arthropoda > Insecta > Hemiptera > Cicadellidae > Homalodisca > Homalodisca vitripennis. The sequence continues at coordinate 60,749,129 of NC_060211.1, forward strand.
ATAAACATTCTCCAATCCAAGTATTTTAGTTTGATTCAAAAAGTAAAGTCGTACCCTTACATACGTTTTGTGTAATACTTTACGTATTACGTAATAAATGTTTAATAATAAATGTAAGTCACACTTCTTTATTGTACAGATGTAAAATTAATTATTAACTGACCCAGAATGTAGTTATCTAGTCGATTTAATAAGTACTAACTTATTGATCTCAACACACTGACTATAAACTATAATAACATTATTTATGTAAAAATCAAACAAAGTATCCTAACCTAAGCTGCTTTTAAGTTACTGTATTAGTATTGAAATAAACATTAGTGTGAAATATAGGACATATATTATTTTCTCAGGAACTGTTAGAATGTTTTTATGACAACAAGTAGTTTAAAAATTAATGTGTTTGAAACTTCGCGAAAGCCTGTAGTTATCTATTACTTTTTCTTCCTTTTTTTAATCGAATTCCACCAATTTTTAAAACCGTTTGCACTGATGTGTAGCAGTTTTTAGAGTTTAAGACAATGTGTCTTCAATGATGCAGAAGTTCCAGAACGATCTTTCGACTTCGGCTGGAACTTGTCTCTTTCAAATTCTACCATAGCGGTGGGTCTTTTTGTGGGTAAGCTTGAAAAAACTCAATATCAAGAAGAGAGCTGTTTCTGACGGCTTATCCCGTATAGTGCTTGGGTTTTGCAGCCCTTTACTAGTTCCTCACAAAACCCTTCTTTTTAGGGCCCCATTAGAAAGAGGTGCTTTCCCGCCTTTTTTGAAGAAAACCTTCCTGACACCTGTTGTGCATTCTCAAGTAAGGCGATAAAACTATATATATATATATATATATATATATATATATATATATATACATATATATATATATATATATATATATATATATATATATAACGTTATTGTTATATACTTGTTCTTTTTTATTGGTATTTTCCAAAAACGTTTAATGGTATTATTAATATTGTCATATTTATTATTGCCCTTGTTACTCGCTATTCGTTCTATACTTTTATTTTGTATGATTCTCATGTTCAAATTGCTCACAGTGTTTGATTCCTTCTTCTTCAGAAACATCTGTAACATTTATTCTAATTGTTTGTAAATTGGTAGAGTACAGTTGATAATTAAATAAATAAGTAAACTAGGGTTTCTTTTTAACCCCGCTCGACCTTCTTGCCAACAGCTGCCTTAGTGTGACACTCTGAGCATACGATATGTATTATATGTAAAAACATTTATATCATTCTTAATTTAAACGTAATAAATAGAATATTATAGCTGCAGAGTTTGGAAAGCAAGGACTTGTGTCTGGCTTACATAATACAATATTTATACTTTGAGTGAACGTAAAAAAGCTATAAAAAGGACTTAAAATAATCTTAAACATTATAATTTTTATAGAATGAATCTTTGTGCCTCAAGGAAAGCAATATTTTGTATGTGCAATTTTGTTGACATTTTTACAAAGCAAGCTGTAAGATGTATACATCTATTATATTTACTTATGTTTCAAAGTTATCGTAAGGCTTCATCAAAATAAGAGTAATTTCTCTAAACATGTTACGATATTTACTTTACGATTCTTATTGTCTACAATATTGTCTACAGTCTACAATATAGTTAAACTGTTACTGACATCGTTAGAACTGTTTCATCAAATATCATGGAACATTACGCAGAAATTTGAGTTATTTCATTATTTTTTACAAGAACTGTTTACTCTCCGAGCTAAGGTTTTGAAACACTGCTGATTAAAATTAAAGTCAGGATATGAGAATATATTTAAATGGCCATAATTAATCTCAATAGTACTGTTTATGCTATTTAAAGGAATATACGTTTAAGTTTAAGTATACCAGTTCTGTTGTTTAAGCAATCATAATCTTATTCATCAAATTATAGATGTATGTATTTAGGTATAACCGCACAATATTCATCAGATTATAGATGCATGTATTCAGATTCAACCGCACACTACTACTTTAAATTTGTACTGTGCTTTTTAACATTGAGGTTAATTAGAATTATTGATTAATTAATTAACCAAAATTAAATAAATTTTGCATTAATTAACCATACAAGACACTATTTTCGGACAATTGGAAGTTTTATCTAACAAATTAAAACTAAATATGTAGTCACATTCTAAAGGGAATACCATAGAACATGTTTCCAAGCTAGATTCTTATCAGGTCAATTATTTTTGGTCTTGGTTGGTTGTGTGTTACAGGTTACAGCGAGCGGGCAGATTGTGAATTGTGTTTATTGTTTTGTTTATATCTATAATCAGTGTTATTAAGTGCATGGTGTATATATAATGTGTATGGCGTTGACACGAATCATTGATGTGTTTTTAATTGCATTGCTTCGTAGCGTTTCAGTGTCTTTTGTTCACTTTTACATAATTTATAGTTATGCAATGTGGATGTGGATTACTTATCCATCTGAAGAAGACATCATATTCCAGATCTTATAGGGTAGTAATACAAATATTGTGGTTTTACATTACAATTGCAAATTTACTGATTTGTTCGTTCGATCATTTGGTTTTAAAAACTTATTTCAGCGCTTATTGAAATAGCTATTAGTTGATTGTAGTTGCCTATTGAAAGTGATTTCTAATATGCTTTAGTATTTTGCTTCATATTACCCTAGTACATTACTTTCTATTTATTCTCAATATTATACGCGCTAAAACTTTTTAAAAGCAAGCAGAGATCATGAAACATGACGCATAGTCACCCTTAAATTTCGTTCCGTCCGATAACGATGTTGGTAACGACCACCTCCACCAGCTAAGGAACTCCACGTCATTATCTGTGGACATCAGTTTCGCTCTTCATCAATCACTGACAAAAACACAACGTAATCAATAATGTTCTTGTCAGCTGCCATAGATAATATCTGAAAACTCTGTTACAGATAACAGTTTTTGACAGTCACAAGACATTCTGGACTTTTTTATTGGTACGTATGTGCTTGTAATAGCTCATTTTATGTAAGATAATAATAAATACAGATATTATTATTGAGATATGAATATAATGACATACACACATTGTGAAGATAAGAATCATCTCACAAGTGCTTAATGATTAAAATAAACACCTACGCAACTTTATAAGGTTATCAATCTACATTGTATATAATTCTACAGGAACCAGAATTTAGGATTATTTAAAATTTTAAACAGATATTTTAAGGAAATATTTACACTTTTATCAAATTCCTAAAATTTCAAATATTGCACACTAATATTTATACTGTCTGGATTGTATTAGTACAAAATGCAGATTTAAAAAAATTATAATTGTATCTCATATGATTATTCCAACTCTCAACACAAATATATATTGTGTATAAAAGATATAACTACAAGGCAGTGTTAATAAAAAATATTTGGAATTCTTAATTTTAAAGATATTTATTGACTGTATAATCTTATAATGTATCAAATTGTAATATAATAAATCTGTATAATTTTGGTATAAAGAAATATACCATCAAAACGTCTCACAATTTGACTACGCATCTAGTAGTTACACGTTCCAAACAAAGACATACGAATCTTCAATAGCTAGCGCTCGTCTCTCTTGGGAGTAGAATGAAAATATAGATAATTTTTCTAAGTAAAATGAATAAAAATTTTCAAATACCAGGATAACAGCAAGGTAATCTATCTAAGAGTACGCTTAAATTACTCACTTTGTATCAAATAAAGAATCCAATCAATGAGATATGCTGATTCTCTTGGTTTTCCTCCGAAAAATGACCCTTAAAATTAAAAATGCTACATCTGTAAACACATTCACGTTTACTGTATTTTTAAAACTATATTTTCCAACCTGAATGGCAGAATATCTTTGGCTATGTAAATTAAATAATTAATGAAAACTTAAAGCTTAGACCTCGTACTTACAACACTTTCGTGGTACAGAAACATACAATTAAATATTTCAACCATTATATTTGACAGTACAGAAACTAAAGGATGTTTCCTCATGAATTTGTAAGATGTTCCAGTTGAGAGAACAAGTGAGTTGAGCTAGCAGTGTTATCCCCTTATTGTATTCAAAGAGAGCATCGTGAGGAACATGACGCGTTCACTCTTCTGAGCTTTACTATTACTCATTTTATTTGCTGGTTAAAATATTTTGCAATAAACAGATAAAGCAATTGTCTGTGATTACATTAACCGTAGTTTCCCACATAAAACATAAATAAAAAAACATGCTATTATAAGATATTGCGTACGTTCCAAAATATTGAAATAATAAAGTCAAACTTTGAAATCTCACTTTGCAAAATATACTAAAATTAAAAGCTTTGTGAACGAAATTACATGAAAATGCAATTATGCTTATCTAGATAAATCAATGTAATTTAAAGTACACTCTAGACTATTTAACTGCACCGTATTACGAGTAATATAAATTAATTTTGGGACACAAAGAACCTGAATAAACGTTTTAGTTTCGTAGCTACTGAAGGAAAATCATTTTCGGTTGAGGTAATCCCATAATACCCTCACACTATTTTCTAATCTACTTCCTGTCCACATGTACGGAACCTCGGGTTGTGTATTCTTCAATGAAATATTCTTGATATTTTGAAAGTGGTTGTTTCATTATTACTAACATTTAATTTTATGTAATTTTTAAATATATATTTTTCTAAGTTATCTCACCTCCTTGCACTCTCATATGAAATTATACTGAATATTATAATAACCACTAGGATGATTGTATCATGCCAATTAATTTGGTTTATTACTGTTGCTGTTACTGTTTGAAGGAGGATTGTACATATGATATCTAACTACCAACACTTTTTATTAACTAATATACATTGTTATCAAGTCGATTCATGATATTATTTTTATTATTAAAAACTCTGTATTACGAAATTGTAAATTTGTTTTATAAAATGAATCCAGACCAAAACGCATTGAATTTACCACTTGAAACACGCTATATATTGTCAGTTAAATTTCTAATAAATTGGGAATATTTCAATAGTTTTTGTTCTTTTACGTAAAAATTATAACGAAAGAAAAATATCATGTATATGATAACTGTGGTTCATACGTATCATTACCGACTCATATTTATTTTCAAATTAATTTAATTTAATTTTTATTTGCGGAAGTTCCACCCTTGTATCTATAAATCCTATCCTTTTAGCAGTGAAGTTAATCTCTTCTACTATTTATTTAGAATCTTTGGCTTGCAGAGAGTCACCCTGTGACCTAATAGTCGAGTCCAGCCATGTTACTCTGAGTTACACACTGCTAGACGGATCTTATCCGAGCAAAACCTTTTAGTGAAAATACGGTAATACACCGACATTTTCACTACTGCTATTTTACTGAAGTTTAGAAGCTGTTTTCCCTTGTATGCAGTTTTATACGGAGTAAGCGTAGCAATTATCAATTTATTTAATATTTAGACTACCAATAAGAAAGGTGTATAAAGAAAGTTATAGTATTAGGGTGAAAAATATTTTCTTGAGGAAAAGTCCAAATCATGTACATGTATCAAAGGATGGGTGTCCATTCTGCATATTTACGACTAGAGCGAGTAATCTGTGTGCGAGACGTCCCAAGTCTGCCTGGGGCTGAAGACAGTAATGTAACACCGCAGGCTCTGAACTCACTCTTTATTTATTCAGGAGAAAGTTTTGCTATCTCAAGTGCATGAAAGGATTCTGTACAAACCTATAAATTTTAATTGAGCAACAGCTTAGCATTTCAGTTCAATTAGTTTTTTTATATTTCCAAATCAACTATTGGTTGTACTTCCACGTCTGCCTGGGGCTGAGAATAGTAATGTAGCATTGATGGCTTTGAACTCACACGATATTAATTATTCAGTGGAAAGCTCTACGTTATATAGCATCATATACTTTAAAAGATTTTGTGGTTTTACGAACCTATACAGTGTAATCGAGGAACAGCTTAGCGGTTCAATTACTATTTTATATTCCACAATAAATTTTAGTAGTAGTTTCACGTCTGCCTGGAGCTATAAACTGTTATATAAGATTGATGACTTTAAGCTCACTTAATATTTATTCGGTAGAAAGCTCTATATTACTGTCAAATGTGTGATATGTGACATGATATGCACAATCACGGAAAATATAATAAAAAATACAACTTGAACTGCTAATTTTATGCTCGAGTACGATTTACAGGATTTTACAGCCATAAGAAATCGTAATAAGTACTCCAGGTGACGTAATATAAAGCTTTGACTGAATAAATATTGAGTGATTTCAGAGCCATCAATGTAAAATTACTGTTTACAACATCAGGCAGCCGCTAACTACTACCGAAATTTATTGTGTAAATGTAAAAAACTAATTAATCTGTAAACCTGTTAATTTATTACAATGTATACCATGTTACAGCAACAAAAGCAGTATTGACACACAGTAGTATAATATATTGAATACTTTCCAAAATATCGAAATAATATTTCACTACTACAATATTCTTTTTCAAAAGGTAAAATTGTAAGCTTTGTGAAGCTTATCTAGCAAAATTAATACAATATCAAGAACACTCTTGAATATTTTACCGTAACGTGTTAATATAAATTAATTTTGGGAAACAAAGAGCTAGAATAAACGTTTCAGTTTCATAGGTACTAAAGGAAAATCATCTTCGGACGAGGTAATTCCATAACACCCTCACAAGTTTCCCAATCTACTTCCAGTGCCATCTACTGAAGCTCGGATAGTGTATAATTTAATGAAATATTTTTGATCTTATGGAAATGGTTGGTTTTTAATACTACTTTTTTACACTTTTCTCAGCTTTCCCTCCTACCCGCTCCTTAAACAGCAACTATACTAAATATTATTATAACCACTATGATGATTATGAAACGCAAAATACTTTGTTTTATAATACTCTTGTTACGATTGCAGGAAGTTTTACGTTTCTTTGTTTGAAGGTTAATTTTATCGATGGAAGGATTGTGAAGGAAACAGGATTTTTCCGGACATTTGCCATCCTTCAGTGAAACAAGAAATCAGTAACACTACGTTTCGAGATCTGCAATCTGATCTCTTCTTCAGGTAAAGAACTAACCTAATACATAATTTTAAACTAGGTTAAAATAAACAAATCTTACCAAAGCGTTGTGGCACGCCTAGGTCAGGAATCACAACCACCATGTTGTTTGTCAACTTCACTAACTCTATAAACATGCACTTAATATAAAACTATACAAAACACTAATCATTATAACTGAACTACGGAATACAGGTCCATTTTTTGGTTTTGTTTTTAGGAGACTTTGTCTAAGAGTGTTGTGTGTTTTAAACGCGGTTCTAAATTATTACGGATTTTCCTATTTCTTTTAATGAAATAAATCAAGACAAAAACTTTTAAGTTTACCAATGGCAATACATGATAAATTGTCCGTGAAAAATTTTAATAAATTGAAGATAATTTTATATTTTTTGTTAATTATCGTAAAAGTCATGACACAAGCATTTAATAAATAGTATTCATCCCTTTAATTAACTTTTATGCAATACAACATTTTCTTTTTAAGTTTCCGTTACTATTATATTTTAATATTTTACAAATTAACTTAATATCATATGTTTTTGTACTGTCACCAAGTCTAAAGTCTCAGGCTATGTCGTTTAAAATTATTTATTAGCTTGCGTTGTCATATATAGTTTTTACAATTTCTCTCATAATAAGTAATCAAGTATCCCACAGCACAGCACATTTAGAGGAGGAATATACGTCCTTCAACTTTAGACTGAAGTTAGACCCAATGTTATACAAAATATTTAATGTTTTGCATGTCAATATATTATTTTTATAATTGATCTAATATTCAGTAATCATGTATCCCAAGGAACAGTAAGAGAAAACCTAGTCATCAATCAATATCAGACTGAAGTTTTAAGCTATTTCATTGTAAAGTCTATAATGATTGGCATGTTCAAATATTATTTTTACAATTAAATTGATAATAAAAAACTTTCTGTACATAAACCTAAAATAATAAATAAATTAGTTGCTTCACAAATGTACATCTCATAAATTTAAAATATATTGAAATATTTATCGATAAACTAGTTTTTTAGCAAAGAAAGTTTCATTAGCTTTTTGGCAAATTCATAAACAGCGTTTAAGAATGATTTCAAATACGAGATTCTCAATATTAATATCTCATGTAGGTGACCGTTTAATGCCCTAACATACGAAAATGCGTTATAAGTCTTTTCAGTTAAATCAAATACAATTCCCTGAAGTAAAATTAGGTTTCAAGGTGTTTACAGGGTATGAGGCTGCTTGGGGAAAGCCATCACTTCATAGACCGCCTCTGGGGAATGAGGTGAAGGCGTCACCTGAGGTGTTAAATTTCTCTTCATCCCTAAAATGTATTCGTTGACTTTCTTTCGGAAGCCTTTTATGCATTCATCACTGCTTAGTCATATATTATGAAATATTAATAAATATTAACTTATTACTCGTAGTTAATAACTTCTTTCTTATGTTAATGTTGTCTAAATTTTGAGTATATTCTTAATAAAATTTATAGATATATCTTTATCTATAGTATTTTATTCAGTAAGTTGAAAAATACACATAATTGTTTTACTCTCCCATAAATGACAGACAAAAATAGGATGATATTAATGTTTTATTACTACGAGATAATATTATATAGATATAGAGTAAATAATGTTAAGAAATTGCTTGATCACACTTTACCGTTCGTTACGTAGAAAATTATTTTTAAAATTGAATAATGAAGGTCCTATTTTTATATATTTCCTTAATTTGCTATATTAAATTGCAATTAAAATAACTATTTAATAATAACCAAAGTTTTCGAAAACATTCTATGACTCTACTTTAAACTTTCTGCTGTTTAATTACATTTACTACAAATATAATGAAAATATATTATTACGTTAGACCTACTTTAATCATAAATATAAAAAACTGTTTGAAGGGAATGTTGTAAAAGCAAGTAAGCAGAGTATTAGTTTCATTTTGTCACACTCTGCGTAATATTTACAACACTTTTTCACTAGTATAACATTTTATTTCATTGTTTAGATGAATTGTTTTTTGTTTGTATTCTTTATTAAATACTCTCATATAATTCTTTCTGTAAAGTGAAAATTATATAAATATTTATTTTAATAGCATTGATTGCTCTACTAACATCATTATTTCGTCTCCAATTAATTAATATCTGTCTCAACATAAATAATTTTATTTTAGTCTTTAGCGTTACGCATTTACCTTCATGTCACCCACATATAAATATTTGTATTTATTAGAACAATTATGTAATATTAATATTACTCTCATAAATATAGGAATTACTTTAACGTTATTAAAGTTAAACTATATTTCTCCTAGAGAACTACCGACTCAATATCTGTGAAAATGAAAACTGTGGTACATACTTACTATTACCAAGTTTGATTTCTTGATAAAGTAATTGATTCATCTAATTTATTTTAGGTTTACGGAAGTATTTCACCCTCGAATTCTACATTCTATCCATCTCTACAAAGATCCTCTCTTTTACTATCCACTTAGACTCTTTTCCTTGCATCGAGTTACCCTCCGACCTAATAGGCGATTCCGGTAATCTTACTCTAGATTTAACCCAGATAGATGGAGCCTATCCTAGTAAACTCTATTTGCTTAAATCCGGGATGGACGGAAATTTTCACTTCCCCGATTTTGTTAAATTTTAGGAGCTGATTTTCCTTTTAAGCAGTTTTACAAAGAGTAAGCGTAGCAGGTATTAATTTATTTAATATTTAGACTGCAAAAAAGAAAGGTATAACAAGAAATTTGTATTGTAGTATTAGGGTGACAAATCTTTTCATAAGGAAAAGTCCAAATCATGTACATGAATCAAAGGCTTGGGTCTCCACACTGCATATTTATGACTAGAGCGAGTAATCTGTGTGTGGTATTTCCCAAGTCTGCCTGGGGCTGTAGACAGTAATGTAACACCGCAGGCTCTGAACTTACTCAGTATTTATTCAGGAGAAAGCTTTGCTCTACATGATCTCAAGTGCATGAAAGGATTCTGTTTCTTTACAAACATATGAATTGTAATCGAGCAACAGCTTAGCAGTACAATTAGTTTTTATATTTCCACACCAAATTTGGTAGTAGTTCCACGTCTGCCTGGAACTGTTAACAGTAATGTAACATTGATGGCTCTGAACTCACTCAATATTTATTCAGCCGAAATCCCTACGTTACGTGACTTCAAGTACTTGAAGAGATTTTGTGGATTTACGATCCTATAAATTGTAATCGATCAGCAGTTTATCTAACTGTTCATTTAGTATTCTTTAATTTGCTTTATATCTATTATGATGGTGAATGTGCAAATATGAAATTTTTAATATAAATGAAGTATTATATTTAGGCATAAATATCAGTATCGTCAGAAATATGTTTTTATAGTCATTAACTTAAAAAACGGAAAAAGACAACATGAGTGATTAACTATTAAGATAGCATATTGTACATACAATCTGGGATTAATGTATAATTATGGTTAATTTAGAAATAAGTAATGATTAGATGTTATTATTTTGACAGGTTTATTAGCATTTATATTTATAGGTAACTAATATTTGATTGTTCATCAACTCTCAGCTATTTTAAAAGTTTAAACATACTACGTAGATTCACTCAGTAGGCTGCCAAAGTTTGTATTTTGTTCTAGATGGGTATGTAAACATTTCATTCCTTGGCTATTTTCTGTCCGCAGGACATCTCCTAGCTATTGCAAAATTTGTAATGCAACGCAAAGCATATTTCGTGTTGCATCCCTTGTTATACACTATTAATAATATATCAAATAATAACTTAAAGGAAATATTTTAATAGGTCGAGTTTTTTTATTAAAGGTCACACATATTATTTCTGTAACTACTGATGATATAACCATTTGCAGATTATTTTTCTGTTGACTTTCTGTTTAGCTAAATTAAATCAATTGCTTTTTTGACGTGTAAATAATTTATTTTTTTAAACATTTTTATGTTTATGTTTTTGGAAATTATCAACCAATATTAAATATTAAGAAATTTCCCCAGGACATATAAAATTATTTCACACTCATATAACAGCGTTTACTATAAATACAAGTTGTAGTAAAAAAGAATTAATTTTGTAAACCTTTTAATTAATCTAAACTTAATTTTTATCTCCCAGGAAATGCCGTAAATAAAAACAATTACTCTTATAGACTTTATAATTAATTTTATTTTAATTTACTTTTAATAAATCATCAACTAATATCTGTTAATAATAATGTTTATAAAAATAAATTTGCACCTTATTGAAGCAGATGATGTGTTTAAAATCATAAGGAGTTCTCTTGATATAACTTTATTTATTTAGATAATTTTAAAACAAATTTTAAAATGTTTTCGGATGTAAATAATCGAAATCTAAGTTACAAATGATAACGGAGTTGTTCCAATTTGCTTTTGCACCACTAAAAACACATAAACTGTTACTCTGAGAATAACTTGAAATCGAATAACGAGTTGAAGAGGTAAGCGTCAGAAAATGTGTTAGTTTAATATTTTGTTACAGAAATTTAATTTTAAAAGCTGTTATATACGTTGTAATATATTTTCCCATCTAAGGGTGAGGGTTATTCAGTTTAATCGTATATTAGTAATGGATTTGCCAAGAGCAATTTACAGTTGAAAGAGGTGTGTTTCATGCAAAACTTATGGTTTATTGTAATAAAGCTTTGAAACAATTATATATTCTATAAAAAATATGACGTCATCTCCTATACGCTATCACGTGACTTATCGGGATCATGTTTAAATGGTAAATACATTGCAAAACAATTTAACAACACAAATTGATTAGGGCATTTCAAATAGTAAAGACAGATATGCAAAACTGGTGTTTTGAGTCTGTACACTTATTTATACAAGAATATACTTATCTAGCTAAAGTGCTTTCACTAAAAGTAGTGAAAGCAAGCACTTCTAATGAAATACAATGCTGCCCTGTGATATTTTTAAAACAGAAGTAGGCATCATTTTTAAACTTAAATCGGGTACAACTTTTTCAGTGTTCATGGTTAAGAGATCTAAGGTTAAGCTAAATTGCAAGTGGATCCTATTTCAGGATTTGAGTTTGTATAAGCATTTCTGGTTCTAACAGATTTTATAACAAATTAAATTGTAATGTGTTAACTAAATTTTCATTAATAATGATAACGCACCACCGTGCATTTGTAATACGAGAGACAAAATATGGGGATAAACTGTCAACTACATCCACAACCATGAGCAACAATTCGTATAACCTGAAAAAAAATTTTAACATCTCGTACAACATCCCAGGATCATTGTTAAACGTTTAACATCGCAACTTCAAGGTATTGAAACTCTGCCTCCTCACATTCCCAAAGTAACTCAAAAAGAGTAATGGTATTCTGGGTAGTGGACATGTGATATATGTAAGATTCAAAGCACTCAACGCACAAGACACGATATTATTCCTTTGCACGAAAAATTCCTTTGTCGAGGCTCACTTTGTTTCTAAGGAAGCTCCTTTTCTCAGGTAACCCTTTATATAAGTTCCTTGGAGAACCTGCACAGGAGTCTGGATCAACCAATTCTCCTGGCACGAGTATGGAGAATATAAATTAATATATTTAATAACTTGCACTAGGAGCTATAAACTTGAAATGAATCAATACCATACAAATTTGTATACATACAAGTTCTTCTAGCAGAAATATGGCGAATAAAATCGATTTTAATAGTTTATAATAGTTATTTGAAACAACTGAAGTCAGTATCATAAGAGATTGCATACAAATATACTTAAGTATTAAGAGGCTGATTATCATTTCAACTTTATAGATTTAGAAACGACATGAACCTTTAGAAATATACTGAAGAAAATGCAGCGTTCAAGATATTTTATTTAAATATCCATGTTGTTATTGCTTATGTTATGGCATGAAGGTTCAAATGTAGGCTAATTGCCAAACCAAATTCTATTATGTTTTTCCACTGAATGTGCTCCCCAAGAAAACAATTTGATTTTATGTCTGACCCGAGACACCCATCCTCCGACTATTACAAGTATAATTACACGTAGATGAGAAAAAATGTTTAAAGTTCTACCTCGATGCCTCATTTTATTGGAGATGTGGAATATTATATTTTACTATGAATAATTGTCCACTAATTCGAAGGAGAAAAAACTTCTCAAAATTCATGTTCTATAAACGGAACAATATAAAAGGTTATCGGATGTGGTAACCGTGTTAGCATTAGATGTTGTGACAATGACGATGGCGTATTGTATTTTAAAGTATATTGTAATTTGTTTTACAATATCGGTATATTACTGTTGTCTGTGGCTAGGAAGCTTTGCTTCCCATCCTATAACTAACACAAATAATTCAAATATTATTTCTCCATGAAAGAAGGTATTTATTAATTTCAGGATGTCGTAGAACTGGACCACAACTTGGGAATAAAATGTAATTCTTGTGGCTATTTTAAATCTGTTGGTAAGGCCTAAAAACTATTTAGATTCTTCAACACGTGCATACAAAGTGCCCACGTGTGTCCAACTGCAGGTAAAACATCTTGACAATTTTCTAGACCCAGACTATTTATATGCTCTGCTCTTTTCTGTAATTCAACTATTCCTTCAAAAGAACAGTTTTGGTGGCACCCCAGCAGTACAGTAGAGTAGTCTAACCCCTCCCCTCATTGTACGTACACAGACGTATAGTTTAGATGTAACAATTGTCGTTTAAAGATTATTTTCGATTTTGGGAAAAGTGTTTCACGATTTTAATTTTGTAACTGATGTTTCGACTGAACTAGAACTGTTTGGACTGACTGTGGTCTGAACTAGAATATTCATTAGTTAACCTAAATGTCATAATTTCTATTTTCTTTCTTACAGAAATATTTAAAAATATTGTTTGTTTAATATTCTGATTATATTTGTATGAAAATGTGGCACAAGCAAATTTTTAGTGTTTACGCTATATCTTATACTAAGTTTTATATATCTCATACAAGAAATCAATCTGATAATTTTTACCTTCCTTATTCTTAAACTCAGTATTCAATCGTCTTGTGAATCTCAAATTGAATCAATGAAACGCGCGCCTCATTTATATTCAATAACCTTACTTGAAATGCTTATTCAAGATGATTTCAGCACTCTTACTATTTCAGTATCACTAATTAATTAGTGAACTAGACACTGGCTTCGTTCATTAGCAATTTAGATCTTGATCTTTGGCAAAGTTAGTAGTAATCATTACCCAATACCACCTAATTTTGACTATTGAATCAACTGAATCTGATTTTGTTGAATTGTCATTTTTTGAGTATACCTAGGACATAAATAGTAGAAAAGTTATTTATAAAGAAGTATAAATAATATTATTTCATTAATTACTATTTATACATAATTATATTGTTACCTAATTTATTAAATTTTCATTAAATATAAAAATAAAATAAAACTGTCAAATGGTTAAAATATTCATTTAAAATTAATGGGTTTAAAATAAATTGAAAAAGCCGCAGTTTATTATAATAAAAATATTTAATAGATACAAATACAAATAACATGATATCCTCTGATATAAATATAAAAGTTGTTTTATGAAAGCTTTGATCTTTTAAAACTGTATTAGACACAAAACTTGCAAACTTCTGAGACTTTAAGTCTCAAATCTATCCTGATTTGTGCCTGAGACTCTCTCTGTATTCATTTTCCTAGAGCCTCTTTAGTATTATGCCTGTTTAACAAATTATGAGGGAATGAGCAGCAATTACATGTTTGGTGATATTTCTGACTATTTGTCACATACATGTAGTCAAAATGACATTTATACAATCAGTTATTGTAATACGGTCCGAGTTACAGAAGTTCTTTTTCCCTATGTCGAAATAGTTATCAGTTGAGCGGGCGAGTACTCAGCCTGACAACGAGTTAGCCGATGCATGTTTATATCAGAGTATAGATTACATGCGACATCATGGGGGTATAAACTATGCGAAGTATCAAGATGTACTGTCAAATTGGTAGGAGCATATGATTATTGATAGATACGCTTACAATTCCACTTTAGCTTTAGTATGAGAAACTTAGAAACATAATCACCGAACCAAAGAGCAAGTGGAAATCTGTGAGTTATCGGCTATCCTCAAAGATTGCTAGTGATGCCAGAGAAAAAGGTATATAAGGTTTTTTGTGACACATGAAGACTCAACTGGATACTTTTGATGAAGTGAAAAGACACGTGGAATGTACTTGTATTTGAACATTCCTGGAATTTTTTGTGTGTTCTAGATGGTGAGATTCTTAAAGAACTGCTAAAGTATGATAAAAGTCAGTTCGGTGGATTACGAAATTATTGAGCATAGAAGGACGACGAAATGTGAGGCTTGACACGTTAATTTGACGCTTTGGAACAATGTGGCAGGGGCCATTTACTTGGAATTCATGGAGTTCAGTAACAGCCACATGGGAAACTTTATGCCATTCTAGAGGAAACAATCATTCTGCAGTTATCCTTTAAAATAACATAGGTATAGACGGCTCACAGGATACCTTCTATGGCTCGCATCAAATCTGACTTGATTCCGGATTGGGTTGTAAGCAAATGAACCAATCATCAAGTGTATCTAAGGGTGTAGAAAGGGAGTAGGTACTAAAAAACAAAGGAGGTAATAGTGATCAGAAAGTATAATTTAATTCAAATCTTCTCTTTAAGCTAGTCATTAGTTTATGGAAACCAAGGGAGCTGAGAAATTATGGTTAACATTGGTAATATTATGGTTAAAAATTCAGGAGATATTTAAGGGACCTTTATCATTCAAACTTCGAGTGACTTAATCCAGTTATTTTTGAGTAATTCATATAGAATGTGTGGTGAGTTAAAAACGCATAGTTATATATGAGTATTGCATTTTAATAAACAAATCTTTTCTGCTTGTTATCATTTTACACTTATAAGTCACATGCTGTACTTAAAATCAATTAATTGATAAAAAACTAATTACCCTTAATAAAATACATCATTTGAGACATTATGATATAATATATTCCTAAAAGAAGTGATAAGATATTTTATCTCACAACAGTATGATTTAGTAATGTTTCCTTATTTAAATTTGAATTTATACTCTTCGCTTGAAATAGTATTTGTCAAAGATGACGTACATTGAAGACGTATGTTAAATCTTAGTTAAATATTTAGCATAAATTGATTGTCAATAAACATGTGGCAATTACTATAAAATATTTCTGAAAAAAAAACTTGTATATATTGATTATATCTAGGGATCATGTAAAAAGTGTTATGTGGTTGAACATTAGTAAAGATATCATTCTTGTAAAATTTCATTTTTTTCTCTCTGTATTTTTGCACGATATCTCGAAACATAACTAACTTGGAACTTTGTATGAAGTTTCATTTCTATATTAGCAACACTGAGTTTGATTATGGTGCCTGTCACCCCATGGGATGTGGCTGAGCGTAAGTCAATATTTTTGTATTGATCTTACGGTTATCATTATTGGAACTAGATAATAGTGGAATACATAAATTTGTAAACAAACTGTGTACTATCATATGATATTTTAACAAGTACCATTTTTATTAATAGAATAAAAAGAAAATACAATAAACTGGAGTCAATGATAGAAGGCGGCGCTTTATTAGAGTTCAGCGCAATCTGGTGTTGTAATACACTTACTACCTTATAAGAATCTTTATTGTTTAAACTCAGCTATAAAAGATAATTCACTTAATTAAAAAATATTTTGTGCTATAATGTAACATGAATTTATCATGTGGCAATAAATCTCGACAAAGATATTATCGGCAGACTTTGCATTGTGAATGAAACTTAATTTTTTTCTATTCACAATGATTTATATGATTATGTATATCCAACCATAGAATTTGACTGAACGTCATTGAAAGATATCACTCAGTAGGCTGGCAAAATTTCTTTTTTGTCTGACGGAGAAGTCACGGTCAAATTTTCTTCTCTGTATGACTGTATATCTGACTATCTGCCCGCAGGACATCTAGATAATAAAAAACTGGTATAAAGATTTGAAACGTTGCATGGAACATTATCGGAGCCTTTAAGTGTTCTCTCACCTTATAATATAGATTTAATTTCTAAATTTACTATATTTACTATCTAATGTACATATATTCATCATTATTTCTTGTATTATAACTAGACTAATAATTTTCATATACATCACATAATTATATGCCAATTATATGATTGGATTTGATTTTAAATCAATTATAGCTCCAGACATAATTTATATTTCTAATAAATACTAACTGACTATAAAGTTTACGTGAGCTTTGGAATAAAAGTAAGCCACATAATATCAAACAGGTCAAGCTTTTTCGCTTGCAATATTTTATTTATTTTTCAGTGGTTTCCGATTTTTTACTTGGAGATTTATCTCCTCTGTGAAAAACTATAGATTTAATGTACTATATATTAACTTGTAACGCGACTTTAAAGTTGATTTAGGGAGAAGGCACATAACCGACTGCTGATTTAATAATCACATTTATAAGCTGATTATTAAATGTATTTTATTAAAAATATTTTAAAATATTATTATTAATATTATAAAATATACCGATACCTATGGTACTTAGTACAAGTTAGTATATTTGTAGTAATAACATAAGAATATTAGTTACTTTTTTATGAATCTTTTCCTGAAACTGTAAAAGCACTAAGAAAATATCGTGTAAGTTTGTATGTATTAGAAAAATGTTTAACAATGTTAATCATGAAAGTTTTCTGTTTATTCATATGCCATATCTCATTCGAAACGATAATTCATTGTGGAGATATAAAATTAGAGGTAAACAATGGTTGTTTACATTAGGTAAACAGTTCCTTATTGGTTAATGTGTAGTGCAACTGAACCCTACCACCCAAACACGATGATTATTCCCTGTGGTTTGGTCGTATTTGTACTTTGATATAGTATTTTGGTTAGGTGTAAATTATGAATGGTTTGGTAAAACTCTTTTAGGGGTTTAAGTTATTTCAAAGTAAAGAGAAGTCATTTAATTGTTTTTGCAATGATTAATAAGAGTATGTTTTGTTTTATATTCTTTTACTTTTTCCTAAAAGTTTTTAATTCTACATTTTTGTATGTTTTCTGTTTTGAAAATTAATTTTATTTATTTCTTTCTTTTTTATGCTTCAAAAATTTGACTTAAAAATGTCTTGTAGGTGGGCAAGACGTATTATAATTTGATATTTAATTTTAGAAGTAAATAGGTTCATTGTATAGTGTTAAAATAACTCCAGTAGTCTATCTAGGCATAAACACAATATCATCATTATTATTAATATGAGTATAGAATATTATAAACTATTATTTCTTGCTCATTACAGTCTTGAAATTTAGTGCATTAAGTATCTGAAGTTTTAAAAATTTGTAGGAAGACAATAGCAAAGTAATTAATATCAAGCTAATAAATTATATAATTTGAGAATAATTTGTATTATACAAAAAATACTAATTATATGTTAGTTTAAAAGGTTTATTGACATTAACTGATAGTTAATCAACCATTTTGTAGAATTATTATGGTGGATTAAGACACTCAAAGTTTGTGTTATTGGTAGACGCACTACATCATTTTGTAGCATCTAATTGTGATATAAACTGTAACCTTGGTAATATATGTAACCTCTGATCGGGCTGATAATAAAAAAAAACATTAAACGCTAAACAGAAATAAATATAAAACAATCACACGAAAGAAAATGTTATATACTTTTTCCTGTTACACCTTACTTTAAGTCAGTGTGTTGTACTCTGTCCAATCGTGGTTTATGCTGAAACTATCAATTTCAGTAAATCCTTTGTAATATTTCCCTTACGGTGTTGTTTGGTTTTTTCCTGTTATTGCTGAATATCCGTAACAAATTACCAACCATCAAATCTTATTAAGTGTTTTTTTCAAGGTTTATATGAGGTACATGTTTACGTTTGTTTGAGTTCCTGGCAAATAAGTTGTTTTTGAAAACAAGAGATTAATAATGTACAAATAAACTAGCAATAAGCAATGATAGGATGGCCGCTGGTACCACTTATACTAACTCCGACTATTTGATCTCACCGCAGCCTTGAAAACCCTTATTCCATTCACATTCCACTTACTGATTTTAATGCCTGCCTTGCTGAACCACATTCAGTTCAGTAAGAAGCAGAGATGTTAGAACTGTTTTCTCCACTATTGATGTTTGTAGGATATTTAGAAAACCACAGTCAGTTCAGTAAGATCAAAGATGTTAGCTCTGGATGTTGTTCCTACTTATGTTTATTGCTTGCCTTGGAGAACCACAGTTGGTCAATAAGAGGGAATGATGTTAGGCAAAATTTCAAAAACTTCACAAGTGACTAAGCTCCGCAATTAAAGTAAAAGAACAAACTTTATTAATTTATATTTTTTACAGAAAGATTATGAAAATTTACCAGTGGCCGAACACTAATTTGTTGAAGGAAGTTTATTCTACACATGTGATAGGTATGGTGGGAAGAATTTATCGATGCGAGTTTAGCTCCTTTCACATTCCGTAAAGCCCAGCGTCTAAATTCTGACACTGTCATAGACTGGATCCTTGGAATCTTTATTCCACGTTCATCTGTAGGGATCCAAAAAACGTCGTTGATGAAAAATTTCAATACTACCTCTATGCATCTTATGGACATCAGAGACACTTGGGCTGCAAAAAAGGTCTATCTGGTTCACCCACGGCTATCCAGTGTAATCTATATGAAGAGGTGTTCTCATTGTCTCACCTGATTGTTTTATGTGCGTCTAATACTGTTTTGCTCCACTACATAAAAATATGAAGTATCAAACTCCGCTTCAGTGACAACGAGATTCTGCCTGCGGTCTAATGTCTAGCCTTGGTATTCCCTAAACACGGAATGTTGCCTATAAGAGAGGAACTCGTGTTTGGGCGATGAACTTTGCGCAGTCCACTGTAACGGTCCAGGTTTTCAAGGTTCATTGTCCATGTCCTCTTAACAACTCGTTCCACTTATGGCTCTTGCTTCTAGTCATCGCTTCCCTCAAAGCCCGCCTCGCTGTAAGGAACTTCTATGTGGAAATATTCAACCTCAGGATGGAAACACATAGTGATTTCCTCGTTCCACAATTACGCTAAGGCTCTGGCCTTTATTTTTACAGAGTCGCCGGCGTCAACCCTCACTTCCAGAACAACTTCCTTTCCCCTGAAGATAATCTCCGTTAGAGTGTCTTTAGTGTGCTATAGTGTCTTAAACACATATAACGAGATTTTAATTAAGTGGGTATTTTCATGTCACCATGTGGATGAAAATACGGTTTTGAATCGACATATGGTTTAGTTTTAGCACAACGGGTAATCTTCGCCTTGCTTCAATATAAAAGGAGGAAGTTTTCCAATTAAACTGGCATAAAATATGTTTGTTAGAAGTCTTTCTGCAATGTAATGAAATGTATTTCTTTCAGGAGGTAAAGGTTTTGAAATTTCACCTTAAACCGAAATAAATGGAATTATATTAAAAGGTGGTTGTTTGGCTAATAAAATACACAAAAAGGATATGTTCCATCAACTTTTGCATTATATTTTAGAAAACCATAATCTTGCGCAATAAAAGTTTCTGTTAACAAAGTCCAATTTTCTAAATTATTTTTATTGTTTTATAAATGGTATTACTATGTGATACTATATATCCCAAATCCACGTGTATTAGTATGTATTTAAAATTATATGTTGCAAGTACAGGGTAAACATTTTTACCTATCATGGTGACATTTTACGTAATTTTCTTACCTCTTGTTATTAATACAGCTGCATAAAAGTTTCAATTTAAAAGAAAATTTTGAAAATTTGTCCTGATTATTATACATAATAGTGAAAAGTAAAACTGTGAAGAAATAAGTATATGCATACGTAACGTCACTCATAGCCACCGTTAAATTTCGTCCTTTCCGATTACGCTTTTGGTAACGACCAACTCCACCAGCTAAGGAACTCCACGTCATTATCTGTGGACATCAGATTCGCTCTTCATCAATCACTGACAAAAACACAACGTAATCAATAACGTTCTCGTCAGCTGTTATAGATATTATGTGACAACACTCAGATAACCGTTTTTGACATATGATGCTTATTGATCCATATAAACGTGTTTGTAATTGCTAATTGTAGGTAGAATAATAATGCATACCAAAGTTATTAGATAGGTATAACGATTTAAACATAATGAGAATATTTATGAAATTAAAGTTTATGCCTACTTGATAATATCAACTTAAAATCTAAATATTTGCATAACTAAGAATCAGTTCAGATGTGGAAATGTAAAACGACATTAAAATTGTTCATCTTTCTTTCCCAAGCCACTTGATAAAACATCTTTAAATTTGAAATGTAAGAAAAATTATAAATGTATAATACTAAATACTTAAAATGTTATACTTTACAAAGTATTATACTTCACAGGACTAAAAATAGATAAGTAATCGTAAGTAATCGAAACGAGCAGTTTTGCATCTAACGAAGGTCATAAAAGATATCAGTTATGTATTACGTACGTCTTGTCACTCATTTATGACTAATAATTATGGCTAGCAATTATAACTAATAATCAGGTCCAATAATTATGTGGTAAATAATTTATTTCAGTTTCTCACACGATAAAATTAATCAGATCAAATCATACAATAACATATTACAAAATATTTAATGTTTTTGAAAAACCTAATCATATTTCAAAATTTTTCACATAATTATACTCAAAGTATATAAACATATGCAATATAAGTGTATGCAATGACGCAATGATTAACATTTTTGACATAACGTTTAGAAGTACATTAGTGTCAACTACAAGCCTGTTAATAATTGCATGAGATTAGCTATATAAATAAAAGAATATAAATAAATAAGATGTAATAATATTGTTTAACTTAAGAGATGATATCTTGAAAGCAGCGTTAGAGTAGCCAGCTAGTTTGTATCTTCTTAAACGTTTTGCTGGTTAATTTAAGTCTTTGATGTCATCTGGGAGGTTGTCGTGTAACTTTACTCCGATGTACGAAATTGATTTTTTCTCTCATAGTTACTTCTTCTTTCAAGCATTATCTTATTTCTTATTTAGTGATTAAATTTCACAGCTAGGTTATTTATATGGCAGTATTGATATTATATGTTTAGGGCTATAACAGTGTTTATGGGGGGTAGTACACCTTTCCGCTTGCATTTACAAATTTATTTCTTGTGCAACTACTGGTATACCTACACATATGAAATTTTGTGGGCAAGTTATATATATACTTCAGTTTATTTTAAAATTATTTTTAATAAAATATTTTATTCCATTACTGAGTTATAATTTTTTTTGATTTTTTACGTAGCTTACTTATTAACATAATTGTAACGCTCAAATTAAAGTTTCACACATAAATTTGGTATCATTCTGTTTTTTAGACCTAGGGCTATGGCATGAACTAAGGATATTGGTCTAATGTTAAAATAAATAATAAAAAAATATAAATTACAAAATAAACATAATTTATTTAAAAAATCATTTATTTACCTTAATAAATTGAGTTGTATTGATTCATTTCTGTTAATCCTACTTCATGCTATAGCTAATGATGTTATAAACATCCCATGAAAATTTGGTAAGGATATCTTGAATACTTTTTGAGAAATCATGTAAAAAGTAGGCAAAAAAGTAACTTTCGGAAAACCACCTTTAAAGTTAAACTATTAAAAATGATGTTTTAACTTACATTAAAAATACCCTGCTGCATATCTTACACCTTCTACTTCTTAAAATCTCCTTTGCTGGTCTAGTCTCAATCTCCTTCTGGCTTCCAAACTTTGATTTTCAACTTTCTTTAGCAATGCGCGCACACGGATCTCATCAAAATTTCTCAACAATTCTTCACAGAAAGTCCCCGGAGTCATGGATAATGAGTAAGAACCTTTAACCTACCTAAATGCCCTTCATTATAAATCAAAGATGCTTCATGTGCTGCAATATTTAAAACTGTTCTTCCAGCAAAACCTTTTTTAGGGAAGATGTTCCAAAGCACATTGCTGTATGACTCGTTAGCGTTTTGGGTCTTTCCTTTTAAACATCTTCTTAAAAGTTCAGGCTTTGTCAGATCTACGAATATTGGTTTAATGAAATCCATTACAGGGTATGGTATTGTATTTTTATGTTTAAAAGTTGTTATTGAGTCATTAGATATAGCCTGCTGGTACTTACACCAAGATTCTAGGCCAGTCGGACAAAAATGGTTTCTCATCCGAACTGGCCTTGTGGTTCCATACTGCCCAAGCAGCCTTTCTCATTGATACCAAGTCATTGGGATTGGATCTAATAGCATTACTAAAATACACACCTAGTTGGTCAATCACAGAGTCTGTCAATCTATTTTCGATTACTTGACACTGAAAACGTAAATTTTGACACTAATCTTCACTCAAGTAATGTAAACAAACAATACATTGAACCAAAGCCATAGGCTTGTAAAATAGAAATAAGAAAACAAATCACAGATTGTAAAGCAAAACACTATCTACTATCAATGTATGCTGTATGAAAACGAAATCTAAAAACAAGAGGAGTGTACAAGATTTGGATTTTGTACAAAAAGCGTCATGTATTGATTTTATTTCTTTGTCATAATTAAGCTAAAAATCAAGATATCATCATAATTTCTTTACTGTATTGATCAAAACAAACTAGTAAACAGTTATAATGAAAAAATAAGTAATGAAATTTTTTGACATTTAACGGTGTACTACCCCCCTTATGCTAAACTGAACATGTGATGTATTTTTGGCATTAAATTTGTGCTTCTAAAAATGCTTTTTGGTGTTTTATAATCATCAAACATGTTTGTTTACCTTTACACACTTGAGCTTTGTGGCCTGATAGTCTAGACTGAAGTTTTTTTAACTGAAGTAATCTGTATAAATATTGGTGCATACACCATTAATTGAGGTTACTGATGTTGTGTTACCCTATTGGCTCAATTTTGCGTCTCACCATATGATATTGTTATGAGTTCCTCAAATTAGGTATTTTTACAGATCTTATTTGTATTTTTTTAAACGTACGAATGTGACTAGAGTGACATTAAGTAAGATTGAGTGATAAATAATAATTAATTATATATATATATATTTATTAATGTTCAAGCCTGACCACTATAAATTATTACGAATGATTGCTATAAATCAACCGGTATTAATGTAAACAGTAGTTTTCACGGAGTTTTCAGTCTTTTAATCCCCTTTCCGCAATAGACCTACGAAATTAGTAAGTACGCATCCTTTATACATCCAGTCAGTAAATTTCATTATTATCCTCCTTCTTTTGAAAATTCGTGTTATATTCGTGTTATCTATTTTAATTAATAGCTCATTGCATTGAGTTACACATAAAAACCAGTATAAACAGGAATGATTTCCAACCTAGATAGAATATCCTTATTTAGCTCATTATATGAAGTATGTTTGAAGATAAAAGAAGTAAAGACCACAATAATACGCTGAATAATTGTAATTGAATTATATATTACTAAAGTAGTGCTTAAAAATATTATCAATAAGTGTAAATATAATATTGTTTTTTTAAATACAAAAATAAACAGTCAAAGGTTTGTCAGAGTCTTTAACTAATAACTATATAATACTCATTCGTAGCTCAGAGTACATAACACTTTTCAGAAATGTTAAAAGTCGACGTACAGTCGTATATAGCTTTAGCGCATGTAGTGAACTATACTTGGCACCTCGCCACTTCTGGATCGTAACATCAGATATTACAGCTTTGTCTGATATTTTTGGCGGAAGCTTTAAAATAAATCAATGTGCAATAATTACCTATGTGTACTCATGTATACATAATATATTATGCATACATATATATACATACATATATATATATATATATATATATATATACACACACAACATATCATGTTATGTATATAGGGTGTTCAAAAAGGAGTTTCACAAACTTCTTTGGGTTATTGTAAACAAAATCCCAAACAAAGAACGTCATATAAACATAGACCACATAACTATATTCATTTTTTGTTTTTTGATTCTCAAAATTTCATACAGGCGCTATTTTGTTAATTTCGAAAAGATTACTATCAATACTTTTTAATTAATATTCTGTTTTATATTACTACCGATGTGCCATGTTTTATAGATGTAACTTTATTGGTTCCAGAGGTATTAATATTTGATATTATATTTGAGTGGGGCTAAACGAGGCATTTCTTGACCTATGTTTATATGATACTGTTTGTTTAAACATATATATCTCTAATAAGGGTGTCACAAAATTCTGTGTGTGATAATACACAAACGTTTAAAAATATGTATATATATATAATGTTTGAATGTAACGTATAAGTTGAATGTATATTACAACTTATTTGATGATTGAAAAGAGTGATGATGTAGAATTTTAAGAAACACCGCTAACGTTTCGCCCTCAAAATTGTTATTGTTTAATAGATTCAAAACATCATAGGTACAGGCTGCATTATATTCCATTGTGTATATTATTTTCCTCCTCATGCTTAAAAATGATAAACATATTTTTAAGCTGTTTTAAAGCTTTAATTTTATACAAAAACTAATTGTTTCACCTTTTTAGGAACAGCCTTTTTAGGAACGCCATAATGTGTTCTCTCAAAATATTCTGAGATACATTATATAAAAAACACTTCGCTTTATAAATATTGCATTTTATTATTAATATTTTCAAAGGACGAGAAATTGTAACCTCACGTATCAATTACACCCCCCACTTACCTACGGTAAAGCAATGTATTTTTATAATTATTTAATGTTTGATCCACAAAATTACACTTCGAAGTTTATTGAAAATCGAGTAAGTAGAAAATATGGAACAGACAGTTCCCTTGTTCGGAAATAAAAGAGCTTATCTTCGTTTCGTAATTGGCTCCTTTGTTGGGTTTGTTATGCCTAGGTACAACTGAAAGGTGTGAGCGGATTAGATTCTTTCATTTTACAACTATTTTTACTTCACCAGATACTTTAAGCCTAATCAGGTGCACACGGACAAATTGATTGATGAAAAATATTAACAGAAAAATCGAAAGACGAGAGTCAATATTACTTACATAAAAATCCCATTATTATAAAATCTCAAAAAAAATATTTTAAGGGCAACGTTGCAAGAACGTCTCAGACACTCATAGTTATTTTTCATTGCAATCTCAGCAGAAGCAAAAATCTGGAGACATATTTTAACAGTAAGGCGCCAAGGCGTGGGAAGGGTAACAAAGGATGATTAAGAGAGGTCTTTTTGTTACATTGGGTTTCTCAGTAAAGATAACAGTAAGCTCTTAAGAATAGTAGCTTTTGCCAACTTTAAGATTAATTTTCTCGAAAAAATTTGCTCTCCTGATCATTTATTAAAACCATAAATAAGTTAATTATAAGACATATAACGTATTGCATGTAACATATTGCATGAGTATAATTTTAGATGGTTTTAACGCAGTATTTATTTGTATGAAATTTAAAAAGACATATAATAATACCAACAGTTTTAGCATTATTAGCAGTTATGATCAATATTCTTCATAATTTACTGATACAAGGTATTGCTAGAAAAATATATGAACTTTAAAAAGAAATCCTCTTTTCACTATGTACCAGTTATAAATGTTTAACTTAGATCTTATAAACCTCGCCAGAAACATTGACGGCTATCCTTGTACCAAATTATGTTTAATTTAGATAATTAATCAGAAGGTAGGATATAAATTTAATTGCGTATTTCTGTAGCTTCGGCGGTTATATAATTCATTTACAACCATTGAAACACAGAGTCGTAATTACCTAAAACAACCAAAAGGTATAAGACAACCCTCTACTGTATAAGACTGCCAGAAACCAGTATTGATTCATAACAATATAACAACAGTTTGCTCAAAAAGGATTGTTTTGCTCTCTTAAAAAAATATTTACCCAAAACATTAACATGTTGTAAAAATTTAACAGAATCTTCCAATTAATATTTCTTTTTGATACAATGCAACTTTAAATACATAGATGGGTATATTATAAATATTAAAGGCCAGTGGCGCATAAAATGGAGAAATTTCCCTTATAAGAGTTAACCAAGGACCCTAAGTGTGTTCAAGTAAAATTTCTGTACAATCGGTCTAGTAGCTTTTACGTGATTGAGTAACATACACACGAATACAGACCATTAACATTTTATATAATAGTACAGATGAGGACAATAATTGAATCATAATCTAAAATAAATCCAAATGACCAAATATCAAGAGTTCGTCATTTACCATTTCTTATGGGAACAGTCATTTAAATGTAGGTAAGTCGAATTTATGAGAAGTAAAACACTACAGTTCTATTACATTGTACTTCTCCATTTTTTTAAAATATGTTTGACACTTTTATTTTTCATGTAAATACTTTATTTATTTGGAAAAACGACAAGCATGCACGAGTTAAAGTCATGCTGGAGTAAAATCTGTTTCTTGAAATGCCTTTGTGTGGACCACCCGTTCTAATCAACCTCAGAATCCCTGTAAATATTTTTCTGTGAACTGTCATTGTTGTTCTAATATTAATTTACAAAAATCTTATATTCCACAGTAAATCTATAAATAGTAAAATATTTAGTTTTATTATTATGTAAAAATATGAATTTATTTCATCTCCATATGGAGTAAGAAAGGGCCATGAGGCAATAATTTCGCCTGAATATTTCATTTTATGTTCTTTTAGAAACCTGTGTCGATTTTCAGGTTTTTACAGCATTGAATATTCTTCCTTACCTGTCCATTAAGAATTCCTTATACGTAGTTTATTTCTTGAAACATAAACAAAGAAGTTGTGTTCATTTACAATTGCTCTTACATTAACCGATAGAAAGTCCAGGTATTTCTATTGGTTTGCTTAAGACGCCCTTTTTTTAACAAACAAAATTCACTTAGATTATCAAAGACTCATCAAAATAACAGTCTTCAACATTAAACTATAAAATGAACACACCTGTTAAAACTTCAGTACAAAATAAGGTAAACATAGTATAGATAAAATTTCTCTGCCAAAGACTGGTGCCTCAAAATATCAATTAAATAAAATAAATCTGAAAAAAAACCTACATGTTTACTCGTCAAATCTAAACGCTTAACTATGTTCGAAAATAATATATTTCTTACACAATATACAGTGTATACATTATTGTATCCATTAGTATAAAAAATTAAATTTTAGTGTTTAGTAACAACTGTTGGAAGTATATTTGTAATTTTCAAAATTCACTTTAAATCAAAACGTTACCTAGGAAAATGCCATATGTGTTTTGGTTAAATATAATTAAAACATTGATTGGGGAAGAACTGACTATGCATACCAATTACGAATCATAAACAATGTTTCTATTGTAGGTTGACTAAGTTCACCCTACAGACTAGTGACGAAAAATAAATCCTCGTATCTAGTGTTTATTTTGTAAACTCTGTAATACTTTTTTATTCATGGATCACTAGAACACGTTATAAGAGCTATGGTATTACCATGTAAAATTCAATTTAATTTAGTTTACATGAATATATAGAATATAAAACTATAACTATGAAAAAAGAAGTGAAAACAAATAGGAACAGAAGAATTACAGGATAAACAGAGATAAACTAATTGGTCTTTTAGGGTGTTTACCCTACGGTTTTAATAATATTTTAATAGTGTGTTAATATATTGGATTATTGAATTAATTTGTTTTGTGCTTAACGTACTGTTCAGACTTCGATTATAACTTATTTAGTCTATTTTAATTTTTTTCATTAATATTAATTAAAAACCATAATTAAAAAAGGGAGTATTAAAACAAGGCTTAAATTAGAATATACGCCATGTAATTTATATTAAATGCAGTGAAATCTTGAGTATAATTAAAGATTTTATAATGATTATCATTATTATTCCTAATAGTATAAACTCTTTATAATCTTGTTTTTATTAATATGTCTCCCAAACATGAGAGTAATCGTCAAAAGCATGATGACTATTTATTACTAAAAGAATTTGTACAAATGAGTTTTAAATTATATTAAGTTATATTTATTATTTTAAACTGTTCTTTTTATACCCATGCAATTTTATAACTATAGTAAGACTATTCGTTTTAGACACTGAAAATAATAGTGTTATTGTCTTTGTCTTTGAATTACTTTATGGCAAGAAAGTACTAAAATCTGTGTGGAGGTTACTACTTTTATAGGCAATTTTACAGCTTTGTATTAGAAATAAATGATTTATGTTAACAAGTTTATTTTTCCACCACACAATACAATAACAACACACTCTAGTAAGCACTTTTAAGGTAATACAATTTTGTAAACTATATCTATGTGACCATGATGAGATAGATGTATATTTATAGTTTTGTTTGAATGGCTCTGGCCCGAAATTTGACGGAAGATAGAGAGAACCGTACTGAACCACTGTAATCCTACGTATTTTTATGGCTGTTATGTACTACACTTACATTGATTTATTGAACCGTATAATATAATATGTAGATAATTTTCTCGCTACTTAATATATATTTAGAAATACAAAATAGAAAATAGATTTATTTATGAATGAATAAATTATAATTGAAAAAACTATAACATTAATTATTTTGAAGGGACAAATAATATTCAATCAAATTACGTTACAAAGCTAGGATAATATCATAAGTAGATTCTAGACTAACTTTATAGTTTAATTAATTAACTTTAATCATCTAGTTAGCTTGAGAATCTTTGAATGGAATTTGATAATTGGGATTCAGTGTATTTGTAAGCTTTAACTAAAAATGTTATAGCACAAACATCTTACCGGTTGTTATCGTACAATCCGTACTAAGAAATTGAACAGCTGATGTTGAAGGTACGACGGTCGCGTTGGTACTGAGTGTCTCCCGTCCTTACCCTTGCCACCCACTCCGGCCGCCTCACGTACCCTTACTGGCGTGTACCATATCCTGACATGTATTTCATGGAGTGCAAAATCTACAACATGCAGTACTTACTGAGTGTTAACATTATGTTACCTCTAGTGCAGTTGCAGAATTTACACTTCCTACTTGGAGATAAAAATGTATTTACTAACCGTTCACAAATCCCGCTCCTCCTCACGTACCCTTACTGACCTTGTACCCATATCCTGACATATATTGCATACAGTGTATAATTTCTGGCATTGTAATTACTGAGTGATAAAATTATGTTATCCCTAGTGCATTTTTAACAATTTAAGTTTTTGAAATAAAAACTATTATATATATATATATATATATATATATATATATATATATATATATATATATATATATATATATTTATATTTATATATGGATAAATCTTCCGTAGCCTGATTATAAAGTATTAAATGTAGTAAACTATATTTATTGTTTTAAAATTACAGGCATTTGGGTATATTTAAAGTGTAAGTATAATGTATATTTATTGCATTTTCATTTGACTGAGTAAAACAATGTTGCCATGCGGATTAATTTTGTGTTCTAAACCCTGGTATTGCCAAAATAAATAGGCCTAGTTAATCCAATAACGTACTACAATATAGTGTGCAAGATTTTATTCTGTACACTCAATCCTATTTACTTTTACTTGAAAAATACGTGACATTTTAAGTTAGCTTACTAGGCTATTTACAGCTTTGTACAACACAAGACTTAGTTGTTGTGCTGTAATCGATCTGTTAGTGCTAAGAATAACTTTATTCTTTGTTTTTGGACTATATGGAAGTGCCCATACGAGTGAAGGAGATCAAAGACTTAAAAACTGGTCTTCGCGAGTAGTTTTGCAAAATTTATGGAAATTCCTAAAGAAACTATCTTATGGGCATTAGTGTCTTACCCATGGAAAGGCGCCGGCATTGCTCTTTTGACGATCCAGCAAGTAGTAGACGGTAAGCAACAGTTTCCTATCCCGTTCCAGATCAGGTTGGAAGTATAAGAAAGGTATGTAAGAAAACCTTTTTAAACATATTTGGAATTTCTCCACACAAAATCACTTTGCTTCTTTAAATTAAAAAAGGAGGGGAAATCTGTATACATAGAAAAAAAGGTGGGCCAAAACACATCCTAATGAACGATAGAGTGCTGATTCGGGAACACATAAATTATTTCCATCGGCAAGAAATCCACTACGGCAGAAATCAAAATGAAAAAGAGTACCTCAGTCCTGATCTTAATGTTTAGCAGGCTCTTTTCAGCATTTAAAGCAAAGTTCCCTGAAATTAATGTAGAACACAAATTGTATACAGGTCTTTTTTAAATATTTCTCTTTCCTAAGTTTTAAAAAAACCAAGAATCGCTACTTGTAAGACCAGTGATCTTTTGATGTGAAGTCTAAAAGTAGTTCTAATCCAGATTCTAGAGAAGCTAAACTGAAACTTGACCTACAACAGGAAAAAGCTAATAAGGCTTTTGAAACTATGAAAAATGATGCAATTAGTAGCACTAGACCAATAAGTACTACTACAAATATAGTTCTGGAATTACAAAAAGAACTCTTTCCCATCCCTAAGCAAACACATAGTGACAATTATTATAGCCGACAACTATCATGCTACAATTTCGGTACCGTATCCATATTAGTAATACCGCAGATGCTATTATGTGTGTTTGGCATGAAGGCCAATCGGGCCGTGGTGGCAATCAAGTGATATTTTGTCTCTTTCAGGCAATAAACTCTGATCTTCTATCCACTGACAAAATAAATTTAGTTGCATGGTCTGATAACTGTGCAGGTCAATTGAAAAACAGAATGTTATTTTTTTTATAAATACTTGGTAGCCATTGGTATGTTTGACACTATCGAACACAAGGTTCATGTGACCGCGCGCAACTTCTCCCGACAGAGATTTGATGTATCAGAAGAAAAGTATATTACTACAAAAAAACTGATTATTTCTTCTCTATCAATGATTAAAATCTGCAAAGACGAACCTGACAATGGTGTTTAAAACATCATTCTTTGGCGATTGGAAAACACCTTATGTACTCAAGAAAGGAGTAAACATTGAGGGTCTCACCACCATGATCTTAGAAACACTTCTGACAATAAGAAGAAAGATCTACGTGGGATGCTCAACTTTATTTCAGAACCAAACAGAGGATTTTATGCTACTTTGTGTGCCTAAATCTACTGGACCTAAATGACTTTGAAAGAAAAAGGCCTTAGATATAGATCTTTCTGCTGACAAGATAAATTAAATTTTTTTTTACCTCTTGATCATTTATTGATATTGTTTTTTTCGCCACGAATACTTGCTTTTATATTTGTAACTTATGTAAAAATAATTTTTCAAACTGCCAAAATCTAATATTTATGAAACTAGGACGTTTTCATTGATTTCCCAATAGTTTATATTTTACAACTTAGATCGCTTTGAAATTAAAGCATCCATATATAGGTCACTGGCATCGACATTATCACGTAGGTTTCACACTAATCAAAGTATTTACGCCGACTCTACAAAGAACTAATTGCAATAAGCTGATAAATGTGCCAGTCTGTCACTGCAATCACGGATATTGAAGCCGCTGTTAACAGGTCTCCCATTGTTGATTGGAAATACATAAACAGATGGAAATTCTTTCGTGACTTGAAAGGCTATAATTTTATAAAACTAATTAAACCCAATAATATGGAGAAGAGAATGAATAAACTGATGTAACTAAGAAACTCTTTTAAATAATAGTTCAAAAGAACTATAAGGTGTTATTTAATGACGCGATATAATAAAAAAGAAGGAGAACCGAAGCATTCCAAAACATCTAAATATTGATAACATAAATAAATAATAATTCTTTAAAATTAGGAATGATTCTAAAGAAAGTAGAAAAAATGCAAGCGAAATTTGTTTAATTTTTTTCACGTTACAGAAGAGAAAGTTAAAGCAGCAATTAATGAAATTAAAAGCAGAGCAGTTTGCAGTGATGGTCTCTCTCAATAGGTGCTTACAGCTGTAAGTCCGTATGTGTTAAAAGCGTTTTATACATCACATGAATAAGTCATTAGTAGATTGGAGCTACAAAAAAGCTGGAAAATAAATGCCACTCTCTACTAAAACTAATTACTCCTAGAAATGTCCAGCAGCTGAGTCAAATCTCGATTTTACCAGCGTTTCTAAAGTATTGCATGTATTATTCCTTTTTTTAATGATAAAAAAATTACACCAAAGCTGAAATCTGGATTTAAAAGAATCACAGGCCCTGAAAAGTCCTAGTAAATCTATTTAGCGATATCTTACATGGAAAAGACAAAGGATCGAAAAGCTTACTGGTTATATGGTTCTTCGCTTGCCTTTGACACAATCCGCCATGACTTTTAATTGGCCAATATGAAATCTTATGAATTTGGTATGGGATCAGATGACTACATTGTATCTTTTTTTGAGGATAGAAAAGTAAGAAGTGACACTCTAAAGCTCCCACCAGATAACTTAACATATATTACATATCCTAATCATAATGAGAGAGAATTATAAATATATAGAAACTTAAATAAGTAATTTTTATCATGTACAATAACAGGTTTCTACCTTAAAAATTAAATGGGCAAATAATGATACATCAGGAATATAACTTAACGGGATTTTGCTTTCTTATACTCATCCTTTATGAGTGATCGATGCGGGCCACAGTAACCATTTGTCTGTCACTTTTTACAACCAAGCGTAGCGTATCCCTAACGTACTGTTATCATATACACTACTGTGCTACAACTAGTCAACCGGAATTTATAATACCATCTATTCCTTTCCTTATATAGCTTACTAGCAGTTATAAAAACAAACATGGTTACCTACATGTATTGTTGAAATATGTGGATGCCTTAGACTCATTCAGTCACGAGCTTTTATTAGCCAATATGTAATTTAATGAATTTGATATGAGATAAGTTAACTGAGTTAAATAACATTCGGAGGATAGAAAGGTGAGAGGTGACACTTCTACTATTCCCATCAGGTGAAGAGGTATGCCGCAGGGAAGCTGCCTGGTACCGGTGCTTTGGTCTCTTTAAATTTGACTTCTCCAGCTTTGTGCAGACTGCACTGTACACAAGTACGAAGATGATAACAATCTCCACCTGTCCTATGACATTCATCGATCCCTAATTTATGAACCACTTAAAAAAATTAGTATTCACAGTAATAAGGTTACAAGTAATGACCTTAAAGTTTCGTTACAACCAAAATTAATATAAAGAGTTGTAAATATATTAGATTTATGATTGTAAGTGTATCTTTAATCGGTAAAATTTTCACTTTCGTAAACCGTACGGTTAGGGGGAATACTGAAATAGGACGATACGAAATCTGTAAATATGTTTAAAGTTTATTACAGTAAATATATTTTAGGTATTTAACAATTTACCTCTTACAAAGGTAAACGTATTTAGTAATTTTAGTCTATTTCAACTTATATCCCTCGGTTTAAATCATACGGTTTTTATTTAATTATTCTAGACATTTTGGTTGAATGCAACCACGTAGTCGTGGCTGATGTGAGTGATCTAACTATAATGATATAATATAACAGCAATACTGTTAGTACAAGAGTGTTCAGCTCGTTTTCTTTTAAATTCAATACTAAATTACAAATTAAATTTATTAACCCAGCCTGAAAGGCTTTGCACTGAAGTCCGTTGAACATATAGATATGTAGCGAGGCGTTCTCGTAATTCAGGCTTAGCCATAACAGGTGCTACATTAAAAAAAAATTGTTCAAGAATGTATACAGTTACGCGATTTAATGAACAATTTTTAATTTATGTTTCCATTTCCCCTCACAGATTCATGAAATATTCTGTATCTGTTTATATACTCACTACAACGAGTGAACGAATCAGTATAAATGCAGCGTTGAGTCTATTTACACAAGTTTATCACAATGAGTTTTGTGTGTCGGTTGAAATGAATGGGACAGCTTAAATTATAAACAGCCACGAAATGAGTCCTTTGTCATCGTTGCAATGATAACAATAGGATTTTAAAAATACCATGGTCTTTAATTATTGTTCTATAAATGGCGTTCTGTTGTAAACTCACTCGAGATTTAGTTTACATTACAGAACTCGTCTAAGAAACTGATAAATAAACATATATTAAGTCGTAATGAGATAGAATTTATAAATGTACAGAAAGTTTGATAAGTAATTTTTCCCCAATACAATATCAGGTTAGTCACATTTCAAAGTGTTGACTTCAAACACTCAAAGAAATAAAAAATAAAAAATAATGGGATTCTTCGTTTTTACACTACCATTGTGAGTGATAGATGCGGGCTACAATAACCATTTGTCTGCCACTTTTTCCAGGCAAGCATAGCGTATTCCAAACGTACTGCTCTCATATACGCTACTGTGCCACAATTGGTCAACCGGAATTTATGTTACCATCTATTCCTTTCCTTTTATATAGCTTACTAGCAGTTATAAAGACAAACGTGATTGCCTCCTTGTCTCTTTAAAATGTTTCCCGTTCGATACCTAAGACCCACATGAAAGTTAAATTCAAATAGCAAATTCAAGATATGTTGGTGAGGGCAGCTATGATATTTACTTTTGATAAAACGTAATTTTATTGCCATCTTGGTAATGAGAACGTATAAATATGTTCGGGTAGTGGAATGAAAGATTGCTAACCTTACAGCTTTACGTTTTAAATACTTAACGAATCGATGGTTTATTTAATAGTATATACGTAATAGATACTTATGAAACATATTTAAGAGCACAATTTTCTAATGAGATTAATACACATGTTAACTGACAGCTAGGTGGTACTGAGCTGTTCCAGCTATCAAGGATTGTTATCAGGTAGTTTTCTCTCACGGTAGAATCAACATTGTCAATAGTGGCCCTGTCCGGTCTGTCGTATCTCCAGAACCCAAACTAGATCCACATTGGACGGGTGTCCAGAACCAATCTAGATCCACATTCGACGTATTTCCAGAACCCAAACTAGATCCACAATGAACGTGTTTCCAGAACCCAAACTAGATCGGTAGTGAACACACTATTGTTAGAGGCTTACATTTGAACAAGCTTCATATTCATTTAACTTTCCAAAGGTAGCATTAATCCTATGTCTATGCGGCAGATGTTAACCTTCTACAACAGTCGGTGTCAAGGCACGTTTGTACAAGTAAATCACCAAACGATAACGCATTTAAGTTGACATGCGATGATCACGATAAAACAATGAGAAATTTGATTCTTT
The DNA here is from genome assembly GCF_021130785.1 of Homalodisca vitripennis. NCBI lineage: Eukaryota > Metazoa > Arthropoda > Insecta > Hemiptera > Cicadellidae > Homalodisca > Homalodisca vitripennis. The sequence continues at coordinate 60,785,564 of NC_060211.1, forward strand.
GACTGTATTTTGTTAGCTAGAACCCGCTTAGGCGTCAGAATCTCAGAGAAGCATGGTAGCATTGACAGGAGTTCATATTGACAAAAGTCATACCTGAAACTATCATGTGGACGCAGTCTGTACCAGAGTGTCCCAAGGCATCTTGGACATCTTTGCCTTGACGAAATTAGCTGAATTTCGTGAAAGTATTGAAAATGGCATATTATGTCCCTGTGTACAAACATATTTCATATGTCATAAAAGTGTCAAGAGGATGTGCAAATCCCTATTTCCAAAGGTCTTCCATCTTGTAGAAGAAACAACCCAAATAGTGTCAAAAGAACGAATCAGAGAATTTTGCAGGGATTACTTTAAAAAACCTACATTACTAACATTCCGAACTAGAGAGCTTGTAGAGACAAGTACGAGACTGCCTTGTACTTATGATAAAAGTTCGAAGGAACGAGAGTCAGAGTGCGACACTAGAGGGTGGAATGCATTGGGATCTCAGTACAGGCCCTGCCATTTGAGGTCGGGACAAAACTTATTAACTTATAAAGTTGCCTATTTATGTACGGACTGAAAATAGGAAATTAATGATTAAGAGGAAGTTGAAGCACCTATTATTTTAAGGGACCTCTTACTATGTTGGTGAATTCCTACGTAATTAATTTTAGTTGGGTCGGCATTTGAATGGGATTGTTGAGCCATACATTGTTTAGGGAAACACTATACTCATATTATGTTTATTTTAATACAGAATATCAATTATTTTATTTGAGACTAGTAATTATAGTATTTCTTACATGAATTTATATTATCTTATTCGTGTAATTATTTAACACATGCAATGAAATAAACATTGTGGATACGGCGATAAAGCCGTAATATATTTACTATTAATATAAAGTTGATAAAATAAAACAAACAATCTAAAAGTCAGCAGTCTTACAACAGTAATAACTCGATTATGTATTTTAATGTGAAGGATGGCGTTTAGTGAATTCATCACTATTCCATGGTTACTATCACTGGCTCATAGCAAAATAAAATGGTATTAAAATTGTAACCTAAAAATGCCCGATTTTGAACTATTACAAAATACTCTTAAAATGTCCTATTTTTTAGTTATTACAGTTAAAAAATTTTGAACAGCCATAGTTTTCAACCTAAAATTTTACTAAACCTAGGATAGATGGCAACAACCTATAAGCTAACTTAGTCATAATTAAACAAAATACCTACAATTCTTTAAAAACTAAATCTATAATCTCATGTTGTTAAATATGCAGGCACATATACCCTATCAACCGGTCGGCACTAAACGTTAGAATTTGCTTCTCTTGTCTGTAATATCAAACGGTATATAACACTGATATTTTCAAAGAATTATAAAACAATGTATACTTAAAATGTTTGTATATTTTAAATTTTAGAATTAAAAGTTTATGTTCAAAATATACCTAAACCACTAAAGTGCGTACAGTTCTTTTTACTTTTTCATAAAATAATACTTAAAACAAAATATTTTACATGATGTTGATAAAATCTCACGAATTGAGAAAAGATGGTAGAAACAAAACAGAATAAAAGTTTGCAAGTGCTTCTTTATCCTGTGAGCACACAATGTGTGAAAGAGAACAATGCTTGTTTAAGCTGCTTTACTTCCAGGCCGAGAAACATTCTAAGTGTTAAAGTACACTGATTTTTTTCATATTTAGATTACATTTAGCTTGTTGGCACAAAAGGTCTGGTTATAAATATTGCATTTACCAACTTCTAGTATTTACATATTGATTTTAAAACAAGAATAGCCTAACTATAATGTAATGAAGAGGAAATCACACACTAAATAAAAAATACATGTGATAAACACGTCTCAGTTACATCTTTATTTAATTTCGATCTGTTACTGATCAAAAATTGTACTTCAAACTGTTCTACAAAAGTTATTCTACAACATTAATAGCTCTGTTTTTTTATAGTATTAGATATAATTTCAATGTTAGATTAATGTTCGAAAATTTTTAGTTTTATACATAATATTTAATGGGCTCCCTGCAACAGGCCACATAGAAGCAGAATCAGGTAATTGCTCTTTGACTGGTCAACGCATTTGACAGTACCCCTCTATCTAATAATGACATTACATGATAAAGTGTATAGTTACACTTATTGGAAACTGACCATAACTACACAAATATTGAAAAGAACATCAAAAATTTTAGATATTGAAAGGAAAGAAGAGAAATTAAACACAAAAGAAGAATTAAATATTTATATAAATTATAATAAAGATCCTCAAAACATTTTAAATAGTAATCTAAAAAATAAGCCAAATCCAATTTTAGAAAAAATTAAAATATTAAATACAGATTACTAATAAGAAAACTACAACTGTGTCATTTAAATGTAACATATTTAAAAGGTTCACATGTGTATATCTAATTGTTTATTATTTATTTATTTATTTAGAGGTTAATGTACACTGATGATGGTTAAAAACCGAAACACGAGTATGTCAATAAAAAGATTTTTAAAAGGGTTTTAGTTACTTTCATTACGTTAATACAAACACACACACACACATATATATATATATATATATATATATATATATATATATATATATATATATATATAGATAACCCTATAAGTGGAGTTAATAACATTATTTATTTAAATATATAAGTTTATATATTTATATAATGTATATATATATATATATATATATATATATATATATATATATATATTTCAATAAACATTGAATCGCAAAAAGTACTTGCTCCGCCGGGAGTCGAACCCGGATCTCTCACTTGCCGGGTGAATGTGCTACCATTACACCACAGAGCGCTTACTTTTTCCAATTCAAATATTTAGTATTTGGCCGTATCTGTCACATATGTGTTTAAATAAGCAAACTAACATATGATCGGAAGACCAAATACCTGTCAAACGACTTATATTTACTTTAAATTGTATAAATGGCAATAGCCTTATTTTATTTCAATAAACATTGAATCGCAAAAAGTACTTGCATATGTATATATATATAATATATATATATATATATATATATATATATATATATATATACACACATTTAATATGAGTTTATTAGAAAATACAAAACTTATTTTAGTTTTTTTTCATTGTCATGGTTTATATAAAACAAAATTTTCAGAATAGAACCTCAGTAATGTAAGCTGTATGTTTAACTATGAAAATTATTACGAATGAAAGCACTTTTATTAAGGGGACCCGGACAGTAAAAAATTTGGTAAAAATTACGTTTTCACTTTTTTATTTATTTTTGTAGACAATTTTCTTGTGAACATTTTGATATACAACACTTTATATTTTAAATTTTATTAGCACTCGTAAAAAAATAAATTCGAAAGTGTGTTTACGTAAATATGGCAAGGAAACAACACCTCATAGCTGAGCAACGCAACTTATTTGTTGTAGTACTCATTACTTTATCAGTAAAAGAGATGATGCCTTATGGAGCAGATGTCCTAATAGACAAATTAGATTGTATTAGACACATACAAAAGCGGATGGGTACTAGGGTACACAAACTAAAGTCCTATAATAATTCCATAAAACTTGCTGATGGTAAACCACTGAATAGTAAAAACCGCCTTTCATCAAGTGCTATAGACCAGCTCCAGGCCTATTATGGCCAAGCCATAAGAAGGAGCAATACAGTTGAAGAGATGAAGCAAGGAATATGGGCTTTATTTCATCACAAGTCATCCAGTGATGAAAATCCTCAACATGGTCTTTGCCCAAAAGGCGCTGAAAGTTGGTGCAAGTATCAACGACCTCTGGTAACTGCTGAGACATACAAATATAAAAATAATATCCCCTCAGTTATTATGGAGTTTATTAGGCCAGTGTTTAGGAGCCTGTTAGATCCTGATCTCTTGAAAAAGTGTTTACACAAAAAGAACTAAAACCCTAACGAAAGTGTAAATAGTGTGATATGGGCTCGCCTCCCAAAAACTGGATTTGTGGGTATAAAGACCTTATATTTTGGAGTTTATGAAGCCGTTTCAACTTTTAATATCGGACAGATTACTAAAATGTAAGGTCCTACAGAAATTGGGCATTTCAATTGGCAAAAAACACTGTTTCTACAATGAAATTACTAGACACCGAGAGGCTTCGAAATTCAATGCGCGCTTCTTCTGAATTATAGAAAAGGGCAAGGCAGACCAAGAGGCAATCTAAAAGGAAGCTGGAGGACAAGGAAGAAGACACAGACAATCCAAGTTATGGGGCTGGCCTGTTTTAAACACAATTTGTAGGTAAAATCAGTTGTTTTACAACATTGAAATGGTACGCATTACTTTAAATCGCGATTCCCGAAAGTTGCATTTTTTTACATTGTGGAACACTTTTTTCAAGAACCATTTGAGATATCAGACTGAAATTTTTACCACATCTTCTAGGCTATTATTTGAACACTTTAACACGAGGATTTGTTAATTAGCACATTAGTTAATATTTTATAAAATATTATATGTGAAATTTTAAGTAAAAAATTAGCAGCATATAAAAAAAATTAAATTTTTAAAACAAATGTGTATTTTTTAAAATCCCTGTGTTAAAGTGTACTAATAATGCCAAAGAATGTGTGGTAAAAATTTCATTTGGATATCTCTAATAGATTTTGAAGAAAGTGTTCCACAAAATACACAATTTAACATTAGCGTAATAGGACTGTCCGGGTCCCCTTAATTTATAAAACTTAACTTTTAGCTAGTTTCATCCATATGAATGGTATTGTCAAAATCAACTATCGATTGGTGGAATTTATTTGCTGAGAATACACAATTTCCAGCGAAAGTTGTATATTCCTAACACATGAGATGGGTGATGTAGTTCCATGCGGATATAAGCAATATGTTTCCAATACCACCATTAGCGTATCGCCGGGAAAAGGGAGGATCAGGGTCTTGTGATTGATTCTCAATTGAGAATCTTGAACCTTATCTAGGATGTCTGGGGCAAACCTTACACTTGTCAATCATCGATTTATCTTTGCTGTCCCTATTAATAATACTAATTCCAGGGAGGACAGCAAAAGGGTTAAGTTTTTCCTGTTAACACGATGCTTTGTATAAGTTAGTTACTAATATCTCTAGAAACTTTCGGACAGACGACCTACAGATATTATTTATGATTATTTTTAATTTAAAGACCTTACTCTATGAAAAACGGCTTCGTCTTCATATTAATATTATTTAACCCAACAGGTTTTGGATATAGAATCTCTTTTTACTACAACTACTAACGTTTGAAACTATGAGTAATGTGTTTCTTTTCCTTCATAATTATATATTGCGGTATATAAGGTCAGGCAAAAAAGGACTTTGATCTTATAATGATTATGGGATAGTATGTACACTTTCTCCAAAACGAAGGGCCGGATAGGCTCCCGCAGGGCCTTATTGGCAGTTTAAAAAAGCAAACCGCGACCATATTCATAGTAAAAAATGAGAAAATCCCTAGCTATGGCATTACTATCGAAATACTCCTTTATTTTAGGACGATAAGTAGCTATTAGCTCAACGTAGACTTTTGTTTGTATATTATAAAGTTAAATATTGCTTATATACCTTTAATCAATTTGATGAATTATGATTTGTTGTAAATCCATGTTTTTTTTAATCAGCAACCAAAGGCTAATTTTGCATGATGGTCAAATGATTGATTATGATAAAACATTTTTAATGAATGATTGCGGAGTCGCTGCACATTTTAAACAAATATAAACCAATAATATATAATACCAACCACCGTTTCCTGATTTGACGATTGCTATTTACTATTGGCCTCTGGCCGGTTCTCTGTGGTTGGTCGGTCAGTAAAGACCTATTGTAACCGTATTATTTAAATAATTTTGAATAATTAGTGTTTGATTTTATTATATTTTAAAAATCATCAAGTATGATTTGTTTATTTAAACATAAATTAGTTATATGTTCGATTAATTATTCAACTGAAAAGGAGATCATATTGCAAATTTGAAACCTTCTGCTTCTGAAAATTTTTATTTCGATAGCACAAATGCCCGTAGAATTCAATTTCCTTCACGATTCTTTTCGCTAAAAACAAACTTGCCAGAAATACCGGTTTCAAAGTTAAACAATAAAGGGACATTACTAGATTATTTAGACTTTGTTATTTCTGGAGTATAAAAGTTAATATTAAAAACATTATATTTTTTATATTTTTTATAAACTTTGATCAATTGCACTTGAGAATATAAATATAAATCTGCTTTTTATTAATTCTTCTTGGATACTACACTTAATTTGCATTAGTTTCTCGCAGTTTTTGTTTAATTTATTTAAAATTGTGAAATAAACCATTGGTGATATATTTTTCTAGGGAAAATTTTCATACTCAAATATTTCATAGAGCAAATTAAGTTCACGACTGCATATCTGAGAAGTATATTATTAGGAAGAATCAATACCTCGGTCACAAAATACTGTTTTCTTTTCCGTTCTTTTCATATGTCCATAATATTGCAATAAAAATATAGTAACATTTATATATTTAGCAAAGTTTGCAGAAAGTTATAGTGATACGCTTACATTACCTTTAATAAAAAGTGTTATGCACTTTTTCCCAAAAAATAATGGTAATTTATCGGATGCCATTGTGGCTTCATAGTCCACACTCATAACAGTAAAAAGAAGTTTATTCTCTAATTTAGTCAATTTTAACAACATAGGTGTTTATTTTACAATTTATCCATTTAATTGTGCGTTTTATAATCAACATAACATGTATGCATGTATTATTATACTATATCTAATGTTTATCTTTCTAATATTATTTTAAATTGACAAAATGATATCCTGTAATGAGACCCTCTCCGTTACCGGTGAATCATCTGGTGTTTTCTCAACGTTTTAACGCTAATCTCAAAAGAAGTTGGCAATCCTGACATGATACTGGGTTACACAGAGTTGAGCAGCTACACAGATATACGCATACTTGTTGTTGACGATTTTATTGGGTGTCGCTGTCAAGCTCAGGCCTGGTTATTTCCAATATTGCGACGAGTATTTGTATTCAAGTCTTGCTGTGAAATTCATGAAGTAGCGAGACGCGTTTCTAATGCAATGATAAGACAACCTGGTTACGCCAATATATTTTATTTATTCGTAAACATAAATAAATTAGAAAATTTGAGGTAATGCGTCATAAATAAGGTCGCGTGATTCAATTAATTTCGTTCCATTAAGTCATTCCAATTGTAATTTAAATGTACTCAAAGGGCTCATCGTGTACAAACAAGTAGTTTGAGGAAGATAAATTTGCGCAGATATAATAACAGTTTATATCACAAAGGTAATATTCTGAAGTAGATAAATGTCCTCAGGTAGCCCATATTCTATACGTTTTTCGTTCAGGTGATAAATACTTAAGGGGTGTCGGACAGTTATGTCTCTACATTGCTACACGAAACGGCATATTATACAGAACAATGTATTCACCGTGCTACATCATGTTATATCAGAACTGGGGACATGGCAAATTATATAGAACAATGTATTCCCCGTACTACATCGTGTACATCAAGTTACATTCAGAACTGGAGACACGGCACATTATATAGAACAATTTATTAACCGTGATACATCATGTCACATTCAGAACTGGAGACACGGCACATTATATAGAACAATATAGTAACCGTGATACATCATGTAACACTCAGAACTGGAGACACGGCACATTATATAGAACAATGTATTAACCGCGATACATCATGTAACACTCAGAACCGGAGACACGGCACATTATATAGAACAATCTGGTAACCGTGATACATCATGTAACACTCAGAACTGGAGACACGGCACATTATATATAACAATGTATTAACTGCGATACATCATGTAACACTCAGAACTGGAGACACGGCACATTATATAGAACAATTTATTAACCTTGATACATCATGTCACATTCAAAACTGGAGACACGGCACATTATATAGAACAAAGTATTAACCGTGATACATCATGTCACATTCAGAACTGTAGACACAGCACATTATATAGAACAATTTATTAACCTTGATACATCATGTCACATTCAAAACTGGAGACACGGCACATTATATAGAACAATGTATTAACCGCGATACATCATGTAACACTCAGAACTGGAGACACGGCACATTATATAGAACAATTTATTAACCTTGATACATCATGTCACATTCAAAACTGGAGACACGGCACATTATATATAACAATGTATTAACCGTGATACATCATGTCACATTCAGAACTGGAGACACGGCACATTATATAGAACAATCTGGTAACCGTGATACATCATGTAACACTCAGAACTGGAGACACGGCACATTATATAGAACAATGTATTAACCGCGATACATCATGTCACATTCAAAACTGGAGACACGGCACATTATATAGAACAAAGTATTAACCGTGATACATCATGTCACATTCAGAACTGTAGACACAGCACATTATATAGAACAATTTATTAACCTTGATACATCATGTCACATTCAAAACTGGAGACACGGCACATTATATAGAACAATGTATTAACCGCGATACATCATGTAACACTCAGAACTGGAGACACGGCACATTATATAGAACAATTTATTAACCTTGATACATCATGTCACATTCAGAACTGGAGACACGGCACATTATATATAACAATGTATTAACCGTGATACATCATGTCACATTCAGAACTGGAGACACGGCACATTATATAGAACAATCTGGTAACCGTGATACATCATGTAACACTCAGAACTGGAGACACGGCACATTATATAGAACAATGTATTAACCGCGATACATCATGTAACACTCAGAACTGGAGACACGGCACATTATATAGAACAATTTATTAACCTTGATACATCATGTCACATTCAAAACTGGAGACACGGCACATTATATAGAACAAAGTATTAACCGTGATACATCATGTCACATTCAGAACTGGAGACACAGCACATTATATAGAACAATTTATTAACCTTGATACATCATGTCACATTCAAAACTGGAGACACGGCAGATTATATAGAACAATGTATTAACCGCGATACATCATGTAACACTCAGAACTGGAGACACGGCACATTATATAGAACAATTTATTAACCTTGATACATCATGTCACATTCAAAACTGGAGACACGGCACATTATATAGAACAAAGTATTAACCGTGATACATCATGTCACATTCAGAACTGGAGACACGGCACATTATATAGAACAATTTATTAACCTTGATACATCATGTCACATTCAAAACTGGAGACACGGCACATTATATAGAACAATGTATTAACCGCGATACATCATGTAACACTCAGAACTGGAGACACGGCACATTATATAGAACAATTTATTAACCTTGATACATCATGTCACATTCAAAACTAAAGACACGGCACATTATATATAACAATGTATTAACCGCGATAGATCATGTCACATTCTGAACTGGAGACACGGCACATTATATAGAACAATATAGTAAACGTGATACATCATGTAACACTCAGAACTGGAGACACGGCACATTATATAGAACAATGTATTAACCGTGATACATCATGTCACATTCAGAACTGGAGACACGGCACATTATATAGAACAATATAGTAAACGTGATACATCATGTCACATTCAGAACTGGAGACACGGCAAATTGTATAGAACAATGTATTCACTGTACTACATCGTATTATTTCAGAACTGGAGACCCGGCATATTATATATAACAATGTATTTACCATGCTACATCAAGTTACATTCAGAACTGGGGACATGGAAAATTATACAGAATAATATATTCCCCGTACTACAACGTGTACATTATGTTATATTCAGAACTGGAGACATGGCACATTATATAGAACAATGTATTAACCATGCTACATCACGTCACATTCAGAACTGGAGACATTACGGCACATTGTAGAGAACAATGTATTAACTGCGATACATCATGTCACATTCAGAACTGGAGACATTACGGCACATTATAGAGAACAAAGTATTAACCATGCTACATCATGTCACATTCAGAACTGGAGACATTACGGCACATTATAGAGAACAAGGTATTAACCATGCTACTTCTTGTCACATTCAGAACTGGAGACATTACGGCACATTATAGAGAACACACTATTCCATTGCTCTTTAATGTACAACTGGTAAATTTCGGTATGATTTATTGGGCCTTTGAGAGTCTGTAACCGATCATCGGAATTAAAATTATCACAGAATGTAATTCGAAATAATAAATTGCTTTATTTTTTGTTTGGTTGGAAAGTAACTCCCTTTTAAGTTATAACTGATCTCCTGGATTCAAGTGACTTTGGATGATATTTGTGTTACATTAATCTTTAATATTGAGATGAATCTCAATTCATTCATAGTAAGTAAACTGGAGAAGATGAGTTGTTATGATCAAAGAAACTCCTCTTGGTGTTGATTTTGGTTTGTGTCAAGTAAATGTGGAGAGAGAGACTTATAATGTATAATCAAAAAGTTATTTAAAACTTCACCCAGTTTCATTTTCATTTTCTTCTTTTCAGCAATATTTTTCTTTATGTTTCCGGTTTGTTTATTAGTTAGTGAATAACAAATTCAATTATAAATTAGAATTTTTAATACTAAAAATTACGAAAATTTATGAGGAAACGTCCCGGCAGAAGGTAGTCACAGAAATACCAATCGGAGTATCTACTGATTATTATAACTTTCCAAAATTATACAAATTAAACTATATAAGATGACTACCAGCTGATGCAATTATTAAGTTCGAGTTTTTTAACGTGAGGGACAAGAATGGTTTGTTAATGAGCTATTCCACACGAATGGTAAACCATGTTCATCGGCAAGTTTCCACAGGATACTGAAATATTTGGAGTGATCTGGCTTTTTACCACAGTATTCCCGACTAGGATCAGATTATCAATAAGTGGTTGCCCTAACAGATACTTACCTGGGAAGTCTAATGTGAGAAGCGGCCACTCAGCTCCCATATACGGTGAGACTGCAGACTGACAGGAACTTGACTATACCAGATCTCATTATAGTCTATCAATTCTTTCGTTACTCAGCCTTTCGGTTATTTTTAATTTTAGCCATTTTTCTCACAGAAATTATTTTACATAAACACTTATAACCGGGAATATAATAGAATAAATGATAACTAGAATAGTAATGTAGTTTTGGTCTAAATTAAATATAGCATAATTTATGGCTGGTACTTGAATGTGCATTTCTATAATAAGATTTCTGTTTTGGTGGAGTACCACAAAGTATCACATTTGTATGGTTATGATTGTGGCTTATATTATTATCTTAACTAAATATACTTGAAAGATTGTATTTTATGCGTGTTTATTTTGTAACCAAGTAAACATTTTATAAGTGGGAAAAAATTACAGTATGGTGTTTAAATATTAAAAACTTCACAGCAAAATAAAGATTGTGGTAAAACTTATAAGTCAATTCAAAAGTAGCGATATGATCGTTCAGGTTTGATACATTTTCCCGTTATCCGCTCCATTCTTTTCTTAATACATCTACGTCAGTATACGCATTAACATGTTTTATTTCCCAGAGGCATCAACCCGTCAGTTATATTGGAATCAGAAAGAAAATAAAAAAAGAAACACTTCTTTATTAAGGTTAAATTAGGACCGTATGGTCCTTTCTTATATTTAACCTCTTTACGGGATTAAATCACTACAATTGTAAAGCAACTAAAATATAATAGAGAAACATTTATTTAAATAATATTTCAAGTATTAGTTAAAATACGAATGTACTTATCACAAAGGTAAGAACAACATTAAGTGTATTAACATTGTATTATTAAGTTATTTTTATAATGTAATAACTAACGAATTAATTTCAAAACATATTTACATTAATGTATGTTGAAATTTACATAATGTTCCTTCTAGTTGCAATTAGTTGAGCTTCATTTAACTCGTTCCAATTACAATGTTTAGTTTGTTTTGTCAGCATTTTAAAGCTATGATAAATTTATTTGACAAGATATGCCAAATTTACTATATATGTTATTAGAACATTTTAGTGTGTTTTAGAGCTCACATTAGCTGTATTAAGGTGAGTTTCCATAGTAGAAAAAGTTAACAAGCCACTTAAAGAGAAGAATGGAAGAGAAACATTTAACGTCAACTTTCCTATACATACAAACTTCTAAGGATACTTGACTGTATTGTAGGACTCTCAGCGTCTCTATTAAAGGATGTGTCTAAAGCAGCCAAAGTTTACAAGCCACTTATACTGAAGAATGTAAACTTACAATGGCCGTATATTCGTCTGTACCCACAATCGTTATATCCCGTGTACTAACGTGATATTGAAGTTTATTTACCTGGTACATCAAGAACGTAATGTAACATAATTTACTCTTTTACTGGTGGCTTATTTCGCCTTATATCTTTACCATAATAAAGTATCACGCTTTGATAAACATGTGTAAAATACATTTTAAGAATATAAATAACTGTAAATTCACTTCGTTGAATTAGAGAATCTACTGAGAGTTATTTTAACATGATATCTAATTTCTTCGATACACTTTTGTGTTTATTCCATTTGAAATAGAACATATATATATATATATATATATATATATATATATATATATATATATATATATTAATAATTCTTATTTCTTTAAAGGTAAAAATTCGGGTTATTAACTAACTTAGTAAAAAAAAATGAAACAATGGTTACGAAACCTAGAATATAATATTTAGATAGTTATATATTATTTTTATGTCGATATTTTGTAAGTAATTCATTTGATTAGGTGTTACAGTAAAATGATATTGATCCATAACCGTTAATTATTCCAAACAAGGTAATAATGTTAGATTAGATCCCATAGTCTGACACTGCCCAGATTTTTACAGTACTTTCACAGTATTATTCATTGCAATTCTATATTTTCACATTGACTTTGCTATAGACGACTGTTGTTTGGCGTTATCAACCTAACATAGTTTAGGAGGGTTCTTAGCTACAATTTATGAAGGGGTGTCAGGATCTCGTATACTTTATGAAACTATGTTAAAGTTGGTTTACCGACATCACACGTTAAGTGTATGGTGAGTGTGATAGTTCGCTCCTACAACCTTCATCTACTTTTCATATTTATATCCAGTAGCTAGTAAAATTGATCAGGTTGATTGCTTCCATTATATTTTCTTATTTGTGTAAGTTATCTTTGTTTATTATAGTATCATCAGTAATTAATATTAGACTCAATGAAGACGTAATTTAAGGTACAATTTGTAAACCTTTGAAAATATCACATTATATGATAAAGAATGTTTACTTTATTTTTTAATGCTTTGTAAATGCATTATAAATACAACTGTATGTTAACACGTTACATATTCCAGCTGTTTATAATATACAATTGTTTCAAATATTGCCTTCTTAATTGAAAAGCGCTATAAAATCGTATCGACAAACACTTAATAACAAATGAATTCTCTAAACAATATCATAAAATATGACTTTACTTGTCCCGGTTTACACTGAGATGCTCCTTTAGCTCAACTACGTCACCGACGACAGTTCTCTCATTTATAATTAGCTATAACGAATAATTTTGAAACATTGCCTAAACAAATAAATTATACTAATTTTTGGTCTAAATGTCATCATTGTAATTTATTATTTAAGTGGTACGTATAATATTTAGGTATTTTTATAAAATCATTACGTTTCAAAGGTATTGTAACATTAGTTCGATTACAATTATGCAGCCTGTACATTTTTGTGTGTACTACTGTACAGTAAAATTAGATGATGTTGTAAATGCCACATAGTTTTGCATATTACACATTTTTTTGTAAAAGTAAAGGTGGATTTATAGATTAAAGTTAATTTTCCAAAACAATTAGAGGCTTACCAGACTTTCCGGCGTCTCTTCAATGTTGGAGATAATGGTGTAAATAAATACAAGGATCCCAGTCACTGCTGGAGTTTGAGTAATTTAATTAAAATAATTATACCTCAGTGGGTCCTGGACAAATGTAAAGACTAAGCGGGAAATCCTTATGTTCCACAAGACTCTTCTTTGTTTTAATTCTTAATTAACCTTTCAATCTCCAAATTATTTTTAATACATAAAATACAGTCTTTTCAAATTTTTAATGGTAGTCATCTTGAGATATTTATCCAAATGCACAGTATAAAATCTTTTTTAAATATTACCCGACAATAAAAGATGTTGGAAAAAATGAATTCACATATGCATTTTTACATCTAATTTAATCAATAGCAATTTTGGGAAGAAAAAAAATCTATAAAAAATGTATTAAAAACAATAATAACAGCAGTGTTAAATCTAGAAATTTTCTCTGGAGGGTGTCCGACACACCACGGAGTTGGCGTATAGATAACCTCTCAGAGCAGTATGTTTGAAATATTAGGTCCTAAGTAAGTTATGTTATAGTACGTCTTACCTATATAAGAAGGAGACATGTGGTTTATTTAGAGTTTAGTCCAGTATTATAATTTGTGGCCCCATATAATCCAAATTTAACCGCAGAGTAATTTATACCACTTACCTTCATATGCAAGTATATTAATTCGACTTATTGCACTTTAACTGTACATACCAAACAGAAAAATACATTTGGAAACATATAAAAAATTATTGAGTAGTGTGGCTCATCAAGGCCATACATAAGGAGAAAGCAATCAGCATATGCAGAACACAGACCTTGAAATTCCTGCATAGGTGTTATCAGGACTAAGTTATGACAGAGAAGCTCAGCCTCTAATCTTTTGAAAGTATAATCAGTAATAAGTAATAGAATGTTTTATTCATAAAACTGAGTTAATGCTGGTGGAAGTCCATCCCTTCTTACCCTCATAAAAGACATTTTTAAAGCCATGTCTTTAATTGATTTTGAATTTCATTCCATTGCCTCTTCTAAATTTTATGTGCTTTATTGTAAAATTGCAACTACCAGTTTATAAACTGAAGAATGGAATCTTCAGTATATGTATCATACTCAGATTATGACTACCATTTTTTAGAATTTTCTTATACATTATATTTTTTAAGAAATTTAAATTTACTGTAGAGTTACATCCTAACAGTTTGGAATGTGGTATTTGCATCATCAAGGTAGTTAAAACACTCAAAAAGAAGGAAAGAGAATGTTATACTTAAGTAATAAACATATTTTTCCATGATCTAGATGAACATTTATTGATACTACTACTTAGATAGTAAAAGTCACTATATAATTTCTTAAATTGAGTCTCCTTAAAAATACAATTTCTTATCAGAACTGAGCTTTCATAACTCTAAACATTATTTATACACATCACATATTATTTTTATTTTAAATAATAATGATTTTATTAATACAAAAATTAAAGTATACAAGTAGATTTTTGCCATATTCATTCATGTTATTGTTTCGAAAATTCGTTTATTTACTAATATGTACCAGTTGTCATTGGAGCATTATTAGATTTAAGTAAAACATAAATTCCATAAAGTACTGAATACATTTTAAATACATATTATTTCTCAAATCTAGTGGAGGCTTACAGGCAGAACAAGACTTACCTTACTGGTCACGTATTCCATAGTCTCATAGATCTCAGGTAATTGTGTGATAAGATATAAAGCTTTACTATATAAAAGTCTTATTTTAACTATCGATGGAAATATCACTAAAAAATAATTGATATACATGTTAGAAAATAACAAAATGAGGTACAAAGTGGTGAGTTTTATTTTCTTATTAAGTTGCATGTGAGCCACCTTCTGTACCTTATATTAACCACCAACCTAAGTCAGAACTAATGTATATAATTAACAGGGCTACTATCATAGCTGTGTACCACTAGTCTTGTCCTGTAAATGAAACTTTGATATTGTTGCCTGATCCTTTGCTTACCTGACCAATTATTTCATTAGGAACAGTTGTTTGCCTTTCACTTTACTTAGAACACTATCCCATATTTGATTTGGTTGCTCCTCTTTGGTAATACACAATTTATAGAACCACAAAGAGTTGATTAAACAATCTTTAGAAATAATATGTAATAAATAAAGGTATTCGAACAAGAGGTTATAATTTATATTTTCTTTGAAGTTTACCGTTGTAGGTATATTTTGGATTTAGTTTACTCTGTATCTTTACTCCACTTGTAGTAATGATTGCATTTCCAAATTACAGTGTTAAAAACTTAATAAATTCTTAACAAAAACTTTTTACTTCTAATATTATCCAGAAAATAGTCTAAAAGTACATCAAAGTATAATATGGATTGGAAATTTGTCTTCTAGTTTAGTTTTAATTCATTAATAAGCATGGAGTTGACTAACAACATAGTTTTTGTAATTCTGGAGGTTTGTGTGTCCAAACGCTCTCGTATGACTTCTTTATTCCTAGATTGTAGTTATGTCTTGGTTAGTTATGCGCCTGAGAAAGAGATAAGTTTGCAGATTTCGAAACTTAGCGTTATTAATTTCGTTCGTATCACTGAACGATAACAAATGTCCAGGAAGACATGTTATTTTTACAATCTAAGCAAAAAATGGTAATAAAGAATTTCCATTATTTCCTAAATTGCAACGACCTATACCTCTTAATGGTTGGAGTTAATCTAATTAATTTCCTATGGTTGCTTATTGATAAAGGCACTTCACCTAACCTATTGTTTATTACGTTAATAAACAATATTAACGTACGTCTCATATTGTTAGGGGTTGTCCGGGTACTGGGCAGTTACACAGCTGGCTCCTAGCCAGGTGTCTGGGTGGTATAGGCACATGAAATAACAGCAACCATTAGCACAAGTAATAAATTGAAGTATAAAATAAGTAAAAAAGTAAATAAGTACAAAAATTCATCATAGTCTCTAAGTTGTGTAATATTATTTTAATTATAATTTATTATGTTTATCTAGTTAAAGCGTGTTTAATTTATAGTATTTATGTTTCATAATCAAAATTTATCTGCTTATTATTTCCTATTTTTAAATTTATACTGAGTAAAATATCATTCTAAAATATAAAAAACGTTTACTATAAATTTAAAGACTTATATAAAACCTATTCTATTTCTCTTTTGACAAAATTAGACTTCTCTTATCTGTAATATTTATATACGTATAATAAAAAATTCCTAAGTACTAATTACAATAGCTATAATTATAAACGTTTTGAAAGATTTTCTTCATCGTGGCAACAAGGGGAACTCAACATTGGCGTCATAAATAATATAATTCAATTGAACCAGCAGTGGTCATACACGTGCAATGCCTACTAAATTGTGTGCAAGGAGCGGGTAACTTGTAGCAAGGATGATTTAATATTCAATGTAGTCTACATACATTACATTGTTTTTACTATACATTTATGGACTTTTATAAAACACATCCAAGTTGTCGTTTGATATAAGTAGGCTTCTTATAGCTGTGTATGTACATACATACGTATTTTCGGAGTAAAATATAAAAATATTGAACTAGATTGAAATGACCATAAATATACAATTTCATTATATATGTTCTTGATCATGTTAACAAGGCAAATTCAACATTACACTCGAAAATATAATCAACTCGAAATACAGTAAAAATGCTCATACATGTACAAAAGTTACAAAATTTCGTGCGATTCACAGGGTAACTGCTAGTAGCATATAAAAAGGTTATATAAATAATTTAAATTCGAGGGTGGTTCAAACTAAATGCTCTTTCAGAAATTTTAGTTTTTATTTGTTTAACCATTATACAGATCTACTGAAATGTTAGGCATACGGAATCATATGGCTGAACAATCATGTATAATTTTAGTACAGGAAGCATTCCAGCTATACATAGCCCGTAATTATTTAAGCGGACAATCCCTGTTGAAGGTAAAATTAGTGACGGATAATATAACCCAGGCATACAACAATGAATTGGGTAGTTACAATCGGACTTATGTGGTAACAGTGAACTTAACCCTCACTACTGCATATTAATCTATAAAATTCGGTTAAAACAATCCAATTGACACATCATACAGAGCGATTCTGATAAAAGTTTTACATTTTTCAGGGATGGGTATGGTTATTAATGTGTACATTTTCTGCCAATAAGCCTGGTAGTCACCAATGCCGTATTTTAAATAAAATTCACTATTAGTTATGGACTCAGGGCCTGCATGTTTTGGTGTCCGCTTAGAAATTTGCATGGGATTATAAAGAGCTAAATGAACAGATTGTACTTTTCTAATTTTGTAGAACAAAACAATTACATCATAATCACAATTTAGTAGTACAGAAAGGTTTACATTCCTCCCGTTTTCATCCACTCAAGACCAAACTCTTTGCTACATGTGTAAATGTGTAGCGTTTAACCATAACTTAAGTTTTCCCTCCACTTCTATTGCTGAAAAGAAATTATACACTACGACTATATCTGCATTGTATACTGTTGTATCGTACACCAAACCTTTTAGTTAGCCCTAAAGGAAAAAGTAAGTGGGATAGGATTAGGGTATCTCAAAGGCACTGTGGATGGTGGTATCTATTAAAACCATTCATATTGAATACTGGTCTTCGAGTAAATATTTATTTATAGATGAAAGATTAACCTGTAAAATTTCAAAAAAGATAGGAAAATATGTATCAAAGAGAGCAAAAGCGAACGTATACAAAAGAAAGTAAAAGAAAGACATGTACTGTGCTGATTTCCGGTTCAGACAGGGCAAAATCGTATGAAATATGGAAAATATTATGATTAGAGATATAAGTTACCTTCCTACGACTGTAAAATTATTCAGCAACGTTTAATACATTTTACAAGTCTCTTTCAGTTAATACTTCAACACTTTCGAAACCAAAATAAAATTATATTACTTTAGAGCGATTTAACCATGGACGTAGTCCCGGGGGATTTCAGAAATAATAAAATTCATATATGAATAGCAAAGGCTCTGAATATGTCCATGTAACATTTAGTACAATCAGTTACATAGTTTACAAACAAAGATAATTTAACATTTATAATACTATTAGGATATTAAGAAAATTCTACTAAAATTTTATAAATTAAGTAATACGTAAATATTTCCTTGTTTAATTGGGTTTTAACTAGAACACTTATTAAAGAACACTTTTAGGTTTTCGGAGAAGGAAGGTGCTATATAATAATATATTCTTTAATTCTGCAAATAGTAAGGTACTGCAATATCGTTGGAAATAATATGTATTATCTGTATTACTTTTTGTAATAATAGTGAATACTTGATACTTAGGATACTTTCTACTTGAGGTATTCTTGAACAGGTAAAAGGAGATTGTCGATAGACGACTATAGCTGAGCTAATTTCACAAAGTCTACAATCATGCTATCCTAGTAATTATTAAAGCGAAAGTGCCTTTTATTTCCTTGTTTTTTTCACGCCTAAACTACTCAACCTATTGTACTGAAATTTTACATAGCTATTCTTAGGGTTCCTTAAATGTATATAGCCTTATTCATATTTCGAAAATCCCCCCAGACTACGCCACATTGGTCTTTATATTAGTTAAAAATCCCATCTTGGTTTCTAAGTGGTGTAATATTAATTTTATTGAGGGAGCCTGACAAATTTAATCAACTGTTCTACGTAAAAATGGTGTTATGAAAATACGACAGTTTGTTTATTTAGTTTAACCACTATTTTAATGATAATACTTGTGTTTTATAATTAAAATTCAACTAACACTGAACTCCTGTTTCTAAACCTAAGATGTATGTATATATTCTCAAATATAAACTAAAAATTCACACTATAAATACATTATACCGTTGAAATAAACAGCCTTAAGTTATTGATTTCTTACAGGAGTAGGTTACTTATATTTACACACACCTATATAAACAGTTTGTTGATCGAGTATATAAGGCGAAATTAACTGTCGCACTGTAAATACATTTGACTTGGAGTGAATTTAAACGCCAGGAACAATACACTTTTTGGCCGAAGTAGGCTTATCAGACATAAAAGCAGGTAAATATATTTCCTTCTTCGGGACAGCGAGGCAAACCCATCTATAGCGCTCAAAATGTATTAGACAAAAAGTACTCGTAGATCACAATCGCTGGAAATAAGTGGTTTTCAACCAAAGTAGTTTTTTGAGACGTATGTATATATTCTCATTATGAGGCCATCGAGGCAAACTCAGTTGAAACATCAGAAATATAATTAACTTGAACAATAATGTTTATATACAAACCAAATTTTATATAAGCGGTAGTTCCCCAACCTCTGATTGCCTAATCACAAACAATTAAATAATATATAACTGAACCTACTTACATTTGAAAAATATCATAAAGCACCATCATATTATATCATAGAATTTTAGATAAGGTGGGTTGACAAAACTCACGCGAAATTCGCTTGAAAAAAAACAGAACTCGCCTAAGAAACTAATAAATTAACATATATTGTCATAATGAGATAGAATTTATAAATTAGTATTTTCCACCCTATACAATATAGTTCTGGTCAAATTTCAAAATGTTGAATTGGAAAATAATAAGAAATAAAAAATATAAAATAATGGATTCTGCGTTTTTACACTACCTTTGTGAGTGATAGATGTGGGCTACAATAACCATTTGTCTGTCACTTTTTCCAGGCAAGCATAGCGTATCCCTAACGTACTGCTCTCATATACGCTACTGTGCCACAATTGGTCAACTGAATTTATGTCCCCATCTATTCCTTTCCTTTTATATAGCTCACTAGCAGTTATAAAGACGAACGTGATTGCCTCCTTGTCTCGTTAAAATACGTCTCGTTCGATACCTTAGATCTACCTGAAAATTAAACTCAAAGTAGCAAATTCATAGTATATTGGTGAGAGTATCTATGATATGTACCTTTCATAAAATGTAATTTTATTGCCATCTTCGCCAATATTTTTTTTAGGCGGTGGAATGAAGGATCAATCATATTATAACGTAACATTTGTAAATACTTAATGAGTCAAAGGATTATTTTATAGCATTTACGGATAAATACTCTTGAATAATTTGGAGAGCACAATTTGCTAATAAGATTAATAAACATGTTTTCAGGTCGTTTTATCTCACGGTAGAATCAACAGTGTGAATAGTGGCCATGTCCGGTCTGCCGTGTCTCCAGAACCAAAACTAGATCCACAGTGAACACACCCTCTGTTATTATTGTTAGAGGCTTACATTTCAATAAGCTTCTATCTTTATTTAACTTTCTAAAGATAGCATTAATCTTATGTACATGTGGAAAATGTTACCCTTCTCCGACAATCGGTGTCATGGCACCGCTTGTACGAGTAAATCTCCGCACATAATTCATTTTAACGGTCTATATATGATGATAACGATAAAACAATGATAAATTTTACTTTTTACTGTATTGTGTTACCTAAAACTCGTTTAGCGATCATATGTAATATAAGGATGGTAGGGTTGACACAAGAGGAGGTCACATTGACAAAAGTCTGACCTAGGACAATCTTGTGGACGCAGTCTGCGCCAGAAAGACCGCAGGCATCTTTGCCTTGGCAAAATTAGAGGAACTACTTCGAACTGTGATATTGAAAATGTCATATTATATCCTTGTGTACCCAAACATGTCATATGTCATAAAACTATCGGAAGGATGTGAAAATTTCTATTTCCAGAGGGGTTTCATTCTTCAAAATAAAGCAGTTCGAATAGTATCGACAATACTAATTCGTAATTGCATTGTTGATCTATTGTTATCTTACTTCATAATTTATTATATGTTACTTGTTACTGTCTATAGTTTATATTGTTACCCTACTCATGTTATTATTAGTATCCTTGTTACTTATGAAAACATTGTTAATTACTTTTATATTATATATTTTGTTCAAGCATGCTATCTCTACTATAATATAATCAATAATTGTAAAAATGGGTTACCGTTGGAAATAAAATAAAATAAAAATAGGAATTAGAGAATCTTGCAGGGATTACCGTAGAAAACTTATATTACTAAAGTTCCCAGCTCTCTACAAGGACGAGATGATCTGTACTTTTGATACAAATACGAAGTAACGAGAGGCGTCTATGACTACAACACTAGAGTGTGGCATGCATTGGGATCTCACCACATGCTATGGTACATTTGAAGCTCTGCCATTTAGGGTCGGGATAAAACTTATCAACTTATAAAGTTTCCTATAGACGTACGGGCTGAAAATATAAGACCAATGATTAAGAGGAAGTTTAGGCACCTATTATTTTAAGGGACCTCTTACTCTGTTGGTGAATTCCTAAGTAATGAATTTTATTTGGGTCGGCATTTGAATGGGGATGTTGAGCCATACTCTTTTTAGTTAAATACTATGCTCATATTTGTGTAATTATTTTAAGCATGTCATGCAATATTTTCCAAACTGTGGATATGGCGATAAAGCAATTTATTGGTAATATTATTATAAGAAGTTGATAAAAAAGTACAGATAATAGAAAGAAATCAGTCACACAACTTTAATAACTCGATTAGTGTATTTTAAGTGTAGGATGGCGTTCAGTAAATTCATCACTGTTCTGTGATTATTTATCATAGCAAAATAAACTGATATTAAAATTATCACGTAAAAGTACACTACACCAAGCGAGATAGTACATATTCCAAATAAATTTACTTACTTATATAGTTCTGAAAAATGAAATTTAGAACGTGTTAATAAAGATATTAAAATATATCGACTTTTGGTGCATGTCAGTTTAGTTCCAATAAACCTAATGAGGCAAATTGTTGATGTATATGTATATACACAGACACATATTTTTTTTTTATTTTTCAGAAACAATATTGAAATATACACATTCTTTCTAAAGAAAACTGTCCTTCCCATTACCAACACACCATTTAAGAATATTATCTAAGATTATTAAGAAAAAGTATTTTAATGATTAATAGGTAACAACATAAACACATGAAGTATTTGCACACAAACACGCGTGCTAGGCGCTGTCCACTGTATTTTCCCAAAATTAAATATTACAACAAAAGCGTCTTTAATAAAGTATAATTTTAGTTTTGGTCAATATTAACAGGTGTGTTTATTTCTTAATTAAATTCAAAATACTTTCTGGGTGGTCCTAGAATCAGACAGCAGATTCGTTTTTAATGAGCGACTTCATCATGGAAAGAATGCACAAGAAAATGTGTATTTCTACGCATAATTGTATATTTATCCTAAGAAAGTCACAGATTATTTTTAGATTTTAAAATTCAACTTTGTTGTTAAATCTAGTGAAACAGCTTATCACATCAAATTAGAGAATTTTTTTAAATTAGTTTCAGAAGACTGAAACTCTTTAGTTTTTAATTATATAACCTCGAAGTGTTCTTTCCCTAATTGGCTTCTTCTCATTACATTACATCCCTACTATAATCATATTACCATCTCTACAAGTGTGTTCTATATGTACAATACTCTTATAGACATATCACATGTGTTCTTGAGATCTTTAATATTGTATTACTTTTACAAGCTCGAAAGCCTTTTAATATATGTTACTACATGCAACACAATTACTTTTTATAACAGTAATCCTAAAGCGCTAGTAAGCTCATTCGTCACAATACTGAATATTACCAATTTTATAATTCATCTTTTTAAATATAGACCAATAGGTTCTCACCAAAGTTTCTTAAGTATCATCTATCCGTATAAATATCCTATCCTTGAAAATTCTCCCCATGGATGATGGGAGCCGTTAGTAAAACAATACTCCGGGTGTTCTCACACCACAACATTCATAACGCATCCCTGACTTGGGCGAGGGGTCATTGTATCATTTTATTAGTGTTTTATTTGTTTATATACTTAACTTTATGACTTAAATTTACCACCTATTAAAGAGCATAGATGGCAACAACCTAAAAGCTAACTTATGCATTAATAAATAAAAAATACCTACAATCTTAAAAATAAAATCTGTAATCTAATTTTGTCTAATTTGTGCTTCCACGGATACAGAGGGGTAGGCACACATACCATATCAACCGGTAGACACTAAACGCTAAAATTTGCTTCTTTTATCTGTAAAATCAAACTGTATATAACACCAATATTTTCAAAGAAGAATAATTTCAAATATATTTATAAAATCAATAAATTGTATACTTGCAATGTTTTTAAATTTAAAAGTTTTTGAAATTAAATATTAATGTTTAAAATATATTTAAAAACTAAAGTGCGCACAGGTTTTTTTACATTTTCAAAAAATAATTCTTACAAAATATTTTACACGATGTTGATAAAATCTCACGAATTGAGATGTGTGAAAGAGAACAATGCTTGTTTAAGCTGCTTTACTTCCAGGCCGAGAAACATTTTAAGTGTTAAAGTACACTGATTTTTTTCATATTTAGATTACATTTAGCTTGTTGGCATGAAAAGTCTGGTTATAAACATTGCAGGTAATAACATCTAATATTTACATTTTGGTTTTAAAACAGGAATAGCTATCATATTCTGAAGAGGAATCCACACTCTAGTAATGTAAATACTTGTAATAAACATGTCTCAGTTACATCTTTATTTAAATTCAATCTGTTACTGATCACAAATTGTACTTCAAACTGTTATTTTATAACATAAATAACTCAGTTTCTTCATATCATTAATACGATTTCACAGTTGAATAAATAATTTATTTTACTTTTCCATTTTGATATTATACTCAATGGGTTCCCTTCAACTAGCCGCATAGAAGCAGATTGTAATAATTGCTCTTTGATTGGTGAACACATTTCAACGTACCTATATATCTGTAAATGACATTACATGATATAGTGTTGGGGGATCTGTAAATAAGTATGTATATATATATATATATATATATATATATATATATATATATATATATATATATATATGAATAAATATATATATAATATAATATGAAATAGATATACATTTATCGTGCGTTTTTTAGAAAACATAAAATTTCGTTAAATTTCTTTACGTTTTGAGAATGTAAATTTAATGGCCTTTTTCTCAATGGAAACTCATTAATATAAGCTGTACTTACAACTATGAAAATTACTACAAATGAAAGTACTTTTAATAAGTAGTAAACATATGTCTTAGCTAGTTTCGTTATTATTATATTTCTTATATTCATATTATCATAATGTGATGAATGGGAATTACAAATCAACCTTTCGATTGGTGAAATTTAGTTGCAGAGAAAATACGACTTCCAGCGAAAGTTGTATATTCCTAACACATGAGATGGGTGATGTAGTCCCAGGCGGATATAAGCAATATGTTTCCAATACCGCCATTAGCGTATAAAGGGAGGATCAGGGTCTTGTGATCGCTTCTCAATTGAGAATCTTGAACCTTATCTAAGATATCTGGGGCAAACCTTACACTTGTCAATCATCGATTTACCTGTGCTGTGTGTATTAGTCGTGCCAAGTCCAGGGAGAGTAGCAAACGAGTTACGTTTCTCCTGTTAACTTGATTCTTTGTGTAAGTTAGTTACTAATATCTCTGGAAACTTTCAGAATGGAGACCTACATATATTATTTATGGTAATGTTTAATTTAAAAACCTTATTTGATGAAAAACGGCTTCATCTTCATATTAATATCGTTCAAACCAACAGGCTTTATATACAGAATCTCTTTTTACTACAAATACTAACATTTGACATTATGAGCAATGTGTTTCTTTTCCTTCGATTGCGGTATACAAGGTCAGGCAAAAAAGGACTTTGATCTTATAAGGATTATGGGATAGTATGTACACTATCTCTTAAACATGCAATTCGTAAAAGCTAAACATAAACTATTGAACCGAACTATAAAATACAGACCTCAATAGGTCTGCACTGAAGACAAATATATATATATATATTAATCAAGTTCGTATAAATGGCAATAGCCTTATTTTATTTTTATCAATAAACATTGAATCGCAAAAAGTACTTGCTCCGCCGGGACTCGAACCCGGATCTCTCACTTGCCGGGTGAATGTGCTACCATTACACCACAGAGCCCTCACTTTTTACGATTCAATTATTTTGTATTTGGCCGTATCTGTCACATATGCGTTTAAATAACTAAACTTAACATATGATCGGAAGACCAAATACCTGTTAAACGACTTTTGTTTACATTAATCAAGTTCGTATAAATGGCAATAGCCTTATTTTATTTTTATCAATAAACATTGAATCGCAAAAAAGTACTTGCTCCGCCGGGACTCGAACCCGGATCTCTCACTTGCCGGGTGAATGTGCTACCATTACACCACAGAGCCCTCACTTTTTACGATTCAATTATTTTGTATTTGGCCGTATCTGTCACATATGCGTTTAAATAACTAAACTTAACATATGATCGGAAGACCAAATACCTGTCAAACGACTTTTGTTTACATTAATCAAGTTCGTATAAATGGCAATAGCCTTATTTTATTTTTATCAATAAACATTGAATCGCAAAAAGTACTTGCTCCGCCGGGACTCGAACCCGGATCTCCCACTTGCCGGGTGAATGTGCTACCATTACACCAAAGAGCCCTCACTTTTTACGATTCAATTATTTTGTATTTGGCCGTATCTGTCACATATACGTTTAAATAACTAAACTTAACATATGATCGGAAGACCAAATACCTGTCAAACGACTTTTGTTTACATTATATATTATATATATATATATATATATATATATATATAATATAATATATATATATATATATATAATATATATATATATTACTAAGCTGATGGGTAAACTGAACTGTTATAATACATACAACACTTTTTTAAAGATAACACACTTTTTTCAAATTGTTTGAAAAAGTCACTACAACTAGCGTATACTTGTACCCTATTAATTTAAAACCTGTGTTGAGCCATTATCACTATTTCATACTGTATGTCATTATGCTGTCACTATAGAGATATAATAAATTAGAACGCCCCTAAAAAAGGTTAAAATAGGATTTTTTTTTTATTCTTTACAGTACCACAGGATGTAGAATTAAACTATGTTATCTGTATAGTTATATTTCAGCCATAAACTGATAATAAAATAACATGTGTTAAGTGTGTTGTAAAATTCAGAATTGTAAGCTTTTAATATGTACTGTAATATATAGTTTTGGGACTCGAAGGGGCGGACAGGCTCCCGCAGGGCCTTTGACAGTTTTAAGTTTATGTATATATTTTATAAAGTTAAATATTGCTTAGAAACCTTTAATCAATTTGATAATTTATGGTTTTTTGTGAATCCAATTTTCAAAATCAACAACCAAAGCACCTAGTTTTGACTAATAGTCGAATTATTGTTGATGATCAAACAGTTTTAATTAATCAATGCGGAGTCGCCGTATTTGTTTTGACGCATTTGGTTTTACCATGTTAATACATGGTAAAACCAATAATATATAATACCAAAGACCGTTTCCTGATTTGAAGTTATCATGTTTCTGCTGTAACGAATGCCATTTATTATTGGTCTCTGGCCAGTTATCTGTGGTTGGTCGGCAGATCCTTTGTGGCCGGATTATTTAAATAATTTTGAATAAGTTGTGTTTGATTTTATTAAATTTTTCCAATTATCAGGTAAGAGTGGTTTATTTAAACCTAAATTAGTCATATGTTTGATTAATTATCCACCTGAGAAGGAGATCAAATTACAAATCTAAAACCTTTTGCTCGTGAAAACTTTGATTAGATAACAATAACAAATGCTCGTAGAATTCCGTATCCTTCACGATCCTTTATCACCAAAAACAAACTTCCAGGAAATAACTGTTTCAAAGTTTAAACATTACCAAGACATTACAAGATTATTTAGACTATTATTTCCGGATTATAAAAGTTTGATATTAAGAACATTATTCGTTTTGTAATTTTTACGAATACTGATGAATAATATTCGTACAAATTATACTTAAAAAAAGCATACTTGAGTATATAAACCTGAATCTGCTTTTTAGTAATTCTTATTGGGTACTACGCTTAGCTTGCATTAGATTCTCTAAATTTTTTTGTAAATTTATTTAAAAGTGTAAAATAAAACAGTGATGTAAGGAACAATTTGTATATTTAAATGTTTCCTAGAGAGCGAATCAAGTTCAAGACTGCATAATATCTAAGAAATATATTATTAAGAAGATTTAATAATTATAAATCGATCAAAAAATACTTATACGTATTATTTACTTTTTACAGAATAAAAAAATACTGTTTTATTACCTCTTCTTTTGATATGTCCACAATATTTCAATTAACAATTAGACTAACATTTATATATTTAGCAACATTTTTTGAAATTTATAATGATACTGTTATATTACCCTTCGTAAGTTCTATGCAGCTTTTCCCAAAGAATAACGGGAATTTATCGGATGTTAATGTGGCTTCAAAGTGCACTCCTAACGGAAAAAAAGAAGTTTATTCTCTAATATAGTCAATTTTAACAACATACGTGTTTCTTTTACAACTTATCCATTTAATTATGCTAATCACAAACAATTAACAATATTTATTTTTTATACTATATCTAATGTTTATCTTTCTAATAATCTTTTTAAATTGACAAACTCATCCCCTGTAATTAAACCCTTTCCGTTACCGTTGAGTCCTCTGGTCTGATCTCAATGTTAGAACGCTATTCTCACAAGAAGTTGGCAATTCTGACATGATACTGGGTTACACAGAGTAGTTGCACAGATATATGCGTACTTGCTATTGACGATTTTATTGGGTGTCGCTGTCAAGCTCAGGCCTGGTTATTTCCAATATTGCGGCGAGTATTTGTATTCTCAGTCTTGCTGTGGTATTCATAAGGTAGCGAGATGCGTTTCCAATGCAACGATAAGACAACCTGGTTACGCGAAAATATTTTATTTAGTCGTAAACATAATAAAAAATTAGAACATTTAAAGGTAGTGCGTCATAAAGAAGAAGTCACGTGATACAGTTCATTTCGTTCCACTGAGTCCATCACATTGTAATGTATCAATGTACTCAAAGGGCTCATCGTGTACAAACAAGTAGTTTGCGGAAGATACATTTTCGCAGACATAATAAAAGTTTATATCACTAAGGTATAATATCCTGAGGTAGATAAATATTCTAAGGTAGCACATATTCTACACGTTCTTCGTTCAGATAATAAATAGTTAAAGGGTGTCGGATAGTTATATCTCTACAACGATATATTTATATGTTTTCTACCTGTTTCTCGGGTAGAAGAAATAGGTGTAAACTTTTAACAACCCATTTTTATATAATTATTATATAAATGATTATAACATTTGGTGAAAAAATATTAACTTTCATTTCATAGCAAATTATACAGAACACTGTATTCTTCTTGCTACGTCGTGTTAAATTTAGAACTGTAGATATGGAAAATTATACAGAACACTCTATTCCCCGTGCTTCATCGTATTATATTCAAACCTGGACACGGCAAATTACACAGAACACTGTATTCTCCGTGCTTCGTCGTGTTATATTCAGAACTGTAGATATGGCAAATTATACAGAACACTCTATTCCCCGTGCTACATCGTATTATATTCAAACCTGGACACGGCAAATTACACAGAACACTGTATTCTCCGTGCTACGTCGTGTTATATTCAGAACTAGAGACATAGCAAATTACACAGAACAATGTATTTACCGTGCTACATCATGTTACATTCAGAATTTGAGAGATTGCAAATTATACAGAACACTGCATTCCCCCTACTAAATCGTGTTATATTTAAAACTGGAGACACGGCAAATTATATACAACAATTTATTCACCGTGCTACATAATGTTACATTCAGAACTAGAGACACTCAGCACATTATAGATTACACACTGTTTTAATGCTTATTAAGGTATAACAAGTAACCGTATAAATTTCTGTATGTTTTATGGGGCCTTTGAGAGTCTCTAACCGATCATCGGAATTAATATTATCAGAGATTGTAATTTGAAATTAGAAATTACTTTTTATGTATGGTTGGAAAGTACGTAAGATTTAAGTTAATGTCAAATAAATACCTTCCTTTTTAATTTATAA
This sequence comes from Homalodisca vitripennis, assembly GCF_021130785.1. Classification (NCBI taxonomy): domain Eukaryota; kingdom Metazoa; phylum Arthropoda; class Insecta; order Hemiptera; family Cicadellidae; genus Homalodisca; species Homalodisca vitripennis. The sequence goes on from NC_060211.1 coordinate 60,815,729, forward strand.
CTGATTTCCTGGATACAAGTGACTTTGGACGATATTTGTGTTCCATAAATCTTTAATATTGAGATAAATATCAATTCCTTCATGGTAAGTAATCTGAAGAAGATGAGTTATTATGATCAAAGAAACCCCTCTTGGTGATGGTTTTGGTTTTTGTCAAGTAAAAGTGGAGAGAGACTTATAATAAAAAAGATATTTAAAAATTCACCCACTTTCCTTCTAATTTTCGGCAATATTTCTTCTTTATATTTCCATTTGGTTTATAGTTAGAGGGCAATAAATTTATTTATAAATGAGAATGTTTAATGCTAAAAATTACTAACATTAATGAGCAAACGACCAGGCAGAAGATGGAAATAGTTAATCTACTGATTATTATAACTTTTCAAGATTATTAAAATTAAACTATATAAGTTGAAAAGCAGCTGATGCGATCATTACTCATCCAAATTGAGAGAATGACTTTGTTGAGGCGAAGAGTAAAATATGTTTGTTTGGTTATTTACTTTTAAATTTTTATGATATTGATTTATTCTCTTTTAAGTTTCATAGTTCAGCTATTTTAGTTGTTACTACGTCCCTCACAAAATAGGTACTTATTAATCTACTTGAGATTGATTAAGTTTGAGTTTCTCGTACGTGAAGGACACGAATTGTTTGTTACTGAGCTATTCCACTCGAATGATAAACCATCTTGATAGGCAAGTTTCCACAGGCCATTGAAATAGTTGGGGTGATCTGGCTTTTTAAAACATTATTATATATACTAGGATCAGGTTATCACTAAGTGGTTGCCTGAACAGATTCTAAACTGGGAGTTCTAATGTGAGATGCGGACACTCAGCTCCCATATACGGTGTAGCTGCAGACTGCCAGGAACTTCATTATACCAGATCTCACCTTCGTCTATCAGTTCTTTCGTTACTCAGCCTTTCGTTTATTTTTAATTTTAGCTATTTTTTATCACTTTAATTATTTTACATAAAACACTTATAACCGGGAATATAATAGGATAAAGGATAACTAGAATGGTAATGTAGTTTTGGTCTGAATTAAATATAGCGTAATTTATGGATGTTACTTGAATGTGCATTTCTATAATAAGATTTCTGTTTTGGTGGAGTATCACAAAGTACCACGTTTGTATGGTTATGATTCTGGCTTATATTATTCTCTTAACTAAACATACTTGAAAGTTTGTATTTAATGGGTATTTTGTAACAAATTAAACATTTTATAAGAGGGAAAATATTACAGTATGGTGTTTAAATATTAAAAACTTCACAGTAAAATTATGGTAAAACTTATAAGTCAATTCAAAAGTAGCGATATGATCGTTCAGGTTTGATACATTTTCCCGTTATCCACTCCATTCTTTTCTTAATACATCTACGTCAGTATACGCATTAAAATGTTTTATTTCCCAGAGGCAACAACCCGTCAGTTATATTGGAATCAGGAAGAAAATAAAAAAAGAAACACTTCTTTATTAAGGTGAAATTAGGACCATATGGTCCTCTCTTAAATTTAACCTCTGTACGGGATTAAATCACTACAATTGTAAAGGAACTAAAATATAATAGATCAACATTTATAAAAAATAATCTTTCAAGTTTTAGTTAAAATAGGATTGTACGTATAAAAAAGGTAAGAATAACGTTAAATGTATTAAGATTGTATTATTAAGTTATTTTTATAATGTAATAACTAACGAATGAACTTCAACAAACAATTACATAAATTTATGTTGAAATTTACATAATGTTCCTTCTAGTTGCAATTAGTTGTGCTTCATGTAACCCGTTCCAATGTTTTACAAACACCAAATAATATGCATTATATGAACTAGAGCGTGAATTCAGTTCTGAAAGCGGACATCTGTTTCAAGCATATCATCTAGTATAAAAAACATTCACTCTATTTTGTTATGTTTTTAAACACTTTAAAAAATTTAAAAATTCTTCGTGTTAACCTAGCCATAGTTGTATAAACAAAGGTGGATCCCTTAGTGTTGTCTTCTCTAGGGTATAACTATGCGTTAGTATATGTTTGTTTTGTTTTAACAAAGTATTTTATTGAAGTTATTTCTGCAGTTTGGCTGAAAATTTAAATTTTAAATTCATAATTTACGACAGAGAGACACATCGTTTATAACTAAAGCAGGTCAAGTAACAAGGTAAAAATTTTAGATGTTTTAGAGCTTGTGGTATATGTATGGATTATGTGTAAGAAGTATATAATGTTGTTGCTATTCCTTTCTTAGTGTCTGCAGTAAGATAAAATCTGCTGGTAAATCATAGTTAAATAATTAATATGTAAGGAATATTATTATTTAAACACATAACATGTATTTACAATGTTTACTGCATTTTGTCAGCATTTGAAAACAGTGCTTAACTTGCTTGACGCGATTTACATAATTTACACAAAAAAGTGTTTCTATTAGTAGTTTGTTGAGCTCTCAATATCTTTATTTTGTCAAAGCAGACAAATCACTTACCTTACAAGGAGTAAAGAATTAAAATTTAAATTAGACGTCAAATTTTCTTTTACGCCAACATGTAAGATTATTTTAGTTTGTTGCAGGGCTCTTAGTATCTCTATTTAAGGAGGTGTCCAAAGTAGCCAAAGCTTGAAAGCCACATAGAGTTAATAATAGTAACTTAGTATGGACATCAAAATCTCTGTAGACACAAAAAAGGAATGATATATTAGTGTGTTTTAGTGCTCTCGGTATCTATGTTCAGAGTAGACAAAGGAGAGAAGAATATAAATTATATATAAAAATATAAAGAAAAATCTGAAACTTCAAAAACAAGCGAGTTCAACTTAAAATTTCATGAAAATAACAAAATTTTCAAAAACTACCCCAATCATCCCTTATCTTAAAACTCTTATATCTCGAGAACTATTGGAGCTTTTTTGCTGAAATTTGGTATATAGGATCAGTAAAATATTAAAGTATTTTTTAAAATCATAACTTCCGGTCCAACCCTTAAGATGACCTTGGAATAGTTTTTTGTTAATATCATCCCCATTTTTTAGATATTCTTTTGAAATTAAAAATGAATACTTATATCAATGTCTTTAATAATTCTGTAAAGTTGTAGAATTATCCAATGAATAATATAGACAATAAGACGATTTTTTCAAAAATTTTACTGAATTTCTCTAATATCGTTCTTAATCACATCATAGGCTAAAAATTTCTCAGAGACAACAACAACATAACAAATCGCGTTTGTAACAGCTTTTTGAAAATCCATATTGATAATTATATCGTTCTTTGAACCAGAAATATTTGTCAAACTCTTTGTTGTATCAATGACATAAATAGGTCTATTCGCTAAAAATTCTTTAGGATTGTAATACATTTCCTTATTATTACAGTAAACTTTCTTAAAATCTTGATACATCTGAGACATGATTCTGAAAAGACCTCCTGAAATGTTTAAGTTTTGTAATTCATCTGGATAATAAGAACCGTTCAATTTTACTCTGATATTTTTTACATCCAAACTATCAAACTTTGAAGGATTTTTTTCTTGATTATTCTGTCTACCTGTTTGAAAACCAATGATAACGAACTTGGGATTGAAGATATTTCTATAAATATTTGTAATATCGAACGAATAAGTTGTTCCGGAAATACCTTTTTGTTCAATACATTGCCAATCTAGAAAATTAAACATAATGTTTTGACTTTTTGTAATTTCATCAATCAACCTAATTTTACTCGTGGTTTTATAATCAATCATTGGAACTCTAATAAAAAAATCTGTAATTGTTATTTTTCCATCAACAGGCATAACATTTCCAGTTGCAGTCTTCAGAATCACATCATCGTCTTCTGCTCTTATAAAACTTAGATAAAATCCTCCTTTATAGATCGGAATAGTAACATTTTCAAAAAATCCTAATCCAAAATGAGATAAATTTCCAGCTGCTTCAAAAACACCAAATTTAAAATCTGATTCAAAGCCATTAGAAGTTTGAGAAATAACATCACTTTTTGAATACGAAATAGTTCCTTTAATTGTGCTTAATTGGCCACAGTTTTCGACTTCTTCTATCAATTTATTGTGTTTTCTTACTTCAATCTTAGAAAATAAAAACGGTATAAAATTATCGATTAATCTAACATTATCAGTTCCAAGATATGCTTGACCATCTTGTTTTGTTAAAGTTCCAGAAATATAAAACTGGAAGTTAGACGAGCAAAAGTTATCTCCAAAATCAATATTAAACTCAGTTCTTTTATTCGGTTCATTCAAATGTTGTTTTACTAATTGGATAGAAATTTTTAAACTCCGCCCTTTCAATATCACTAGCATATTTTCTGTAGTCCGCCATTTAATAAGAGAAAATTTAGAAATTTTAAACATCGTGTATCATTTTTTCATCGATCTAATGTACGTTTTTATAAGAAAAGATATAAATTTTAGTAAAATAATTAAAAAGATTAGAGTCATTTTTAATGATCTACTTCGTCATATTCAGGATTCTCTTCCTTAAATTTTGCGATCTCGGTCACATATTTCAATAAAATTTGCACAGGATAGTAACCGCTATCTATAATATTGTTCCAATCAACTGTATCTTTATTTTCATCCAAAAACTTTATACTCAAGTGTTGATAGAGACAAAGAACAGACATATGATCTTTTAATTGATAATGTATATTTTCTTGAATGAACTCTGATGATAAAGTTTGATATTTAGCAATGTTATACCAATTCAATTTGTTTACGTATAATCTCATCATATCTTCGGATAATTCATATTTTTGAGAAATGTCATCCCAATGTTCTTTTTTCAAATCTCTTTCGTGTTGCATGATAAAAAGATCGAAAGCACTGTAATGTCCCGCCATCTCTATTTATTAAGAAAAAATTTCAAAATCAAGTTTTTATAAATTGGCTCTTTTTTGAGTTACATTCAGCACATTTTCCAGAAATTCTCTTAACTCCGTTAATGTTTGCATAGTATTTTATATCGTTTGTGGCAGTTTTCTCTTTGCACCTCACACAGTATATGAGCGCCATTTATATAAGGAAAATTAGTCATCGTAACCACCTACTCCATTAAATCTGTTGTCGATGTTTTCAAAAGTTTTATCGACATCTTCTTTAAATTTATTAAAGTTTTCTTCTAGTTTATTTACTTTATCGAGATATAAAGAGTATCGATCATCTATACTTTTAAGTAATTCATTATTATGTGTTATTTGCTCATTTAAACGTGTACCAAAATCTTCAAAAAAGTTTATTTTCTCATTGAAATGTGTATCAAAATCTTCCAGAATTTTGTTAATTACTTCACCAACTAATACATTAACACTATTTTTATATGTATTAAAGTTTTCTTCTAGTTTATTTACTTTATCAAGTAATTCACCAACATCGTCTACTGATCTTCTATTTCTGGCTTCTAACTTGTCATAGACTTCTGTTGTAAAATCTTTAACATGCTGTTTATGATTCTCATAATTTTGTTTTAGTTCATTAAACATTTTAATAGGATCTTCTAATTGAATCATTACAACAACATCAAATGGATTAATTCCTTTACTAACACCGCTAATTCTTTTTCCTTTAAAATCTAAGGCATTTTTAACATTCGGATCATGTAAATCAACAATATCGATGTTTTCTGATAATTTTAGAGGTTTCAAAATTTGTTCTTTAACAACAACATCATGTTTGTCAATACCAGGTCGAACACCGACAATTCTTTTCTTATTAGCCAAACTAACATAATTCTTTTCAACTTTGATCGCTTCAGTAATTTCATCAGCTTTTTCGATATGAGACATTAAATTGGTAAATAATTTTTTTACACCATCATCAACTTCTTTTTCCAATGTTTTTATTTTATCAGCAACTTCATTTGAACTCATGAAATTTGCAAGTTTGTTATCATATTCTGCTTTAAAATCTTCAATCTCGACAGCAAACATATCTGAATCTGGAAGGTTTTGTAATAAATTTTCTAACTTGTTATCAAACTCATTTCTCAAACTATCAAAATTCAAACTATTATCTACATTTTGAATAATTTGTGTTCCAAATACGTCAAAAATATTTTGTGAATCCATATTTATTAAGCAATAATTTGTTAACAACTTCTTTAAAATCTTTACCATTACTCAGTTCATTCAAAACAAAAACACATAAATGACCACAAATTGGGGGATCTTTATAGTCTTGAATCTGAGAATCATTGTAGTAGACGCTTGATTTTTTCAAATATTTAATCAATTCTATAGGTGGTTTGTCCTCAATTCTTCCATACGAATCAAAATAACATGTATTCTTATCATTTTTATAATAACAAACCCAATGCGTTCCACTTCCCATAACCGAGTCTAAATTCACAATTCCACATTCAAATTTCTTAACTTTTTCAGGTAATGTATCTCTCATGAAGATTCCTCTAAAATGTTTAATATTTTTGCAGATTTCTTCAAATTCCCCGAATGTTAAAGGTTTAAATTTTTTTTTCAATGTTTGATTTCACGTAATTCAAAGTTTTTTCATCTAATCCAGATCCTGTAACATCTTCCAACTCTTTATCTAACCAATTTAAAATGTTTCGAACAATAGGAATCACATCCTTTTTAACGATTGGAGCAGCTTTACGAACATAAGGAACAACATTTTTAACAACTGGAATATTTTCTCCAAAATCTAATAAATCTTTCAAAAGTCCACCATTTTTGAGTTCTTAAAACTGATTATAAGAAAATTCTATTCTGGTTCCTTTATTGTTTTTCTTATGTTTTTCGAGTTTATTGTATTGTCTATTTGTTAAAAATATCTTATCTTCGCCATTTTTTAGTTGATCTATTTTAAATTGAATACTAACGGGTATTTTCTTCTTAAAAGCGGATTTTATTTTTTCTTTCTGATTTTTGCTGAAGTTTACGTTCACCTCCATTTATATAGTTAAAATTTCAAGTTCTCTTCGATTCCCATTCCTAGTTTTCTCTCTTCAAAAACATTGCTCCAGCTGTTGGAAGCGCAACAAATCTTTCACCTAAACTAGCATCTTTTGATAAAAATCTATCCATTGCCTTATCTTGCAAAACTTTATCTGCGATATGTCTGGAATTTGTGTCTCTATGTTTTGCATAAAAAATATCGTGTTCCATAGCAGCTTGATCTAATTTATTTATACCAGGATCTCCTCTTTTTAGTCTTTTTTCGAGTTTTGTGCCAGGCCCCAGATACTGATAAGTTGGTTACGTGTAATTCAAAAGGTAAATTGTTGATAAAATCATTCAAAAGTCCACTACCTTCAATCATAGATGAACTTATTGCCGGCAAAACTCGTTTTAAATATTTAATTCCATCAGGTTTTTCAATCATTTCATCAAGTTTGTTCGAAATAAAATCTTTAATCGCTTTCTTTTCGTTCAAAAAATTGTTGTTTCCAGCCTTTTCTTGAGCATAAATATAATTAATAATTCCATCGAGTTTTGTCAAATCGTCGATATATCTGTACTCAATCTTATTATCATTGTATTTTCTCACACCTGATCCTTCGATTCGTTTTTCCCAAATTGGTTTAATCAAATTGAGATATTTTTTACCTTTACTTGACTTTGGTTTCTTAGTTGATGGATCATTATTTTTGTAAATTGAATCAGATTTCCATAAAATTTCAGTATACTTTTTCAAGTCTTCTTCAGAATATAAACCGTCTTTTGGAACATCAGTGCCTGTTAATAATCTCCATAAACCTTGAGTTCCTTCATATGTTTTTTCATTAATAATGATATCATTATGCTCAAAATTCACGGGCAAATTTCCAATCATAAAACTTTTCTTTTTTCTGTCCCAATACAAACCAAATTTATCATCCTTTGCTCTAGGAAGAAATTTTTTACCAATTTCACCAATTATTATATCCGTTGTTCCAGGACTTATTGGTTCAACTATGGTAGAGTCTTCAATGATTCGAGGTCTAAATGGTGTTGAAGATGGTAATTTTGGCAATTCAAACTCAGATTCTGGAATTGAAATATCAGCAAATTGTCGTACAACTGGAACCAAATTCATCAAATTTTGATTATCGCTTAAAACATTTTCAATTTTGCCCTCAACATTTTTTATTGCAGATGTTACAGGTTGATTAATTTTTGGAATAAATTCTTGTTCTTTTTCATCAATTCGAATCTGTTCTTTAAATTCTTTGATTAATTTCTTTTCTATTTGATCAAGTTTTTTCGCTTCTTCAGAAGTTACGTTCGCCATTTATTTAGGAAAATTTTGAAACGTGGAACGTAAAAACGTGAACGTGGAACGTAAAAACGTGAACGTGGAACGTGAAACACGAACGTGAAACACGAACGTGAAACGTAAACACGACCGTGAAACACGAACGTGAAACGTAAACACGAACGTAAAACATGAACGTGAAACATGAACGTGAAACATGAACGTGAACGTGGAACGTGAACGTGGAACGTAAAAACGAGAACACGAAACGTAAACGTGAACGTAAAAACATGAAAACAACTAGATTATCACACGTTTTATATTGGAAAATTTATTCAAATATTTACCATTTTTAGGCTTCAAAGTTAGATTAATAGTTAAAAATCCGTAGTCTTCCTTCCAAATTTTATCACACAATTCATTAAAGTGGTTAAAACTCATATCAGATCCCACATAATTGTTGTAAATCTTTCTCGAATAGTGATCGTCTTGCTTAAAAACACACAACATATTCAGGTTATTTCTTATAACTTGTTTATCAACCTTTGAAAAGCATTGAGAAAGATAGATACAAGATATGTTTTTGTGACGGGACATTACGAAATATTCCTTAATAACGTCTTGATTTTCTAAAATACAATCATCAAAAACGATTAACGAATTGGGTTTACATTCGCTTAACGGAACTATGTCCTCGGAAGCATTATAAAAATATGATATTTTCTTACTTAAGTTCTTCTCAATATTTTCAAATCTTTCTTGTAATTTTTTATAGGCGTCTTGTTCTAAAGATTTACTAAAAACATACAAATTGGAATAAGGAATCAACCTATTGTAGATAAAATTCAATAATAAAGTTGTTTTTCCACATCCACTTGAACCAACAATTAACAATCTGATTGGTTGATCTTTCTTATTTTCCTTCAAACGTTTGAAGTTTTATCTGATCTTTTTGCTTTAAAAATTTCTCCATTTAAATAGAAGATTTTCATCTTGAAGCAACGCTTGCGAAAATGAAGCTGTTCAAGTTGACTTCAGAAAGCTCTAAATTAGTTTTAAACTTGGAACATCCTATACACTTAGAGGAAGAATCAAATTATTTTATCGGTTTAAGCGGCTTTTATTCTGATAATTTTGTAATAAATATTAATGAAAGTTCTCCTTATTGTATAGGATTTAGTGAGAAGAACGTAACAAAATATTATGGTTTAAACAAAGGATATTATACTTTCGATCAAATAAAAAATTCCCTTAAAAATTATCTGAAAACATTCAAACAATCAGATAAATCTTTAAACTTTGACGAAAACAAGTTTGAAATGCAAAAAAAATTATCTCTCTAATAAAATTCAAATAAAATCACCAGTAAGAATAATGTTTTCAGCAATTATTGTAGATTTATTAGGGTTTGTTCAAGAAACTATTGAGCCAAATCAGGTATATTTAGGAAATAAAACGCCAAAATTTAGACCGTTCGATGTAATTGAAGTACATTGTAATCTCGTTGAACCTAGTTTTGAAAATCATACCGAACATCTTCACAAAGAATCTGAAATTTTGTACACTTTTTTCCCAAATGTTGCTTATGGATCAAAAATCAGTGAAAAACCAAATGAAATCGATTATATTCCAATTAGAAAAAATATTAAAAGAATTCAAAAAATCGTTCTGACTATTCAAGACTCTGAAGGAAATCTATTAAATAATGAGAGTAAAACAACAATATATTTAAGATTGCAAGTAACTAGTTAAATTTCTTTTCTATCTAAATGGAGTCAGTTGTAGACCTACTCAATAATCAACTTAGATTTAAAAGCAAACATATCTTTACAATTGTTGACGAAAATAATGAATTTTGGTTTAAGGCTAAAGATGTTGCAGAAATATTGGAATTTAAAAATACGAGACAAGCTATCATAGATCATGTTAAAGAAAAATACAAAAAAAGCTTTGAAAACATAGATTCTGACAAGGGTATCGAATCGCGACTCTTACAAAAATTACATCCAGACACTATTTTCATCAATGAACCAGGCATATATTCTTTAATACTGAAATCTAAAATGAAAATAGCAGAAATGTTTCAAGATTGGGTTTTAGAAGAAGTTTTACCAAGTATTCGTAAATTTGGTGTGTACAAACTTGAAAACGAAAATAAGCAGTTAAAAGATGAAATAAAACAGTTACAAATTAAAGATGAAATGAAATCCTTGAAAATAGAGAATCAAGAATTGCGAATGGAATTAATGAAGAGAGATATGATATGTAAAAATTTTGATAAGAAAAAGCACCATGTTTTTGTATTAATTAAGAAGAATCACATGTGGGAATGGCCTTATTACGTTATCAGAGCTCAAAAGAGAGAAATACCAAACCGATTAAAACATCTAAAAATAAATTATCCTGAATTAGAGATTTTGTTCATTGATGACGAACCAAATTCTATCAATCTGTATAACCAAATGAAAGAATCTTTGAATATTTTATACAACGGAAATCATTTTACTACAAATATGGCAGAATCTCGACTGATTTATAGAATATCTAAATTACACGATGAAAATGTTTCTAAATTTTACTAAAACTCTCGATTTATTATATTTTGTTTGTAAATGTTTAGCATAACTAGGTAACCATTGTAGAATTCTTTTTTCATATTCACAAGGCATTTCGTTTTTATAACTTTCGCTGAAAATGTTTTTAGCACAATCTTTGCAAAAAGCATCTTTTCTATCTTTACTATACTGCCAGTTATTAAATTCAGAAATATTTTTAATTTCTTTACAAAAGTAACACTTTTTCTCTTCTAAAGTTAATTTGTTCATTTTAACGTATAATTCCTTACAATAACAGTCTTTTCTATTCTCTTCTTGACACTTTGTACATTTCTTTTGAGACTCCATTTATATAGAACAAATTATTACACGATGAAAATGTTAAACTCTTGAATTATGATATTTTGTTTGTAAATGTTTTTGATAATTATTTAACCATTTTATAGTTCTTCCACATTCACATTGAGTATCTTCATAATATAATCTATGGTGATTCTTCTTTACACAATCTTTACAATATGAGTCTTTCTTATCTCTACTATAGTGATCACTATTAAACTCTGAAATTTTTTTAGTTTCTTTACATTTAAGACATTCTTTATCTTCCAAAGTTAATTTTTCTATTTTATCATATAATTCTTTATGATATTCCCTTTCACAATCTTTGCAATTATAATGCATTCCATCTTTCCTATTTTTATCTTTATAAAATTCATTTAAATCTTTAAATTCTTGACACTTTGTACATTTCTTTTGAGACTCCATTTATATAGAAAAAATTACAGCTTTGACTTTCTCAATTCATATGCATAAAACTTTCCGGTTATTTCTTCATTATTTAAATCTTTTATACTATAAGTTACAGGATCTGTGTTATTAATTTGATAAATCACAAAGATTTCTCTTGACCAATTGTTCTTATATTTGTTCGAAAATGTTTGTTTTTTACTAACAATTCTTACATGATCATTGACTTTAAATTTAGTTTTCGTGTGAATTTCAGGTGGAACATACTTGAAAACGGTCTCTAATAACTCCTTTTCTGCATCCTTATCTACGTCTTTCGGTTTCATTTTGATTGTGCTGTGAACTGTATCGTTATAATTGTTTACGATTTTTTGAAGAATATCGATCCATTTAAAGTTTTTATTAATCTCAAAAATTACTTTCATTCTCTCATTTTGAGTTCTGTTATATCTCTCTACAATACTTGATTTCTCTTCGTTTTCAGTATGATAAATCTTAATGTTGTATTTCCTCAAAACATCGTTAAATTCTTTATTTTTTAAACTCTAAACCCTTATCTGTATGAAGTAGGTTAGGAGGTTTGTGATTGATCCTTATGGCATCTTTTACTATATCTTCGAAAGCTTTTGAAATATCCCCCTTGCCGTTTTTTCTTTTGATAGCTCTTGACCAAGCATATTTTGAGAAAGTATCAATAACATTTAACATATACTTAAATCCATCATTTTGATCTGAATAGTTAGACATTATAACTAAATCTGCTGCCCATAAATCGTCAATTCCTAATGTTATAATTTTTCTCTTTTTAAACTTTTTTCGTACTGGTGCATGAATTTCTCGAGCTTCAATCTCTATCTCATCTTTAGTCTTCAATTCTTGCTTAACAGGTTTTTGGATTTGGATTCTTTATAAACTTACTCTTGTTTGTCTTACATTTTGAACATTTTGCAGCAATTCTATACAATCCATTTTGAGTTTGAACGATTTTTGAATCTATATTTTTCGTTTTCTTTTTACACCTGTGACAGTGAATTAAATCATCTTCCATTTACATATCAAAGTTTCCAAGTTTATTTAATTCGTCTAATATATCAGATTTTGCTTCATTTTTATAGCCATACGGTACTGTATCGATCTTATTTTCTAGGACAATTCTCTTATCATCTTTAGCGTTCAGTGCCAGCTTGTTTATGGTAACAGTGTACAACTCATGTTTATAACTTTTGATGACTGTCATCTCCCTAAATTCTTCTTTATCTTCGAACAAACATCTCTTCAAGTTTTCGATATTTTATTGTTTTATTTACAACGCTTCTCTTAATTCCTTTACACCTAACTGGGTTTTTATCTAGATATTTGTACGAGTACATCTTAGACCTTAAACCACAAAATTCTTCTAAAACTTCGCTATTTAACTCATCTTTGAATTTCCCTATTACCTTCTTATTTTTAGTAGTGAAACATTCATGATCTTTTGGATAATCACTTGTATCAAAGTCATCTATATTTTTCTTTAATAATTTTAAAAGGATCTCGTTTCAATTCTAGAAAATAACTGTCTGTATCCATGTAACACAGATTCAAATCTGGATCAAACTTCTTTAATTTGTTGTAATAAAACTCGTACATTAGCAATTTTGAGAGGTCGAGAACTGAAAATCCTATGTAAATCGGTTTGTTAAATTTAACCTTTTGTTTGTACATGTGACTCGCTATACAGTTGTCGTCAAAGATGTTAAAGCATTTGAAATTTGTTTTCTTAGCTTGTTTCATTGAAAATTCTTCATTTCCTAGTCTAATATCGCATCTATTTCGCACATTTTCCATACTTTTTCCAAAAACTGAGTTGTTCATCAGCTTATAAAAATCCTTCTCAAAGTCACTTGTAGCTTTGGTCCTCATATTAGTATTTAAAATCAATGTACTCTTTCATAAAAGGCTTCTGATCGAATGCAATAACTCTATTCACATGTTTCAAAATCATACCTTGTTCCAAATAGAACTTCAAATTTCTCGAATGAACAACGTATTCAGTTTTATCCAGTAGAAGTTGTGCAAAGTTTGTTTTTAAAATGTTCTGGAGCAAGAGGTAAATCCTTGTGATGTTCGTGTAAATTTGTTGGATATCCAAGATCGACTTCGAGAATATAGCCATAATCTTCGTCGCCAGTGAGTTCTAAAATTGTTTCTTGCCACTCTTCTTTTGTATACGTTTTAGGATCCATCCACTTGATATCGCCGTATGGTAAACTTTGCATGAGGCCATACCCATAAAGGTTATTAGCATCGAGATAGAGTAAATAGTTTTCGGGCTTTGTCTTATCAAAATCTTTTAAATATTTGTTATTTGCTTTCACATACCGTTTAATACACTGAGAAATGCCCCCGCGAATGCCTTTTTCAATCATCAAATACATATTATAATCGTTAATTAGCTGAAGCTCAATTTTCGTTAATTTTAACATTGCGTCCCATGCGAGACTGGGAGCTGTTAGATAGTGTGCTGGATCAAGCTTATAGCAATTCAAACAAATATTCCTAAAATTTTCAAAGATATCAGCGAGCAATAGAACATCTTGAATGTTATAGAGATCAGAGTAATTTCCTAGATTTTTCTCTTTTAATTTGTTCCAAACATTTAAGTAGTGTTGAAAATCTTTCTCAGATATGCTCTCGTCTGTCAAAAGTGAATAGAAATCTTGAATTCTCAATTCTTCTGTGTAATCAAGTTTTTCAATACTGTCGATAAATTCATAGGGAAATATTCCTTTTCCAGATAGAATTTTAAAAATCTCGTCGTCGTCATTTGGTTGTCTATCTATTATCTCATTCAGTCCATCCTGTATAAAATGATTTGTATGTTTGAAGTCTTCTCTCTTTAGATTTTTAGCTAACTTTTCTATAGACGAGGCCATGAATCTGAACGTGTCTACAAACGAAAACTTGATGAATTTTCTTGGCTTATCACCTTCGAATTCATAGCCATATCCAGAATTTACAGAATAATTTATATATTTTTCATCGGTGTTTGCAATCAAATCAACATTTCCATATTGTTTAGCCAATTCTTTTATGTACAAATGAGTATCGTAATTTGACATATTGTGGCAGAAAACGGGAATATTCTGAGGAAATTTCAAATTTAGATTGCAACATGCATGAGCTGCGCCTCGAAACTTGCCGGTTTAAATGACAATGATCTCTCACTTTATTATAACTCTTATCTTTCCAACTATCAGGAGTAAAACCATACTGAATTGACCCAACATCATAAGCAGACCATTCACAGATATGACAAACGTTTGAATTTTGATACGAAATTTCTTCTTCTTCTGTCAATTTTCATAGGTTTCATGTTCTTAGAATTATATTTTTTCGCTATGTATTTCGATAATTTATTGAGTTCTTCAAACAATTTTGTCGGGACGTTTTTCAAATCTTCTTCATTTTTGGCACGATAACATATCGGTTTGTACATGCGATTGGTCACATTCGACACTAAATATAGAGTAAAACCATAAGGAATGTGCCTCTGAATCTTGGTTGTAGTCGATCTTTGTGGATTGTTTCTTGCATGTCGGAATTTTTTCTAATATGCTCTCAAAGTCCATATAAATTACGTACGGATGGTTAAATTTCTTTTGATAATTAGTTAAATTTAGTTGTTGATGAACCTGGAAACGGCATAATTGGCTTACAAACTTCATGATTTTTACAAATTTCTAAGTGATCTGTTAAATCTCCAGATTTGTAAAAATGGCTTAAACATCTTCTACACAAAAATTTTTCTTTCTTTATGTTTAGACAACTGCGAAGAAACAAGCTTATTTAAATCGGTTATCAAAACATAATGAGATTTATCATCTTGTTTAACATACAATAAATCAATGTTTGTTTCAGCGTCATATTTTTTCAGAAATTTGTAACGGAACAATGTTAATATTTTCATCAAAACTGTAGACATTGATAGACATTGTTGGATACTTATACTTGGAATTGTAGCTTCGTTTTTCAAATATTTGTATATCTTTCAGAGACATTGGATACTCAAAACCTGAAAATATTTCGTCATTCACAAATTTTTCGTATTGCTTTACACGTTCACAGTCTCTTTCTGGTTTTTCAATAGCACATCTTATTGAGTAAATAAAGCAAAAATCATCTCTATTTTTTATATTTATACAAGCTTTTTTATCTTTGATATTCTTTGGTAAATCGATGTATGATCCTGCATTCATCATTTCGTGTTTGTTAAGGCTCAAAACTAGTTGTTTACAACTTTTAAATGTCCATCGGGAACCTTTATTTGGATTATTCGTTTGTTCTCGATGTGTTAATTTATTAAATTGCTTAGTAATAAAGTCGTTTACGTCAAAGATTTCGTCTGCTTTGATAGTAAAAATACATTAGACATGTTTGCGGTTCACCATTCACTAAAGTTCGTTCGTATTCACATTCCAAAGAGAGATAGCCCTTCATATTTTTAACATTTTCTTGAAATTTCTCGATTAAACTTTTAATTTCTGACCGCATAATTGAAAAGATATTTGTAAATTGACATGGAATTGTCGTTCAAGTTTGTTAAAATGTATTGCTTGAAAAGACCGTGTATTGAGGATAAAACTTCTACATCAATGATATTTTCGGATTTTACTTTAAGAGTTTTATCAATTTCTTCGATCATTTCAGACTTGGTTTTATCGTTAGTACCGATAGCCAACTTTTCAGCTATTGAATGAAGTTTTTCATCATTAAATAAGTCGAGATTTTTCTTTTCAACTTTGAAATTTCTCTTTAATTCACGTAATTTCTCAATATTAAACATGTTTTCGTGATCGGCAATTTTATTTTCTCTAGCCCACTGTCTTAAATAATTTAGTTCATTATTGTAAATTTGCTTGTTTTTTTCATGACTTTTAGAATTATAATGGCGATCATAGTTTTTTCTTAAAATTTCTATTTTGCAGAACGGACATGATATTTTATCGCGCTCCATTTAGATAGAAAAATTTATTTAACTAAATGGTGCTTGTAAACCAACGATTGCGCCTCTCACGGCGTGATATCACTACGGATATGACGCAGGCGAAGCGATTATCGTGATGGTCGGTCTGTAGTAGCACACCTCGACTGTCATTGATACACACAGCGCAATCTTTCGGAACTAAAATGTCGGTAATGCAGATTTGCTTTTAAGAATAAAAATTGTGTTCCCGTTTACTATTATAACATTTTCTTTTTCAAAATGTTAGATAATTTTACCTATTTTAAATATGCGTACATTTTGTTACTTGTAATTTTCAAATTATATTTTAAATTAATTTCTTAAATTTTTACTTCTCGATGGGCTGTTGTATTGTGTTGCTGAGTATATATGTCCGCGAATTCGGTTTGGTCGGTTAGGAAGTTTACTTCTGAACTGTTTCAATGCGAGTGGCCATAGCGGAGAAACACCAAGTTCAGAAGTATTCAGATCGTATTCCGGAACCATTTCTCTATCCGTATCTCGCTCTTCTCTCTCTCTCTAGCCTGAATATAGATCCTAGCCTATAAACGGCAGAAGTGATCGTGTCATAGGCATAAAAAGAGAGGGAGAGAGAAAGAGACAGAGGGAGGAGAAAAGGTCGACCGAGAAATGGTTTTGCACTTTTTGACTTTGAAATTTTTCTATTTAAATGGAGTTCTTGGAACAGATTTTTGACTGTTTTGGATGAAAAAAAGATTAAAGAATTAAACAAAAATGAAAAATTACACTTGGTTGTTACTGGAAAGAAGACTATAAAAGATAAAGAAATTATAACAATTAACTTTGTAGAATAAAGTCTTAACTCTAAAACTTGCAGTCCCTCCCCACGTCATAGTACTGTTTTGATAACCATAGTTGGTGTCTTTCTTCATAGGAATCACATGGAATATTATCTACAGTAATACCTTTTGTTTCACACAAAATGTGGCTATATTCTATAAGAAAAATTCTATAATGCTCTTTAATGAATTGTGTTGATAAATCTTGATACTCACAAAAAATTCCTAAGAAATTCATCAATTAAGTCTTGATTATCTTGAAAGAACGTATAATATGGGAAAAAATGTCATAAAAAAACGATGAAAACTCTCTGTTTGTTTATTTTTTACTTTCTTTTCAATATCTTTCGTAATTATATTAAATATATAATCCCTTACTTTTTTAGTTTTTTGTGTGTACACGTGTGCAGTTTTCGTTCTTTCTGCAAAAGACTCTACAAGTTTCTTTTAATTCTGTTTCATTTAAAGACGGTATCAACTGTTGTTGAGAATAAACCGGCAATTCACTGAATTCATCTTTGTTGCACTGTTTTTAATGCTAGAAACTGAAAGAGAGCTTGGTGCGTTCATGTTGTTTATTTAGTAGAAAAGTTTTTTATTAAAGTACAGTATGTTTTTAGTAAAAATGTTTTAAATTGATTAAATTTTATTAAGATTTCGAAGATTTTTCCTTTATTCGTAGCAGATTTGACAACATTTTACAAAGCACAGCTTAAGAAAGTAGAAGCTCAGATTCCGGTTAATTTTTCATTCCACAGAGTAATGTACCGATCGCTTTTGGAGACGAACGACTGTAGATTCGGTTAATTTTTCATTGAGATTTGCTGTGTTATTTCTCAGCTTCCTTTATGGTACATTGAACAGTATTTTACATTGCCTTTTCGGTTGGCTCCGAAAGTGCGCCAGGAACCCCATATTACTATCTACTTATATATATATATATATACAAGGTGTTTGAAAAGTATGGGTACGGCTTAATATTTTTAAAACCATAGGAGATAACATCTATAAACTTTGCACAGTGTCATATGGCTATGTCAACTATTTTTTCTTGCTATTACCATGACATGCCAACCATGGGGGGACGGCCCACAGAGGAAATCATGGAAATCTTAAATGAAAGATTTTCAATCTACTAACTAATGGTTTCATTGATTAGTATTTATAAAAAATAAAAAAAAAATTTAATTCAAAAATTAACTATTTCACCAACAAAGAACAATGGTAGAACTTAATTGATTCATAAACATAAAGACGATGAATTCATTTAAGTTTTATTTATTGTGTTATAAATTTATGACATAACTTGCTAATTTAAAAAAAGTCAGTGAAAACACATCGGTTATTAGAGTGAAACGCCGCGTACCGCATCAAAATATGACGATCCAGTCAGAAATGGCAGCGCATAATGTACTTCACAATGTGTACCTAAAACAACCCGCCATTTCTGATTGGATAAACCTTTTGAGATGCGGTTTGCGGCATTCAACTCTACTAAGTGAGATCTTTCAAATGAGTTATCACTCGACCCATGCTTCCATTTAAGATTTTCATGTTTTCTTCTGTGGGCCGTCCCCCCATGGTTGGCATGTCATGGTAATAGCAAGGAAAAATATTTTACATAGCCATATGACACTGTGCAAAGTTTATATATGTTATCTGCTATGGTTTGTAAAATATTAAGCCGTACCCATACTTTTCAAACACCTTGTATATTAAATATAGCTGCCTCAATCATGAAACAAAGAGTTTCTGATATATTTCCCAATCAGTAGATAGGCAAGGACCACATATCAGATTGTGTACACAGTTTTGTCACCTCATATATTTATTAAAAGTTTAATTTGTGACCAAGTCAAACCGAAACGCATCTACTCTTGAAACCTATACTTTGAGTCAAGTGGGGTTATGTCTACATAAGATTATTTTGTAATATAACAACATAGTTTAGCAATATCTTTACATTTGCTAACTCGAATTGTCAGCACAGATACTGCCACGCCTAGCCGGGATAGATGCTTACATCTGCTAATATATAATTCATCGTTCTTGAATAATATACAAGTTTAGTTTGTATATACATATCTTAATAATAAAACTGTCAGAGTAAATACATGAATTTAATTAGAATAATCATACTAAAATGTCTATAAGCAATAATATGTAACATACAACTTTAGATATTACAGCAATAAACTTAATCATTCTCGACGCTGAATTATAATTTAATTACCAATTAACAAATATTATGTGTGAGAAAATTATTACATTGTATGCTAACACACATAAATAGTTTCTATTTCTATGTTATACGTTTATAAATCCATTTTGTTTATTTTTGATACTTTCTACCTGAATGGTTTCAAAAATAAAGAAATGATCGAGTGTGGTTAGTATGGGCGGTCGTTTGTAAAAATGTTCTGCGCATAGCAGATGAGACTATTATTTAGAAATATTTTATCTATAGCCTATTACATTTGTCAAATATTCTGTCAATTTAAGTACGGTAATTAACATGAACGTGTGTTATCATAAATATAGTCCTCGTCGGTACACTAGCACATTTTACAGGCGTGATTCCTAGCCCCATTTTTAATTGTAAATACATATCATTATTAGTTTACTTACTTCAATCACACTATATTTTTGTTCATTATGATTTAATATAATTCATATAAAGGAAACAAACAAGAAAACTCTGGACTATTACAGCCACTGTGTGCTGCTTGAACGTTCAAAATATGTTATTTTAATTTATTTGTCTCCTTTTAGTTCAATTACTACTTTATAAGTTAAGCCGCTTATAAAATACAACAATTATTAATAATTATTTTAAGTGTTAAATTTCATAAGCTTTGACAAATTAATAGTTTTTATCATAAAAAATAAATATATTTTAAGACGACCATAGACTTTCGCAGCCATTTATAAAGTAATTTTTATTAAGTTACACTAACACAGAAAATGGTGGTTCCCTATTGATGGAACACTGCAGCTTTTCGCAAAAAAGGGCAGTACAGATCTGCTTTCGCTCTGTTGAACAAAAAGCAAACTCTAGTAGAAAGCGAGTGATGCAGATTGAGATAAAACAATTGAGTGAATCAAAGTTAGGCCGAGAAATGTTCATTGCCGTCATTGCACTACGGGGGACTCGTTTGTGTTCGTTAACGATACAAGTATGGTAACATAAGTCAATTAGGGATTTCCTCCCTATCACCACTTTTCGATATTTATATCTCGAATCCTAACTGCGAGTCTCATTTTATATAACAATATTTGAGTAATAATGAAGCCATATCTCAGGGAGTGACTGTGCGCTGATCAGTGCGGTCAAATTCCATAAAAAAATAATTTTCAGATCCTAACATTTTATCCTAACTCCATATGGTTTACCACTCGAAATTGTGCCTTTCTGATTAACTCAGTATCCAACTATCAGTGTAACGCCTCAATGCTGGCAGCTGTCAGTTTATAGAGGGCTTTGATAATAACTGAAAGTTTTAAAATATTACGTGTTTCCGATTTTAGATTAACTTCGCATCTTAGTAAACACTGATTACATGTTGGTGAATGTCCTGATATTTTGGACATTATAGGTACAAAATCTTACTAAATTATCTATTTACAGCAAAAAATCTCAAATCCCCTGTGCTTTCTAAGACTTGGGTGAGGGTAGAGTAGGATGTGGTGGTGGTCGGTAATAACCGAGTTACAGTTGACGCTCAGCTGGTATCGGCGTAGTCTCCTCGACCTTTCTTGTAATCAACTTACAAGTTTCAAACCTACACATTATCTTCGTTCATCCCAAAGTTTTCTCCAAGTTTGTTTCTTCATATAGTTTAAAGTTTCCTTTCCGATTGTTTGCTCCAATTGTTTCTCTTGTAGTACATAATTTTGGAAACAACCAAATACAGGGTGGGCCATAAGTCAGTTGTCAAAAATGCATTTGGTGCAATAATATAGCAAATAAGCGAAAATACAAATACATTTAGTATTTTACTATGTAGTACAAATACAATTTATTAATACAGGAAAACATGTAGTATTCAATGAACCTACAAAAGATGCTCAAAGTGGTCTCCATGCTGTTCTAAGCAAAGATTGCATCTTTTTAACACAGATTTACAAATTTTGTCGCAAATGTTCCTGGACTGTAAGTTTTCAAATTCTGATTGGATTCGTTCCTTCAAATGCTCAACATTACGAATCTTGACTGAATAAACCACATTTTTTAGTATACCCCAGACTGAAAAATCCATCGGTGTTATATCTGGGGACCGTGAGGCCATTCAATAGTACCTCGTCTGCCAATCCATTCATTAAAGTTATTATTTAGAAAGTCTCTCACAATAAGTCCATAATGGGGGGGGGGGGGTGCTCCATCTTGTTGCCATATCAACTTTTCCTTAACCGGCCGCAGATGTTCATAAAGTGGACTATTTTCCAGTTCTAACAACACCTCTTGAAGCATATCTAGGTAATTAAGAGAATTGACAGTACCGTCAAAAAAATGAGGCCCGATTAGCCCACCGCTAAAAATACCAGCCCATACACTCACGCCAGGAGCGTTTAACTCTGTCTCCATCGTCAAATGGGGATTTGTAGAATCCCAGTAGACACAGTTGTGTCTGTTCACTCTACCATTCACCTTAAAGTTGCTTCGTCGCTCCAAAGAATGCTTTTGTAAAAATTGGGATCGGCTTCTTGTCGGATTGTGTACAGCTCGCAGAATTCCACACGCCTGTCCGGATCATCTTCATTTAGGCCTTGGAGTAAAGTAGGCCTATATGGTCTCAAATGCAGCTGTTTCTGTATCCTTCATAGGCTTGTTCTTGCTATTCCATACTCATTTGATGTTTTTCTTTGCGATTTCGTCGGTGATTGCACAAAACATTGCGCGACAACATTCAGATTCTCTTCTGTAGTAACAGACCTTGGCCTACCTGAACGAGGAAGCTCCGCTACCGACCCAGTCTCTTCAAATTTTAAATTTAATTTGCGAATACCTTGTCGAGATGGAGGCTGGATATTTGGAAAACGTTTCCACAAACAAATCACAAACATCACTATAATTATGCTCATGTTTCCACCATGTTTGCAAAACAAACACACGCTGTTCTGTTGTTAATTTCCTATTCATACTTTCTCAGATATCGACAATAAACAAACATAACCTCAAACTGCTAGTGTTTGACTTAGTCAAGTTCACAACTACTACGCTAGGAAAAACAAAGTCTAAGGATTGCTAGTGACAACTGACTTATGGCCCACCCCGTATTTATGTATTACATCCAAACATTATATTCTAAGGTAACTTAATTTAGACCTCAGAGGTTCAGAAGTTAATTTAGAGGCTTACTTATTGCAGACTGCCGAATTAAATACTTCAGCGATATATCAGTTATCCATTCTGGTAACGATCTAAATTCGTACGTTGACTACTCCGAGACCTAAAGGCTATCGGTTTTAATAGTAGGTACAGAAATTTAGCAGTTATCTATCCTACCAATTTTTGCCAACATATATATTTTTCCAGTAAAAATCACAATTCAGCATCCATTGCTCATCGAACTAAGTCTAATTTACAATATTGTTGACTGAAAGTTCAAATAGCAGAGTTATATATCTATTCTAGTGACAACCCATCGTCAGCTATTGATTGCTCAAATATCTTACTCTAAGGTTACAAATGTATCCATTGTGTTAAACCCCCCGGTATTGTAGACTGTAAAGTTTAGATAGTCGAGAAATATTGTATGATCCATAGTAGAATGTTCCGATGTGTTGGATAGTTTCTTCTATCGAATCTCTGAAATTTACGCTGGACATTTATCAATGATAAACTTCGGTCATATTTCAGAACACAAAACTGTTTTGCTGATTCGTAGCCTAATGGCTATTAGTTACTAAGTTTAAAGATTGATCACGTATTAAAAAAAGGACAAACTTATTTGCATTTGCATAGTTCTTCTTCAGTCATATTTCATAATTTTGAGCTCGTTGATTAAAAATATTGTTAACTATTGATCAAAATTTAATGGGGACCAAATTAAACTATTTACGAGTTGTTTAAAGCGGTAACCTCCAGTTATAAGTATCAAATGTTTCGATTGTAATTTATTATTGCAACATCTACTTAGTTTACAAAAGGATTATATTCATCAATCATCATAATATTAATCAATAACGATAGTGTACCGGTTTTATTAATTGGTAATCGTTATGACAAAGGCATTAGCTTTTTTCTGAAAGTAGGAAGGAAAGAGGAAGTATTACAAGTAATGTTTACTACAACGAATATTTGTTAGACTTTTAGAAGTAATTGAATAGATCTCGTTGAGTTTAGTGCAGACAGACAGGCACACAGGTCGTGGACTCTGCCTATCGCGCGGACTCGAGATATTGTAGAGACAGAACAGCTGATTAGGATGTCTGTACATTGTTGAAAAAGTCTAGTTACCTGTTAGTACCTTTCTTCTGTCCTGGCTGTGTCCTACCTTCGGACACCTCCCTTCTTCCGCCTACACGCCCTTTGTAAGAATTTCATGTCGAAATCAGTTCAGTTGCTAAGATATGTTTTAGTGAACACACGTCTTGTCTCTACAACCGGTAAGTATTTTATATCCAAACGAATAATTAGGACCTATGTTTATATATATATATATATATATATATATATATATACAGGGTATATATATATATATATATATATTTTATATGGAATCTTATCTTAAAATTTGCTAACGTTTTTTAGGGACCTGTTGTATATTATATAATACGAAGACGCTTTATGGATATATTGCTTCTGTCAAGTTGTGTGAAATTATTTATCACACTGCTTCGCAAGTTTCTCAAGTAGACCTCTGACATATGACAACGAGCAAAGAAGCATTAAAATTATAGGCCTCAATGTTCTAAATTCACATAAAGACATTTATTGCAGTTTTACATACTGTGACAACTGCCGTGTGCTCATAAATGTAATGGACTAAACTGGTGTGTTCAAGTTTAGCGACGTCAAACCCTGTTTAATTTTTCCTGCAGATTTAGGTATGAGATCCCTAACTTCCCGGACCTTGGGAGTGACTTCGATATCAATACGGAACAAGATGCTAAAACATGCAATATTATCGCAGGTGTGACGTTAAGCTGGACATTTCTTGAAGGAGATACCAAAAATATTTACAAACAATAAAATAACTGTTTTACTGTTTTTATTGTTATAGTTGTAATACGTATATGAACGTTACAAGTTTATAGAAGAATAAGTACCGAATTGATTAAAAGCGTTACGAGTATATTTAACATTTACAGTATTTCTAATATTAGTTTTATACAAAAAAATAATATAAATCTGAAAGGAAAATCTAAGTTTTGACATTTTTCCATCGTATATCTTACTGAAAATATGGAATCGAGTTGTATGTAACATATAACGGTGCTTAATATCCGAACTTTTATTACTCATTCAAATCACCCATCGTCAATTAAAAAATTAGTACAAGATAATTTTCCTAGCTTATTTATTTTTCAAAATTATAAACCTAAGTAAAATATACCTTTCTACCAATTTTGTAAAATGGATGTTTTTTAAAACTGTATTGTAAAAGTGTAGGCCTAATTATTTCCATATGTCTTTGCAATTTATACATTTCTGGATTTATTACTTTCTGCTGAAGAGCCGTATATTTTTAGTACAACCTACTTCTAATACTTCCCAGATCTTGACACACAATACAAACACTCGCCTCACGTTTGACAGGGCAATAGCCCACTTAACACACAAAAGGCTACTCTCCATCTTGTATGTTTGGTTATTGATGGAGATCCACTCGCGTAGATAACGATAACACTTATACTGATCCAAGTACATTTAACGTGATATAGAATCTACGTACCACTGGTAAATTAAAATGAATGGTTTCATTAAATGAATTAATTATGTGTGTACTTCATTTATGAAAAACTAAATATATTTCATGTTAAAAGTATTTTTTGTCATTATAATGAATTATTTATGATTTGAGTGGCAAGAAACTAATGAAGGATTTACTGGATTGTTTTCAAACTAAGTAATCTAGAACAAACTAAACTAGACAAGTTTTAATAAATATTAGTACTTTGATAGATCATTTACGTCATATCGTCATACTCAAGATTTTTATATAACGAAATAACCTTACGTTGCAACATTAAGGACTACTATACTGTGCTGTAATACGATTGTCAGGCACTACATGATGGGACAAGGCAGAGTGTCGGACATCATATCATTGTCAGTTACTGTAACTGAACTGGACATTGAGGTTCGTCATCATGTTTCCTATATGTTGCTTGTCACACCCCTGTTTAGTCCATTATTAAGACGAACTCATAGTTTCTTCTGGCTTGGTGGCCACTTTTTCATGTAACCATCGGTTTTAACCTTTTAAGAACAGTGTTCAACTTTTTGTTTTCACGACCTTATTTTTAGTTTTTAGACTGGACAACTACTATGACTTTTCCCTCCAAAAGATATAAATAAAAAAGCAAAATACAGATATAAAAAATTAATTTACTGACCACTTTACAAACAATACAACACTTATATTGAGTCAACCTCAGAATGAAATTAATAAATAAAGCCGCTATTTGTAATGTTTGCATGAATTAATTTTTTTATTATTGGTAAAGTGAATTAAATTTGTAAATTTTTTCTGAATAAGGAATACAAATATTGAAAAAAGGTATATATATATATATATATATATATATATATATATATATATATATATATATATATATATATATATATATATTTCGTCACACACACACACACACACACACACACACATATATATATATACAATACGCAGTGTGTTACAAAAGAGTACATAAAATATCTATATCTGATACAATCGTTAAAAAAAACATTTCTTCTATAAACATAGGCCGAGAATTACAATTTGCCAGCCTTTGGCAACCATACATCTAAAGTGATCGCGCTCACTTATGCGTTGACGTGTTTCAGTGAAAAAAATACCGTTGTAGCTTTTATACTTATTACTAAGTAGGTAGCATATTTTTCATGTTTTATACCTGTACGGTTTTTTATTTGACTTTAAAAGTTTTCACCAGCCACCATTTTGTTAATATTATAACAAATCACACCGTTATTTTTATTTGATTTATTACTGCCTTAGTTTGTCATCTGTATATTTACTAGTTGTAGATATATTAATTTTTGTATAAAGAGTAAACAATAGTAGCTAGCCGATAATGACACATTTCTTGAACTACGGTTATGGAAATTTTTTTTTTGAAATAATGAGTACTATCAACAACAGAAGTTTGTGACCCCCTTTTTTAAAACCCTTCTTTATAATATAAACTCGTTAAATCAAGGTCGTCATACGAGACAAAGTTGTGAAAGAATTTCTTCAATTATTTGTAACAATACTCATATTATTTTTTATACCTAAAGACCCTGTATTATTACGGACCTTTTATGTTTTATATTTTCATAAATTTTTTATATTTCATATATATATATAAATATATATACAGTATATACTGCAGGAAACTTTTTAAATTACGTCACACTAAATGATAAAGAATGTTTAATGTGAATAAAGCTGTAAATTAAAACTGAAATCCGAATAATAAAACAATATAACGGTAAAACAACTTTAATCATTTGTAACATTTAACAATTAAATAATAATGTTTATAAATTCGAAATCGATTAACTTATTTTCATTAATAAAAAAACAACCACGTTTTAAGTTTAATGATAAAAAACTTCTCTTCTGATATTTCATGAATTGACGGGAGACAATCAAACTATGTTTCAGTCAACTCATATGAACTAAAGACATTGAAAAGGCCGTTTGGAAGGAACAGATCTGTCAGAGAAGATTTACGATAAGAACTCAGTAAATAAGTTAGTGCCCTGCTTGTAAAAGAGAAAGGATGTGATTGAATTCTTTTTAGTATCTCCTTCTTTTGACGGGCTATAGATGTATGTTTTGGAAGGTGGAAAACTTTAGCTTAACGTCGCGGAAAAGTATCGTCACTTTTGTTTGCTCTGTAGCCGCTAAGGCTTGGAATTTCACTGCCATTTTGATGTCGGGGATGGCGTTTTCCCCGTTTAGTAGCTATCAAGGCGTGTTAGTGAGAGGTTACTGTTACTCCTTATTGAGGTGACTACTTCTTTTGGAGGTTTATATATGTATGTGATGATAATGTACAATATTGATAAAATATAACACTTTCTATGTTCAAGAATTAATGTCGCATAATATTGCAAAATTTAAAAAATAACCATTTAATAATTAGCTGACGCGCCCTATTTCACGATATATATATTCTCAGCCGGTTATAAGAAGTAGTCACTTATGTCAGTCAGTGCCACTATTGCCTTTCCATTTTCTTATTACTTATGTTTTATACATTTCAGTGACGGTAAAAAGTTAAGAATTATCGATTTTGAGTCCTAACCGAACGCAGTTTACCAGCGAGCATAACTTAAGATAGGCAGTGGATACCTTAGCAGCAACTAGAACAGAAGTTACTCGACCATTGATAGTGTGCTGGTCTTGTACATGGTAGAGGGTCTACGATCAGCAATACGAAACCACCTCAGTATTGTGGTATGTGAGTGGGAAAGGCTTGTTTTTATGGAGTAATATCCAAAATATCAAATCTGCTAAATGTCAGCAAGGAGTTTGCTACTATGTCCACTGTTATTAAAACATTACAATACTAACTGAGTTTCAATATGACACTCAGAAAAGGTTGAGGCTTTACCTTTAAGTTTAGCTTAAACATTCTTAACGACTGCTCAAACTAAGCGTCAATGCAGTTATTAGCGGTCTTGACATAATCTGCTCGCAAACATAATAATTTTCACTACATTTGTCTTTAGTAGTGAATTGTATTCTATAATTATTACGAATCATTTGGCAAGTTTATATCCTACAAATTAATTGCGTACGCTAAATGATTTCTTGTAAATAAGTGAGGAATATATAGTTACTGGAAAAATTAAATGAATGAAGCAGTGAGTTTAGATTATTACCACGCCGATAAACTTTCACAATTGAATAGCTTAGCTGGTAAGGTAAGGTTGTACTGTAGTCAGGATATTGCAATACGAGCGCTATCTCAGTAACTGTAATGTAAGGTACCTTGTAATCGTTTTTCGCTGTAGGTTTCAATATTTTATATATATTATTATTATATGTTATACGGGTGTCATTATACTATGTATTCTACTCTTTCATTTTAGGTTTGAATCTGTATAAGAGAAATTCATAATTATTCACTAGGAAATGTAGGAAATTTGATGATTAACTTTGAATATTTCATCACAACACGAGTATGAATGTTTCTATGACGTCTCAAGGACGAATACAATTTACAATCATCATTAGTATTTTACTTCGGTTTTGTGTTTCTAAGAATATATTGAGTTTATGCAGTTTTTATGTTCAAATACACATTATTTACAACTTTTACTATTTACTTTCCAATGATTTCCATCACTCGACAAAATCACAGGTTTGGAAAATATCTCATGTCTTAAATCTGCACTGAGCAGCACAAGTAGACATTTTATTCTGAAGTGATGATAAGGTATACATCTTCTATGCGTACGAATTCCTAAGCAACCCTGTTTCACTATTGCGGTGCTGTTAGTTTCTTCTCATCCCTTATTACGTTTAGCGGTAAGAGAGTGTAAAAAGTTATTTAGGTATGACGTCAACCAAAGAAAACTATTTACCTCCAACAAACCGCCTCATTGCGGATCTCAGGATTTTGCATACGGGCAAATATTCAGTAAGCTTAACGTATATATTTTCCTTTTGCCTTGTTAAAGCTGTCAATGACTGCTACCTTCAAACATAAAAATTTCCAGGTATCATTTATTTATTACATTGCCTCTATAATGGCATTTCTGAGATTATTTCATCAGTTAAACACGATGTCCCTACCGATCAACCACGTTTACATCACTTTAAAAATATTAAAAATATAATGCTGTTTATATCTAGTAGTTTCTCATGTATTATCAATCTTGTCGTGTGTTACAGTACAGGAAAAAGGTGTATATTAAAATTAATATGGAAAATAATATATTACAGAGAATCTTACAACAAATTTATGAAATCAAAAGTGCTATTATAAATTCAGTACAATCCAAATTATTAAACTAGCAAACCAAACTGTTCATTCGAACTCTACCGAACTGCTCATAACGTTGTTTGGTGTACCAAATGTATTATACGAGTATATAACTAACTATTAATCTGATATAAAAATATAAAGGAAAATGTATTATCAAGGATATGGTATTTTCAATCTATATAGACATTTGTTGTCTCAAGCCGATATCAGTTATCACCAATATTTAACAAAATATTTGAATCACAATGCCAATACTCTGAAGGCTTCATCGACTACGTCACTCCTATGTTGCGTTAGGTGACCATGTCAGGTGACTGCGTGAGGCAACTGTATTTAGTGATCGTGTCAGGAGACCTAGTGAGAAAACCGTGTCAGATTACGTTATAAGGTGACTGAGTGAGGCAACTGTATTTAGTGATCGTGTCAGGAGACCTAGTGAGAAAACCGTGTCAGATTACGTTATAAGGTGACTGTGTGAGGCAACTGTATTTAGTGATCGTGTCAGGAGACCTAGTGAGAAAACCGTGTCAGATTACGTTATAAGGTGACTGTGTGAGGTAACAGTATGAAGTTACCGTATCAGGTGACCTAGTGAGGCGATCGTGTCAGGTAATCTACTGAAGTGACCGTGCCAGTTGACCTAGTGAAATTACTGTGTGAGGTGATCTTGTCAATTAAATGTGTGAGGTGATCTTGTCAGTTGACTTTGTGAGGCGAACTTGTCCGTTAACTGTGTGAGGTGACTGTATGAAATGTCATTGTGTGAGGTGACCTTGTCAATGATTTTGACCTAATGAAGTGAGATGTAGCTCAGATCGAAGTCATTGCTAGCTTTGTAAGGCTGAATGCCATGATGAATCTGGATGTACTCTTTTTAAGGAACCTTGTGTGGTATCCTACTTTTACGACAGCATTAGGAGTTTTTGAAGATTCCCAAAGAACTTTGATATTCGAATTTTATCAGCCAATATTTCTATCAAACTTAAAAATGGTGCAGACGTTTCAATTTTTCATGAACATTTGTTAGTCAAAAAATTCATAAAAAAATTGATGCCGCGTTTGGTAACAAAGTACAGTAAGATCAACCGTGGTCGACCGCCAAAATAGATGAATTAAGTTCAAAACATTGCAACATCCGCCCATATTCACCAGGTTTGGCCCCCGTTGATATTTTCCTGTTTCAGAATGTTTTAAAATGGGTTAGCGGACGAGGCTTCACTTTAAACGATTAGGTTATTGAACGAACAAATGTTTATTTTGAAGAAATTCTAAATCGTATATTTTGGACTGTTTAAAAAATTGAAAATTTGAAAACATATAGAGCGGATGGGAAAATATGTTGGGAAAAAAAGCTTTTGTCTTGAAAATTAGATTTTCTATATTTTTCTAAAGACTTATTGAACGACCCTTCTGTATATTCTATGTTCACTAAGATACATACATACATACATAGGTAGCTATGGTCCTAAATAATTAGTAAGCATGCAATTTAACTCAGAGCTACACATTAAATATCTAGATGCCCACTATAAATATAATAAAATAATGAATTATATTTTTTTGTAGCCGAAACTGTTTAATAGCCTTAAATAACTAAAAAGGGACCGGCCTATATTTTTTTCCAAAAACGAAAGTAAACGGTGCATGAACGATTACTGGACTGCCTAAGTTACCTGCTAACACTATGAAAAACTTAATATACTTTGTACTGGTGGCAATTTTAGCGGGCACTAGTCTGGCCTAACCTCAAAGTAGGAGTAAGTAAGCGCAATAATAACTTAGCATTAGCTTTGTAACTAATAGCGGGAGATAACCACATTGACCACTCACTGTCTGGGCACAAATTAAAATCTGATCAGAGCTTTGACGAAGTTACAAGCTGAAGTGTCTTAAATTGTAATTCATAAAATATCTCGTGTCTGTATCCTTTCATTTTGGTGTTAACCTATGGTACTGCGTTAAAGATTGTTTTAGAAACTACTAAAACATTAGTCAGTGTGTATTAACAGTGTTGTAAATTAACTTCCTACTTACCTCTGAATGGAATTGGCAGTCGGGTTATCTTATAACACCTAGATCACTGATACAAAGATGTGCTTAATATGTCTTAAACCAGGACGTAAGGCATACATTTTTAGACATTTCTTAACATTTATATATTTATTAACATTTGCTAGATAATCAAAATTAATATTAACTACGTATTATAAATTGCTATGGTGGCAAGAGTAATGAATAATTGCGTAAATTAAACACCGTGTGAAATGTCAAAATAAGAAAACTACCAATATAAAAAGCGAATACCAATACCAACTTAAGGAATACTTTTCTATATATCTAAGAAACATCGTTTGATGTTTTAATGTTTTGAGAACCCCCTATTTGGATCTTATAAAATAAAATGATTTATTTTGAAGGAAAGTCCTCTATCAGTTTTATGCAATACGAGGTTGTGTGCTTCAGCAATGCAAATTGTCTCTCGTCTCGTATCACAGTTTAAGTTATAATCATTCAGCTTATTTACAATTATTTGTTTTTCTTCTTTTCTGATATTTCAAATCCGTATTGATATAATAATAACATTATAAAAAGGCCCCTTTTCCGATTTGCCACTCTCTTGTTTCTAACATTAATTACCGTTTACCATTTACTTTCCGGTCAGTTTTGAACTGTTATCTGCTTAGTGCAGACCTATTGTGACCTCTATAATTTAGTTTGGTTTAAACAATTAGTGTTTGGTTTGTATAAAGTGTATGTTTTAGAGACAGCGTGCATACTCATGTCAAAAAGCTCTTCTATGATTTGTTTATTCTAAACTACATCGTTGCTTTTCTCTCTCATTCTTAGGATAAGAATAAATTCCATTCTTACCTAAAAGAACCAGGTACTTTTTATTTAATCCGTCACAATTTCTTGTTAAGATATGTTTCGCCATGGTAATTAATAGAGTGCAAAATGAATATTTAGAGTGCTAGATTAGATTTAATGAGTGACTTATTCTCAAACGGTCAATTGTATATTTCCTGTTAACTTGTAAGCCTCCTGATAGTCTGTTAATATTTCAGATTGAAGAGCGATCAAAACCCATAATATCAAAAAGTTGCTATCAGAATTCTCACGATAGTGGTGTAATCAAAAATATTATTTTATCCTGAAATGAAACCAAGTTTATCGCCCACACACGTAATTAGTAGAATTTTTTTACCATGGATTTGCCGTGGGTATTGTCAGCGGGTAATATAAAAAACAAAAGATTATAAATACAACATTTCTGAAGGAAGTCTATTAATTTTCACACTTTCTGTACAAAATATACAGCTGGTATTTAAACAGCAGAGTGTAAGGCTAAAACTCTACACAGAGCAGCTGTGCTGTGTTTTATTGTCATCGTAAATGCTTTTAATGTTTCCATTAACTCC
This sequence comes from Homalodisca vitripennis, assembly GCF_021130785.1. Taxonomy (NCBI): domain Eukaryota; kingdom Metazoa; phylum Arthropoda; class Insecta; order Hemiptera; family Cicadellidae; genus Homalodisca; species Homalodisca vitripennis. The sequence continues at coordinate 60,848,642 of NC_060211.1, forward strand.
ACGCCACATAAACTGGTTGCCATCCCATCGTATTTTCTGCTTTCAACTTGCTCGTAAAGAGTATATTTTTGGAAAAAAAATGTTCATTTTTAAGGTAGGAACTATTTGATAAAAGTTGTTGCTACTAATAACCATCTTTCAGTGGCGCTTTTTATTCCAACATTCTTAAAAGTAAATCACTTATTGCTGTTACATCAGTTAAAGGATTTCTTTTACTGGATATTGAACATATTTAAATAGTTTGCGTAAGCTTTTTCTTATTACTAACAAACCAAACCATAGGTTACTCCGCTCTCTCTCTCTCTCTCTCTCTCTCTCTCTCTCTCTCTCTCTCTCTCTCTCTCTCTCTCTCTCTCTCTCTCTCTCTCTCTCTCTCTCTCTCTCTCTCTCTCTCTCCTCTTCTCTCTCTCTCTCTCTCTCTCTCTCTCTCTCTCTCTCTCTCTCTCTCTCTCTCTCTCTCTCTCTCTCTCTCTCTCTCTCTCTCTCTCTCTCTCTCTCTCTCTCTCTCTCTCTCTCTCTCTCTCTCCTCTCTCCTCTCTCTCTCTCTCTCTCTGTCTGTCTGTCTGTCTGTCTCTGTCTGTCTCTCTCTCTCTCTCTCTCTCTCTCTCTCTCTCTCTCTCTCTCTCTCTCTCTCTCTCTCTCTCTTCTCTCTCTGTCTCTCTCTCTGTCTCTCTCTCTGTCTGTCTGTCTGTCTGTCTGTCTGTCTGTCTGTCTCTCTCTCTCTCTCTCTCTCTCTCTCTCTGTCTCTCTCTCTGTCTCTCTCTCTCTCCTCTCTCTCTCTCTCTCTCTGTCTCTCTCTCTGGAGAGAATTTCAAGTAAATATGATAGATCACTGTTACCGCTACAGGACGGCAGCGGGTGCAGATGGGAGGCCGGGAGGCATCGTGGTCCGTTTCGTCCGTAAGCTGGACCTTGAACAATTTATACAGAAGAGAAAAGATAAGAGAAATCTCAATACCAGGGACATCGGGTTCATGGAGGGACAGTCAAATCCGATTTATGTCAACAACAGTCTCACCCAGGCGAACAGGAAGCTACTCAACAAAGCGCGAGAGGTCAAGCGGGAGAGAAACAGTACACGTATCTTTGGGTCAGAAATGGAAGGATTTTCATGCGCAAGAATCCTGGAGATCGCTTTGTGGTGATTGACTCAATGGAAGTGTTAAGTAAGTTGTAAAAATTATTACGCTACAATTTATTGATTTGTTACATGATAAAAATGTGTATTTGCTATAGTTTGATTGCAGTGTTATCTGATCTATTTGAGGATCTTTCAGTTGGTATTAACAGTTTCAAATGAGTTTGTTTTAACGTGTTTATTTTTCTTGGGGTTTTTTATTTAGGATTTTACAAAGGGATCTATATTTTAATGTATTCTCAATTACAAATAAATTTTAATGAGCGTTAGTGTAAATAATCAGGGACCATTTGTTTCATTAAAAGATAAATTTATAAAGTCTAAAAATTGCTTAAAGATAGGTCATACCAATGTAGAGAATTTGATGGTCAGAAGAGAAACTGTCTTTAGTCTGTTTAACGAAAATGTTTTTGATGTTATTGTGTTATCTGAAACATTTTTAAAGCCTATTATACCTTCTACTCCATATCTTGTGGATAACTATGAATTGATACGCCATGATAGGGAGGGGTAGGAGGGAGGGGGTTTAGCCGTCTATTTGAGGAAGTGTTTCAGTTATAGGGTGATAGCATCTTCACAGGCAATGTATTGTATGAAACCTGAATTCTTAATCATAGAACTATCGCATTGTAATTGGAAGTTATTGTTGTGTGCAGTATATCGACCTCCTAAACTAGGGTATATTTCAGAATTTTTCGATGTTTTAGCCAATTTACTTCCAGTGTATAAATATGTCTTAGTAATAGGAGACTTTAACATAGATTTAAGTACTGATCGTGTGTTTTTCGAAAAAACGTATTTATTGGATACTGTTAAAAATTTTAATATGTCTATATTACCATTAAACCCAACATACCACAGACCAGAATCTGAAACTTGGCTAGATATCATGTTTACAAACGATTTGAGTAGAGTGAACGATTATGGGCAGATTTCTATATCTGGGCTTTCTTATCATGATTTCATTTATACAGAGATAAATTTAAAAACTAAATTGTATGTAAATAAAAATATAAGTGTAGTAAGAGATTTTAAAAATGTCCAGGTTGATGAACTTAAACAGGAGTGTGTTGGGTTATTATGGGATAATTTGTATACCTGTAATACTATTGATGATAAGGTAAAAGTTCTGTCAGAGACATTGTCAAGTCTGTATAACAAATATATTCATCTAAGAAATGTAAGTTATAAAAGAAATGTATGTCCGTGGGTCAATGAAGATATCAAAAAATTAATTGTAAATAGAGATAAGTTGTATAAATGTTACGTTAGATCCAAAGATAGAGAAATATGGGAAGAATATAGGGTAATGAGAAATAGAGTTAAGAGAATTATTAGGGACGAGAGGAATAAATATTTTAAAAATTATTTAAGTGAGGAGAGATCAAGTCGAGATATGTGGAAACTCATTAGAGATCAGGGAGCTGGTAAACAATCGAAACAGCTAGGTGATCCGGTTGTTCAGTTGGATTGTCTCAATGATTATTTCTGTGGCATAAATAATGAAATAGACAGGGATTTGATAGAATATTATAAAAATAAGAGATGTTTGGAAGCAAATAATTTTAACTTCACGCAAATAACTGTTGAAGCTGTTTACAAAGCAATTATGGATATATCATCTAACGCTGTGGGTAATGACGATATACATATAAAGTTTATTAGATTGATTTTTCATGAAATACGAGATGTGTTGTTACACGTTTTTAATTTTTCTTTGTTATATAGTAGCTATCCAAGTCAATGGAAAAATGCATTAATTCTTCCGTTACCTAAAGTTAAGAGTCCTATAGAAACTAAAGATTATAAACCTATTAATATATTGTGTGTTTTGGGTAAAATAATGGATAAGTTGGTGTATCAACAATTATCTATATATGTTAATGAGTGTAATATTTTATGTAAATACCAATCTGGATATAGACCAATGTATAGTACTCAGACGGCTCTGATTAGGATTACGGACGATATAAGGTTGTCAATGGATAAAAGGGAAATAGTAGTCTTAACACTTCTAGATTTCAGTCGTGCTTACGACTGTGTAAATCATGAGTTGTTATTAGCAGTTATGGAGTCTTATAATATCAGTGACAATGTAGTTCAATGGTTCAGATCATATCTATTGAATAGAAATCAACGAGTAAAAACTAGTGGTGGAATGTTATCCAATTGGAAGATTAATCCTGTAGGAGTTCCCCAGGGATCAACATTGTCAGCCTTACTTTTCTCACTTTATATAAATAGAATATATGAAATTATTATGTTTAGCAAATTTATATGTTATGCTGATGATATGCAGCTGTACATAAGTTGTAATATAAATAAGGTAAATGAAGCTGTTGATGCAATGAACGCCGATTTATGTAATATTTCTAGCTGGTGTAAAAGTCATGTGTTAAATTTGAATGCTTTAAAATGTAAGTCTATTATATTGGGAACCTCCCGAACCTTAGCAAATATAGATTATGAAAATGTATTACCGATCGTGATTGAAGGAACAGTACTGAAATATGAAAATAGTTTTGTAAATTTAGGTCTTAATATGTCAAACACTTTATCTTGGGCCGAGCAGGTGGATAGTATAGTTAAGAAAGTTTATCAATGTTTATACCAGTTTAAAAGACTTAGTTTTAATCCATCAGTACATGTAAAGAAACTAATGAATTCAGACATTGGTGTTCCCATTTTTTGATTACGCTCAAGCAGCATATTGTGATTTAAATAACTCACTAATGAATAAATTACAGGTAGCACAGAATGCGTGTATAAGATATATTTATAACCTAAAACTTGATGATCATGTAACTATTTATTATTGGAATTTAAGATGGTTAAAAATTAGAGAAAGATTAGAATATTCTGTGTTAACAATGTTGTTTAAGATATTGAAATATGAAAAACCGGATTATCTGTTTGAGCGTTACTTTAATATGTATAATGTTCATCAAAGAAACACTCGTTTTGGAAGCACAACTTTGCTCTTTCCTATTCACAGAACGGTGATTTATACAAATTCTTTTCATGTAAAATCTATTAGACTAATGAGTGTTTTAGACAATAATATAAAAAATGTTCCCTCAGAACAAACTTTTAAAAAATTATTGAAGGACAAGTTAGTAAAAAGATATGAGTAATGTGTTAATGTACGTCATCCGTAAGCAGGAAAAATTAATTCTTATCTTGTGATGTATGATTTTATTGTAATACACGTTTTATTTGAGAATCGATTTGTTAGCTTTAAAGGGCAGTCTAAAGTTGAAAATTTAAGCATTGTACGATAAACTGATTTAAATCATATAGATTTATATTAATTGTCTAGAGTAACTCCACTTATGTTTGTTGTTGTTAATTTGATTAAGTAATAGTTTATTATATTTAAAACAGTAAAAAATGTGTTTTTATGTGTGCAATATAAAATGTAGAAACATTTGCGCATTTAAGTTTTAGTAAATAAATTAAATAGATTAATAAAAATTGTGTAAACTTTTTCCGTAGAAAATAATTGTAGCTAGTGTTTTTAAATCGACCAAAATTATAAAGTAAAATAATTTTAGTCGAATAATATATTATAATTAACAATTCAATTTAAAGTTTGGATAAAGTTAAGTAAGATTATTATGATTTAAATAATACTCAATGTTTCATGGTGTTAGTATAAAATTGTGTGCCACAACTCTGTAAAAAAAAATGTAATTGTACAAATTTGAGCCTGTCCCGGTGTAAGAGTGGACCTCTGGTCCAAACCGGGGCAGGGTAAATAAAGAAAGTATCAAAGTATCTCTCTCTCTCTCTCTCTCTCTCTCTCTCTCTCTCTCTCTCTCTCAGGTTCAATTACGATATTTTGGTGTTTAATGATAAACTACAAATTACCTAGTCGAACAGATTTAATAAGCAACTGTATAAAAACATATTCTTTTATATGTGAAGACTAGAGAGTTATGAACTAGTAGGTAGCTTATCGTCTGAGAATGGAACAGGTAAACTAACAGAAGAGAAAGCTGCTACACTGGTTTACAAGAACTCCCATTTACTGTATAAAATAAATCCTTCTGTGGACACCAAAATAAGGTTCAAATGAACAAAATCTTTCTGCAATGTTATTTAGGATAAAATAACTTCTTAAGTATTTGATTTAAATGCACAGAAACTTTCAACATTATTACCTTACTAAGTCAGAATGATGCATACATATTACAAAACTTTACAGAGTGTTCATATAAAACTTAAAATTATTGTTTCTAACTATTTATAATAACGCGCTTATGCATAATAATTACAAAAGTGATGCTATGAGAAAGATAATTTAGTATTTTAAATATCTTTAAAGGGTAGTACGTTAACAAATAGTTTTACTATTAGGCAATTTTTGTATTAAAACTAGAATAATCGTAATATAACGTAAACAATAAATGAGCAAGTGAAAACTTTTTCTCGGCCTTTTTGGATAAACAATCACTTTATGTAACATTGAATTTTAAATGTTGGGGTTATTTATTTGAATTAGAAACAAACATTGCACGCGATCTTCAATCACCACGCGCACCGCTCCTGATATTCAAGCTTAGGATGAGGAAATGAAAATTACAAGTTTATAAAACAGAAACGTTGGCTCTGCTAACATTCTGCGGAGGCACGTTCAGTAGAACGACCGAATCGCTGCGGTGGTCCAGGACATTACCGTCACTAATTACGTTATTGACATGAGTTAAACTTCTTGCCATTACAAGCTATCAGTGACTGTCCCGGGCTTCAACAGTCAGTTTATGTGACCATCCAACATTTGCTATTAATTCAAATTATAAGGTGAATATTTAATAAAAGCAATGAATTTTCATTTATCTATTCTATTTACTGTCATCAAAATACATGAATGATTTTAACAACTAATCGCAAGTACATTTTACTGTTTAACAGTTTAGCACTGAAATTAAGAATGTATGCGATCTCGAACTTCTTAGTTTAACCATATATATAACCTTTTTTATGCCACAGTTCCAGATTAAGTCTATGAATATTGTCACGCCTCCTGCTCAGCTGGGGCGAAGGGTGTGTACTCAGGAATCAAACGCAGCTCAGATTACAGCAAATTTATTCAAACGACAACACTTCCGAACCCATGGACACCACGCGTCACGACCATCACTAGGCTAAGCCCTACACTAGATCGGCCCTCAGGGAGCTCGGACGTCCGCTCGCGCCGGAGTCCTCTCACGTACACACCGCCTCGGGCGCTCACCTTGCTGACCTCCCCCTCCAGTACTTCCAGACGGCGGGAACATGGGCCCCGACGTCACACACCCCCAGCCAAATTAAGGGTGGTTGTTGGGGTGGATGCCCTCTAGGAGTTCGTCTTCTTCATTCTTCCAGGCCCTGGCAGCTGGTCCCTTGGTTGTGTTCAGCTGGGCGGCTGGGTCACGTGCACAAGTTACCATGGCGTCTACCCTCACGTTTCGCCGCGTATCGCTAATAGTGTGGCTAGCGGTCGGGGTTCTCAAACAGTCAATAGTTGTCTTTAGATGTGGAGGAAACACATGGGGAACAACGACACTGCGGCAGCCACTTCTCAGGGACAGTCATTTACAATGGCACATAAAGTCTCTGGCGTTGGGACGGCTCGATCACACATAAAGTCTCTGGAGTTGGGACGGCCCGATCACGAGCCTCAGTCGTTCGCTCCCATCGGTACCGCTTCACTAATACATTTCTAGGGAAAGTTTATTAATTTTTAATGTTATTCCAGCAACAGGCAATGAATCGTTCCTCACAAAGGTTTGCCTTCTACAAAACATGTTGTCCTACGAGAGCCTATCTACCTACTCTAGTTAGCAATGTTTGCTATTGGTGTAATCGCATTTATTTGACAGAAACATTAGTTCATATAAACTTACTCTTAAATACCCGCGGTGGTGTCCATTCCCTTATATTATACATATATCCTTACGTGTAGGTATATTCGACATTTTATATTAAAATACATTAATCAACTTTACATGTCTTTATAACTACTTGAAGCGAGAAATTATAATTGTATATGAATAGATGAGTTCATGACACATTCCGGAACCATTCAGCTGTTCTGTGAGAGTCATACAAAACAAAATATATTAATCCTCTATATTGCCCTTTCTTATGATCTAGTACAATGACGATATTCCAATTCAAACATGATAATATTATTATTAGAACTGTTTACCAAATTACTAACTAGTACATTAATCCTTATTATCTACCCATACTATAACTTACTATTGAAAAAACATTTTTTTTATAGATAATAACCTTACAAAGTGGATATTATTATAGGGACCCAAACTAAATAATTGTAATTATAAGTCCACGACAAGGCTATTCTGGATATTTGACATCTTCCTACTCATTAACATAGACAAGTGAAACAAACTATAGTAGGACATTATAAGCGTAACCATGTACTACAGGATACAGATATTTTACAGTGCAAGAGGTGGTACAAAGTTTTGTAACTGAAGTTGTGCACAGCGGCATTGTCTACGTGACAAAAGTAGCTGTGGTCAGCAGTAGCCGTCCGGCCTCTCTGGTCACCTGACCTCGCAGGTCACCGGCCTAGCTCTGAGCTACTGGACTTCCCACCGGTGCTCTAAGACTTAGCATGAAATGACTTCGTTTTTCAACAAAGCTTTTATCTCTTAAATTTTATTCTTTACACACATCTAACTACCTTTCAACATAACTACCTCAACACCACACAAGAATATGTTAATAGCTGACTATACCCGAACATCTTATAAGTTACTTTGTATGCATTGACAAGCTAATACTTGATTATTTTTATTCCCCAATTTACAAACAAATTACAAAAGCAAATACTTATTTCTTAACATCGGTTAGCATAACCATATACAACATTTGGTTTCGTATACAGTGTTACAATCTTAGAAACTAACCTGTCAACGCTTAATTCATAATTACGTTAATGACAACTGGAAGAACAACATAAATTATTATTAACTGTTTTACATCAGTGTTATAATACAATAGGCAATTATATTTTACTAACAAATTATTATGTCATTGCGACGTACCAATCCTCTTAAACATTAAGTCTTAACCAAATCTAGGAATTCTAAAACTATTTCAAGGGTCCCCTGTATTTACAGAATAATTATGAGTTTACAATTTAATTATTATTAGTCAAAATCAACTTCTAACCATTCCACGCTGATATTGGCGTATGTATACGTACCGCTGAAAACAGAACATGTATTTCACCTAGTCAATCATAATAAACAGTTTTGAAATATAAACTCTTATATTTGCTAATAATCATATTCACTCACATTCACTCTGAGTGGCCACTCGTTTTTTTTTTCATTCAAACTTTCACACTTCCCACATTTTTATTCACACACTGGACTTACATATTTACGAATTCATGATAACAATAATCTCCTGAAATAATATATTTTAGACATTTTATTAATCATACACTATAACGTTCACAGTTATACAGTTTACCTCGAAGTTTACCTATGGTTACAACGATTACCTGGTATCCTTTATACCTGATCACGAACTTGGTCCCACCATTCAAGAGTGATTCTCAGCTCCTTTCCATCGACCTCCGTGATAAGCAAGTTCTTTGGCAAGCCATCGTCTCTGACGTCACGTTTGGCGGTCATCGCTATGTCGTCGCCTTTTCGTCTCGATACCTTGGATCTCCAGTTTACCCATAATCCCACGACGTACCGACAACCAATCAGAACCAATATTATTATAATGCCACAAAATAAATCCACAATAAATTGTTCCTGATTCGGGGAGAATATTTCATTGTCTGCTCTCACAAATGCTCCTATACCTAAGCCTACTAGATGGGGATTTCTCACAACAATTATGGTTAGTAAACAAAAATAAATGGAGTGCAGCACGGCTGACAGTGATGTATACATGTCCCTCTCCACTGACAAAATCTTAAGCGTCGGGCTCTCTAACTTTCTATGTTCTGAAAAAGATAAATTCCAGTGCGGCAGCTGACTAGGCCATTCGTTGTCTAAGCATTCGTCTAGTGTCTCGAAAGTGCTGGAAACATGATTAATTTTAGAGGTGATTTTCAAAGTTTTTAATTTTGACCACGAAGCTGGAAGTATGTGTGCCACAGCTAACTTATCCGCTTCCTGTCTACACGGATAGCTTTCTGAAACCAAAATGTTGGAGTCAGCGACTAAGCTACAATCACACGGCACTCTCACGTGTAGTGCACCCAGGCTCTTACGCTCTGTTATCTTAACTGTAGTGTTCGAAGTGTATCTGCACACAAACTCTAAATGCTCAACAATATGGGTTAGTACATAGGTGAAGTCGTCTATCTGGGTGATAAGTGGCACGTCACCTGATACACATGAAAATACACATAGTGAGCTCAGCTCTTGTATGGTCGCACCCATAAATGTTTTTCTAGGGCAACGTGATCCGGACACAGCATCACCGGCGTATCTAGGGACATAGCATAGTGGATTAATATTCGGCTGACAGTGCTGCAAGGCTGCTCCCTGTACCATACCACCATACTACCATACTGTCTTCACTGTTAACCAAAAATGACGTTTCCTGCTTAATGGTACAAGTCTGGTTATTCCATGCTAAAGGTATTATTAAAGGGGTGTACAATTTCCATTGGGACGTAAGTTTCTTGATTGGAATCTGCAAATTTATTAAGATTGAGTTACCAGAAATTACACAATCAGCTATTTCTAACTTAAGGTATTTAGACACTTCCTCCACTGGTATCGCTAGGTCATAGCTGTCCGCTTTTAATGCAACTGTCAATTTTGTTAAATCCTCTCTTAGCTTATCTACAGTTATTATAGAATTCGGGATCTTCCCCTCTCGACATTGACTCAATATCTCTAGGCGTGTAACAAGTTGTAACAATTGTAACTGACGTACTGTATGGTGCGCGCTCACCTGTAACAAACTAAAACTCTTGTGATCATTTCTCTGTTCGTTTGTGAATTCCTGCTTCTGAAATCGATCGATTAACTTGGTTATGTTAACGCCAACATCCACGACACGTGCGAAGGTCCTCTCTACTTCTGCACTGTAATTCTTCATACCTAAATTGACATTCTCTATTTCCGAAAAGGCTTCAGTTACTTGCTCACTTAAGCTATTTTCAAATTTTGACATTAAATATTGATTAGTGAATAAAGGTTTTAACTGTTGTTTAGTCGTTACTCCACAGCACCAATGGGCGAAATCTCCTATCACACTTAAACTCCTCTGGACTCTAGCAGACATACTATTAGACTTTACATATACATCGGATTTCCCACTGAGGCTCGAGTTCAGCCATTTCACTTGCTGTCCTATTTTTTTTTTCGGCCTGAAGAATCCATGCGAACAACATACATTGGGGATCATTTAATACTCTGTTACAAAAACCATTATTCTGTGGCAGTGACAAATGAGCCATATCGACCTCTGGCAACACACTTTGATACACTAGAGGAATTGATGACTCGTACATCACCATCTCGGGTATCTCTTTCCAGTACACCCCTGTAGTTACAGATATCGGCACCCGGGTGTCGCTGTGCATCCCGGTAACTGCGACTGCAAACAAAATACACTTACACGTAACTAGATACATCACCGCTATCTGGTATTCCATAGCCGCTCACCTCGTTCCTGTCTCTGCCAGGACTTAGGTACACACACAAGTAACACAATTAAACAAGAAATACAATGTTAAACACTGTACGATAAATAGCAATTATTTGAAAATTATTAAATCAGTTCTGAGAATAAACGTATATATATATATATATATATATATATATATATATATATATATATATATATATATATATATATATATATATAATGAACCACGATTATGGGACTCAGGTTGTCTTCAGTTCACTTATGTCCACGCGACACCGACACTAACCGAACTAATTGTCCTCAGCAAGGTCTTCACACTCTCCCCTTCCGTTCGAACTTTGATCTTGCTGACGGCACGTTCATAGTTCATTCACCGGCTATTGATTGTCGTGAAGCACACCTTCATGAGTTCCTCATTTCGTGCACTAATGTTAAGGTTTTACTACCACTCCCTACAATTCACAATAAATTGGAAAGTCCAAAAATTGAACATGGTCCTACATTAATAATTATCAATCTACCTTTTATATTATTATTTACAACTACTTTTAGTCCTTTTTGTTTTGTTTACCATAACCCTCTCACAGTGTCCTAGGGTAGTACCGCTTCAGCCGACTAACGTGAATTGTGTCCTGGAACGGAGGCTTCTTTCCTTTGGTGACTAGTATCACGTAGTTCACGTCCGATAGCTTAGCCTCGACCTGGTATGGTCCATACCATCTGTGTAGCAGCTTAGTCGATCTACCCTTCTTGCGGATGGGAGTCCACACCATTACTTGTTCCCCTGGTTCAAATTCCACATGTCGATGGGTCCTATCAAACCTCTGTTTCTGCTTATTCTGTGTACCGCTGACTATCTTCTGTACGTCTTCACGGCACTTCTGAACTCTCTCCAGCACTTCCTCGACTTGTGGGTCCTCTGACGCATGTTGGCGTAGGGACACGTCTATGGGGAGTCGTGCTTCTCGACCATACATAAGGAAAAAGGGTGTGTGTCGAGTGGTCTCTTGTACAGATGTGTTATAGCTAAAGCAAGTAAGACTTACATACAAATCCCAGTCTCTCTGGTTAGTGCTGACATAATTCGACAGCATTTGGGCCAAAGTACCGTTAAAATGTTCTGTCAGTCCATTACACATGGGGTGGTAGGCAGTTGTAAATACTGGTCGTATTCCCAATCCTTTTAACAATTCTTTCACCAAGGAGGATGTGAAATTCGTCCCTCTATCTGACAATATCTTCTTTGGGCATCCGAACTTACAGATTATCCTGTTTACTAGGAACCTCGCTGTTGTTTCAGCAGTCGTGGTTCTCGTTGCCTCGGCCTCTGCCCACTTTGTGGCGTAGTCTACTGCTATGATTATATACACATTCCCTTTCGCTGACCTCGGAAACGGTCCCAAGAAGTCCACTCCTATGGTATCTAATGACTGTCCCACGGGAATAGGTTGTAAGAACCCTGCGGCTGCTCGTTTGGGTGTCTTGCGACTCTGGCAGTCCGGGCACGTTTTTACGTATCGTTCAACTTCCTTAACCATATTTGGCCAGTAGTATCTGCTTTTTATCTTGAAGAATGTTTTACTGAACCCCAGATGGCCGCCAGATAACGGACTGTCATGACATTCAAATAACACCTCATCTCTGATACTTTTTGGGATCACTAGTAACTTCTTGTGGCCTACATGTGCGACATTCTTCTTATATAGTAACCCGTCTTCAACCATAAAGCTCTTAGCCAACCGTCGATCTGCGCTAGCTGCTCCGTCGGGGTCTTGAACTGCTTCTATTATCCTCTTGCAATCGGGATCTTCTCTCTGTAGACTGGTGAGATCTTTCAGGTTAATTGCTAACATTGGGATATCATTGGTCTTGTCCTGATCCTCCGGATCGTCTACCCCTCCGTGATTCCTTGATAGACAGTCTGGTACCACGTGCAATCTCCCTTGCTTGTGTTTAATGTTGTAGTCAAATTCCATAAGTTTGAGAGCCCAACGGCCCAGTATGCCCGATAGGTCTCTGTTCTTGTCTAACCAACATAGTGCGTGGTGGTCCACCACTATAGTAAACTTTCGGCCCCACAAGAACTGCCTAAAATGTTGCGCCGCCCAGACCACAGCAATGCACTCTTTCTCAGTTGTAGTGTATTTCTTCTCGGCGTCCGATAACCTTCGTGAACCATACGCTACTGGAAGCACTGTCTCTCCATCCTTTTGCATAAGGGCTGCGCCTACTCCTTGGTCACTCGCATCAGTGTGCAACTCAATGGGCAACTTTGGGTCAAAATGTCTCAGAATTGGAGCTGATGTCAGGCGCTCCTTCAGATCTACAAAGGCTGCCTCCTGTTCAGGACCCCAATGGAATCTTACATCCTTCCTGGTAAGATGGACTAAAGGACCAACTACCTTAGAGAAATTCGGCACAAAAGATCTGTAATAATTACACATGCCAATAAAGGATCGCAGAGCTCTTAGTCGTCTTGGAGCCTCAAAGTCTTTTACTACTTGTATCTTGTCAGGGTTGGGACTTATAACTTGGGCGTTTACCGTATGTCCTAAGATCTTGACTTCGCTATACCCGAACGAACATTTGGTTGGATTAAGAGTCATAGAGGCTGATCTAAGCCTTTCCAAGACCTGCCTTAATCTGCTCAGCATGTCATCATATGCTGGTGCCATGACCAATACGTCATCAAGGTAAACCAGACAGCTCCCCCATTTCAACCCTGCTAGTACCTGGTCCATACATCTCTGGAACACCGCTGGGCTAGTCTTGAGTCCAAAGGGGGTACATTCCCACTCCCAAAGGCCGTCTGCCGTTATAAAAGCAGTTTTGTGCTTATCCTCCTCCTTAATTGGTATTTGCCAATAACCAGAGTTCAGGTCGAGGGTGCAGAACCATTGACATCCGTTTATATCTCCAATTAATGGTAAGGGATACGCTAGATCTTGGATACATAGGTTCAATTTACGGTAATCTACACAGAACCTCCATGTGTCGTTCTTCTTCTTTACGAGTACAACTGGGGATGCGTAAGCGCTATTACTTTTCCGGATGACTCCTTTCGTTAGCATTTCATCCACCTGCTCCCTGATAATCTCTCGCTCACTATGCGACACCCTATAGGGAGGTTGATGCACTGGGGTATCGTCAGTGAGCGGAATGGCCAGTTCACACAAGTTTGTTCGTCCTATTTGAGATTTCTTCCAGGCAAAGCGGTCTCTAAACTCTGTCAGCAGTTTAAGTAGGGATTTTCTTTTCTCTGGGGATAATTGCGGATTAATATCTATGTTCGCCTCCTCAAGCTCGCTCTTTTCTTGTCTTGCTCCCTCGACTTCGCTGGTCGGTTCTTCTCGCAGTTCACAGATTTCATATACCTCCGCTAACACTTCGCCTCTTTGTAGGCACCTTTTATCATCTGCCAGATTCATCACCAATACTTGGTTAGGTGGCTCGGCGTGAGTCAATCCGTAGGGCAATAGGACAGATTTTTCTCTAAATATTCCTTCCTTTGGTTCCATAACTCCTAAAGTGGGCAACAAACCTTCGTACTTAATTTTCAGGAGTCTCTGACTTCTTGGAGGGAGTTCAGTAGAATCATCACATATTACTCTCGCCTGTATCTGTTGTCTTTCTTCAAACTGTATGTGCTTCAACCACGAGGGGTCTGGAGGTGGACGCAAATACTTGGCGTCTTTTTCCGCGCTGAGGAAATCTACTGAGATTTTTCTTCCGTTGGCGATTATAAATTGGGCTCTTCTCCTCGAGAAATCTATTGTTGTACCAAACTTCAGGTGGAAATCGTTACCCAGGATACAACAGTCACCCACTCCTTTGGCCACAAACACTGGGAACAATATCACACAGTGGCTGATTTCTAAGATAATTTCTATTCTACCCAAAATCTGTACCGGCTCAGCGGTGGCTGTCTTAACATTCATTCCTTGTACTGCTTTAATCCTGTCTCTCACGTTGGCTACCAGATTCTCATCAACACAACTCACACAGGCCCCAGTATCTAATATTATTGGCATTGTCCTCTGATTTAATTTTCCTTTTATTTCCAATACTCCCACGGTTCTAACAGTACTGGCCTCGGGACGAGGGAATTCCTTGGGTATAGCGTGGGTAAAATCTCCACGGCGATACTCATGGCGAGGATTACGGTTGTATCTCCTCCATGTGTCATACCATTCTCGGCGCTCATGTTCTTGGCACAAGACGCTCATCCTCTGTTGTTGGGAGCTCATTCTAGCGGAACCACTCGCTCCCTGATTTAGTGGTTCCCTCTGTCGTTTCCCTGATTTCCTGAGCGACAGGCAACAGCATAATGACCGGGTCTATTGCACTGGTAGCATATCACTCGACCGTCACTAGTTCTTCCCCGATTCGAGTTGGAGTAGGCTCCTCTTGCTCTCCCTCGGTTCCACCTTCCATACTGTTCACCATCTTGTGCTCTTCTTTCCCTCGGAACTTCGAACTGAACCCTTGGCTGTTGCTTATTGTTCTCAGTCATGCGGCCTCGTGTATCTCGATTCTTCTCCTGCTGTTCTAGAAGACGCATGCTTAACTTGGCAAATTCAGATGTTAAGTTTTCTAGTTTGCTTTCTAGCTCCTGTGTTCTTTCCGTCTTGGATGGCTGACTGGCGTTCCCTGTAGTTGTCGCCTTTGACGAGACTTCCCCCAGTAGGTGGTCTACCCGCTGTCCAGCCATGAAACGTGCGGTGTGGATCTTCCTTACGTTAGCCAGTAGGCTTTCTAGAGTGTCATTGGTCATCACCATCACTTTCTCCAATAGAGATGGCCTTAATCCTCTTAAAACATGTTTGATCTTAGTTCTCTCGTTCATTCCGGGGTCCACTTTTGAACATAAATTTAACACATCTTGTACATACGATTCTACGGGCTCCTCCTCCCCTTGCATCCGCATCCGCAGTCGGAACTCCATCTGTTCATCCCAAGCGATTGCTTGAAAAGTATCCTTCATTCCATTCTTTACCCGCTCCCAGGTGATATTGGCTCCTAAAGATTGCTCTAGGTTCTCGTACCATTTCAGAGCTGCCCCTTCCAGGTAACAGGGGAGAATAACCAACATCTTATCCTCGTTCCAGCCATTGGCCTTTGCCACTCTCCCCAAAATTGGGCTAGATACTCCTCCACGTTGTCCTCCATTCCGCCCCTGAACTTTCCTGGAGTAATAACAGGCCCCCTGGCTTCAGCCATAGCTTCTACTTCCTCTTCACCGTCAGGACCACTACCAGGTAGGGGAATTAAATCGACTTCAGCTACGGTTCTTACTTCCTCAAGATGTCTTTGGGGTTGTCCTGGGTCTTCGGGAACCTCACTAACTGATGTCAGCCTTGACTGACTTCTTGTTTTTACACTAAACTTGATGTTTGGGGACGACATACGATTGCTCCACCCTATCACGAATTAAGATTTAAATAAAAACCAAATCAGAACAAAATTAAATCAAAACAAAATCAAAATCACAATCACAATCCAAATCAAATCAACAATTTAAATATACATATTCCCCTGAACACAAGGGTTATTCAAAACACCACAACATTTCAATGCCGCGACAGTCGTCGTACCAATTGGGTTTGACCTGGCCTACCCATGGACAAGCTCTCTTTTTTTTACTACTTTATAAAAACAAAAACTATTTCTCAAAATTATTCTATTCACCAATAAAAAGAAACAGCTTTGTTTACATCACGGGTAGGTTGCCTCCCTTACCGGTACCTTGGTTCGACGCACTGTGGCTGCTAAATAGGCTACTCTTACAACTACAAAATTATGTTCGGCTTACAAGCTACGAGAAAACAAATAAAATTATTTACTCCAAATTACACTTTGCTTTCAAAAGGTAACTACAATTATTTAGATCAAAAACTAACTTTCTCTCTTGTTCTTTCAATCTAAATTTTTTTTTCAACTTAATCAATTTACTTAAAAAAACAATCCGAATTTTAAAAAGAAATATTCACTATTATATTATATTACTATTAAATATTATATTAATAACCTGGGATCGTTAATCCGTCTTTGGTTCTGGATCACCTCAGGATACCCGGCTGCCTCCACCAATTTGTCACGCCTCCTGCTCAGCTGGGGCGAAGGGGGTGTACTCAGGAATCAAACGCAGCTCAGATTACAGCAAATTTATTCAAACGACAACACTTCCGAACCCATGGACACCACGCGTCACGACCATCACTAGGCTAAGCCCTACACTAGATCGGCCCTCAGGGAGCTCGGACGTCCGCTCGCGCCGGAGTCCTCTCACGTACCCACCGCCTCGGGCGCTCACCTTGCTGACCTCCCCCTCCAGTACTTCCAGACGGCGGGAACATGGGCCCCGACGTCACAATATTACTTATTCACTAACATACCAATGCCTAGGAAGGTGCCTAGCATTACTCTACGACTGTACAAATGCAGAAGGCACACTCTTTGGAATGTCTGTAACTTAGAACATTTTTGCAGATATCCCTTAAAATTAGCAAAGTTTTTATCGAATCCAAGCCCTGATAAATAAACATGGAGAGCTTGGAGACTAGTCTTTTACTAGTCCGTTGTTATTTGTATATCGGACGTCTTGCCTCAAACCGACCAAGACATAGGTGAGCTTGAGTCGTCTAATGGTGGATACTATGGACATAGGGACAGACGATACACTCATGGTCCAGACTATATAATTAAAGCCTTTGGTGTACACATATTATAGCGGCTGGCAGTGCTTTAGAATCATAAATCATATTTACCCGATCAGTCCTATCCCTAACCTATTCCTTAACCAATTTAACCTTCTTATTTCGAAAACGAACGGACCAGCCTGGAACACCGGCCCTAATTTACCAAATAATAAAGACCACAAACAATCAATAGAATAATGCAGAACGTTTAAACTCATTAACGTTTAAACTTTTAAAAAATATTTATTTGAATCGGCAAACATTTTAGTTTATACATGATTCGACTGTCGAGTTCTGATCCAATATGTTCTTGTTAAACGTTTTATTTGTATCTATCAATAAATACTGTACGTTATAACTAACTAGTGAGGAGTGATATAAGAAAAACTGCCAATTAGATATAACTGAACTTTTTGTATAACAAAGTTTATGAAATGAGATTTATAACAGTCCCAGCTCACTGCTTACAAACATTTGGAACTTCTCTAATATTCTACGTGACAACAAAGCTCTAATAAAACTTTGCAATAGTCTTTATCCTATAATAAAGACATTGATTAATTTCTTTAAAGCAAAAGATGTTTTTTTTAATTTTAGTTCATAATTAATTATGTTAATTGTATGGCATTATATTTTTGGGGCCTCTTCAAAACTCCTTACAAATAAATTTAGATGCTCAATATTAAATAAATTTAATATTTTTATAGTAACAAAAATATATATTAAGTAATATAATTTAATAATTGTTACTAATCGGATCATCAATATTATAGTTGGTACATATACAAATACTTAATATTTAAAGTTGTGTATTACATATTCTGGGCTCTTGGTGATAGGTTCACGGATTGATATTTTGAAGGTGCTAGATCACTATTTGTACAACTCTTTTAATTTCTACCTCCATTTGATTTAATGTCAAGCATTCCATTAGTATTTCGACGGGATGGGCATTGTGACGTGTCGTCCAAATACTGTGGACTACACAATTTATAAGCTTTTATAAATAGTTATAATAGTTTATAATTGTTTTATTAGTTTTATCTCTTTGATGATATTAGTTCGAATTTTTTTTAATTATAATTCCTGTTAAAATTAAAGTAATTTTTACTGAAGTAAAGTACTAAGTCTTTATTACTTTTAATGTTTCAGATACATTATTGTAACACTGGCGATAGCAAATGTCCGGAAAATCCTGTTTCCTTCATAATCCCTTTATTGTCAAAAAGAAACTTTAAACAAGGAATTGTTAATATTATTATTTCACATAATTTATTTGTACGTTATTACACTACTTTGCTACTATTTAATTGCTCGTTATAAGTTAACTGCTGCTATTGTTGTGGCTGTGGTTCTTACATGAACAAATTTTAACCAAAATTTTTATATCGATCTAGAATTGTTAAGTTCAATTAACGATATCAATAAAACATTTTAACCAATAATACAATTTTCATTCGTTTATTTATACTAATAAAATTACACTATTTTATCTTTTAAACAACTGTAAAAATTTTTGAACGTTTCTCTTTTATTTTTCATGCAGCCAATATTAATTTCAAGTATTTAACGATACTATTAAATTTACGAATGTAGGATCGTATCTACTTCGTTTCACTTGTTTATATAAAAATATATATAAAATTACTATTTAACATTGCTGAAAGTCTAGATTCTACAGTGCTATCTATAAACTAATTTATTCAACATATTATTCAAACACATTTCTATCTTAGTTGTTGAAAAAAGGACCTGAAAAAACGTAGTGCAAAATTTAAATATTCCGTGTACAGTGTTAAACGCCAATCAAATTTCAGAAATAGATAATCTAATGACGAGGCTGGTGAATATATTCTTAGATACCATTGAATTTTTCATTGAAAGTGTCTCATCAATTCGGATAAGAATACTAAATGTCTCCTAATATGATCCTGCATAAACATTTCTATTACATTGACTGTATATTCTTATTTTATTGCTATACATTTATATTTTTATTACTAAGTATTGGTTTGTATTTTTTCGCTCGTTATTTGTTATTTATTTTCTGTATACCTAATCTGCGTTAGAATGTCATTAAAATAAAATAAAGTAAATTTTAAAACTGTTATTATACGTAAGTATGATGCTGTTTATAAAGATATATTTTTTCGCAGTTTTTTTTTATCAACAAATAAAAACACCATGAACGTTTTAATATTTGCAGGGAAATATATATATATTTTATTAATTAGCATATCTTGAAAAGCATATTTCAAAAATACCAAAGAAGCGAAATACTAATACTGGAGATAAGACAATTCTGTGTCTAAAAAAGACGCCTTCAGGTACGAATGTAACAAATAACATAGTTTTACAAATGTTTACAACTACCGAGTTCTTTAAAACTTATATGAATTCCTTCCAGTGATGCTGTTCCAGGATAAAAAATGGTGTTATCACACCTATGGAGAATGTTAGTTCCAGACTAAGATTATCATAACATTACATAGTAATTACCCATATTTACTTTATTTAAAAATGTTAATTTTTTTACCAATCTCAGTTTCTTCATTAAGAAAATATATTAATATAAAAATGAAATGTTAACACTTAAATGTACAAGCAGTGTCAAATCAAACATTATTTTTTTAACGTTACTTTGTCTTTGTCTATATTTTAAATAGCAAGAGAAACAGATAAAATGCACATAATACCTTCACCTAAACTTCACTTCACTTAATATCTCGGATTCAAAATTCCTATCCATACAGTACATAAAATACGTAATAGTCCTTGATTATTACAGACAACCAATTCTTTATTCCGTTAAACTAAGGTGTGTTGAAAAGATGAATGGATGTAAAAATGATATATCACTCATAAATCAGGAAACAAGTATGTTTGCCTCAGCTATCGATGGTTGTTAACAGATACTAACTGTGTTACTGCAGTGTTGTGGCTGAAACCGAGTCGCCTGTCCGCTCCAGTAATGAAATTACAGTTTCAAATCAAACGTTACTCTTTTCTTTTACATATAAACCTGTTATCGGTTAAATTATTTATTTCCAAATTATTCGGGTGTTTGGATGATTGTTTTTTCTGTTTCATTTCTCCAAACGACATTCATCAATAAACATGTTAGGAGTATTGAGATAATCTTCATTCAGGCACCGGAAGCCACAGTTAAATTGTAGCAGTATTGACGAGAATATTCCGATAGTATGTTGGTGATTCCTTTAGGGGTAAAAAAATAGTAACAAGAGGCGGTTATGTTGGTTACTTATAATTTATTATACCTCAAATATAATCTTAATTTTGGAATATTCTACAATGGGATTTGATCTGCATGTTGAACCTCAGTTCTTCGTTCTTCTCAGAGCCGGTATTGGCAAATTTAATTGAGCTATGTGACAAGTTTGCAATGAGGTGAATAAAAAAATTTAGATTAAAGTCATACAGGAAGATCTAAAGTCTAGACTTTTGTAACAGGACAAATATGTGTGATTGATACCTTCAATAGAGATTACCATTATTTGAGGTCAAAGGAAATAAGTTTAACGTGACCTAAGGATAAATATATATATATATATATATATATATATATATATATATACGTTAAATTGTATAAATGGCAATAGCCTTATTTAATTTCAATAAACATTGAATCACAAAAAGTACTTGCTCCGCCGGGAGTCGAACCCGGATCTCTCACTTGCCGGGTGAATGTGCTACCATTACACCACAGAGCGCTCACTTTTTTTCCGATTCAATTATTTTGTATTTGGCCGTATCTGTCACATATATATATATATATATATATATATATATATATATATATATATATATTATATATATATATATATATATTGATTGGTACTATATAGAGGTTCCAATTACACAAATTCTTACAGCCCTCTCCTGAGTAATGTAAATTTAGTTGATGGATACACATAATTATTAGGCTAACATTCCAAACTTATTGTTTCAATGTGTAATTCAGTAAACTCTGTTCTATTAAACAGTAAACAGCTGAATATTGTTGAACAGCTGAGCGTATCTTGGCAGAATCAAAATAGATACATAAACAGCAGAGCGTTGTTGGACAGCTGAGCGTATATTTGCAGTTCTTGGGATGCTTTGGTGATGTTGAGTTGGGTTTCAAAGGCGTATTGATTAAATGTTGTTAGCAATTGATATGTTAGTTTATTTAAGTCTATGGCTTAAAAAAAACTATAAAGTATGAATATGATGGCTGGATTAAAAATAAAAGAGAAATGTACAACATTTTTTACAGTTGTTTAGAAGATAAAATAGTGTAATTAATTGTATAAATAAACGAATGAACATTGTATTCATTGTTACTATTTACATTCTATAACGTAACCCTAATTGAAATAAAGAGTATAATTATTTAAGCTTTTGTTTTTTATTTAGGTAACAACATTTGGAGTGGTTTAAAATGCATTCGAGGATAAAACAAGACATTTAGTATCTAAATGTTCCTCCCGATAGGTACACACAAACATTTTTTAAACTAGTGTTAGCTATTATAAAAAATATATAATATTTAAATATTATAAATATATATATATATATATATATATATATAATATATATATATATATATATTAATATATATATTTAACTCACGTAAGTGATAGTAATAAAGCAACATATTATATTGAATATAATTTACTTATCTATACACATTCTAACATCAATGAGGTATAGTTTTAATAAATTTAGAGAGAAAAACTAACTCCTGTATGTTCTCTTGAAGATGTTTAATGGAAGCTTATCACTCTATGCATCTTACCTAGCATGATAAACAAAACGTACAACGTCTGTTATGTTTAAATCTATGATATATCATTACTTTATTTTGTATTGAGGTTATAGATATGGCACAAAAACAAATTCATGTTTTTAGAGGACCAATAAATTAAATATTTTGCGTTAAGTATTGATTTTTTATCTTTCCATTTTGAGTTTTTCAACATTAAGCAAAAGCTGTGATAAATTAAATGATTTATAAATGTAAGATGTCACTGAAAATAGCTATTCTAGTCTGATAGGATTTAGAAGAGCTTAATGCAAAAACTAGTAGCTAATTAACTTTTGCATAAGGTGGATTGAATGCGCTTCTTAGTTTAGATGACAATGAAACTTGAGACTGAGTTTTTATTTTTCTCAAGGATTCACAAGATAATACTTTTTATGCTACCGTGATTCATAAAATGCCAATTCGACATTATAAGTATCAAGTTATACAGAGCCATCATCTCTGAAGGGCCACACTATTGAATGTTGTAAACATTTTGCAGGATTCAATAATTTTATTGTTAATTATTTCCTTCTAGGGCCTTGTATACTAATGTTTTAAGAGGAAAATATTAGTTTGAATTCTTACTGAGAATTAAAATAACATAAATGGAGTTAAATCACAATATAAACTGAGCTTTTGTTATATAAGAAATCTTTGAATTCCTCCTGAATTGGTGACGAAAGCCATTTTATTATTTTTTTTTTTCAATAATCAGTTGGGTTTGATAGCGCCTTTGTTGTCGAACAATAAGTATGCGACACCGAAGTAATGGAACTTCACCATATTGCTTGTGGAGCAAATGAAGTGATTGGTATCTTATATGCTAATATCTTCCTCCATCCAAGGAGTTCAAATTTTTCCGTCAGGAGACATACAGGATACAATACCTACCGCAAAATGGAGAGCGTGCCTCGAAAAATGAAATCATGCAGTCAGTGCATAATGATCCTGTCTGGATCCGTAGGTTGGATTAGGTTAGGTTTTGTAGGTTGTGTTTATTTAGATTAGCTTAAGTTAGATTAGGTTACGTTAGGTTGTATTAGATCAGGTTATATTTAGTTTTGTTTAATTTTATTTGGTTTAGATTAGTTTAAGCCAGCTTATTAGGGTTATTCGTTAGGCTAGACTAGGTTAATTAGGTCATTTATATCAGGTTAGGTTAGTTCAGGTTAATTCAGCCAAGGATAGGTAAATTTCGCTAGGTTATATGAATTGGAGATGTAGAACATATTATAATTTCTTTAAATAAACAATTGGGTTTGAAAACGTCTTGTCTATTGTACAACACCAAGTATGCGACGTGGCATTAATGTTACGTAACATTGTGGCGGTAATAATCTTTGTTTGTCATTTTAAGGAAATGATCGGTATCAGACACGCTAATATATTCTGCCATTCAAGGAATTCGGATTTGTCCTTCGAAAGGCAGACATTTTATGATTTCTACGGCGAGGTGGCGATCGTGCCTGGAAAAATGGAACTGTGCAGTAAGTGCATGGTGATCTGGCCCTACATCCTCTCTGGATACGTAGGTTAGGTTTGAATTAAGGATGTTAATTTTCGTAAGTTATGCTTCTTTAGTTTAGCTTAAGTAAGGTTAGATTAGGTTATCTTAGATTAGGTTGAATTAGTTTTGATAAGGTTAGGTTAAGTCATGTAGGGTTTATTCGTTAGGTTACATTAGGTTATTTAGGTTAGTTCAGGTTTAGTTAGATAAGGGTAGTTAAGGTTTCGCTATGTTAACTAATTTTTGGTTAGTTTAGGTTTGGTTATTTCAATTCAGGTTTAGGTAAAGTTAGGTTAGAATACGTTTCTAAATTGAATATATACGATATAATTTGATTTATTATTATTTTCTTAAAACCTATTTCAGTTTATTATTAATAAATACTTGAAGCAATATTTGAAAAATTTGGTACCGGTACACCTGTATAGCTAAATTGCTACTAAAAACTGAACAAATGGGTGGAGAATAGGACTGACGTCCGATAATCTGATCGTAGATGTCTTACTGAGGGTAGTTACATGGACTGTTCCCGTCAATGGTGGTACTACACCTGGGTATCGGATTGCGCTTTGGTCAATTTATTCCCGTGTAAATTTATGTGTACTCTTGTATCATATTGTGGGAGATTCAGATTAAATAAATATATAATTAATCAACTAATTTCACTCTTGTCCTAATTTTACTGTTAATACTTTCATATCATCACATAATTTTAAAATATATTCAGGTTTCAATATCGGTTTATGTTGAATTTGTGTTTAGTATTGAATAGAACACTTTTTATGAATGACCACATGGACCTTACCTTCTTTTGTTGTGCACTCTGTATAACATAGAAGATCGTGGACTCCATGTAGCGTAACAAGTTTAACTCAGATTAAATGCAAAATGTCATTCTTCAAATATCGTGTGGCCAGTCAGGCTTGGAGAAATGATACAAGAAAGAAATTTCTCCGTGCAAGAGAAGGATTGTGCCAACCTGCTAAGTTATAGGTTTCAATGTCACTTAGAAAAATCTAATGTAATTTAGATTAACTGAGAAAAGTTAACTTCGCCTCATTTCGGAATTTCACTTCTTGTGATGAATGGTCGGCGAAATTCAGACGACAGTTAAAATTGTCGGGAGAGACTCGGCGTTATAAGAATTTGTTTACCGAAATCTACTGAAGTTCCATGGTAACGTGCATGATCACTTATCTCGGTGTTATTTACATATAAACAAAGGTTTCGAGGAAATAAATTAGTTTGTTCTCTTAACATCGCGTTAGTTAGACAGAAAAAAGATTTTTCAGTCGCTTTAGTTATAGGCTTCAATAATGGTCAACCAACTCATAAATACTTTATATTATTTAATATTGGGCTACTAATATTAATACACCTCAATTAAAAGAATTACACTATAACATTTAAATATTAGAAAAATCTCATTAAAAAAATATATATTTTATTCGTAATTTACATTCATGTTTTATATATATATATATATATATATATATATATATATATATATATATATTATATATATATATATAGGCATATATATGGCTGTATAAATGGAAATAGTGAGGGCTCTGTGGTGTGTAATGGTAGCACATTCACCCGGCAAGTGAGAGATCCTGGTTCGAGTCCCGGCGGAGCAAGTACTTTTTGCGATTCAATGTTTATTGAAATTATATAATATATATATATAATATATATATTAATATATATATATATATATATATATTTATTTATTTTATTTATTTATATTTACTATAAATATTTTTCATTCGCTGGCTGAAATATAAGATTCATCTTAATGCGAGAAGCCAAAATAAAACATCTTAACCTTTTTCGCTCACAGCTTCTAATACTGGTTAGTTACGCGACGATTGGACGGTAAATTTTAAGATGGAGCAATCATGATTGCCACGTGCTTAAAGAAATTAATAAGTTGTTTTTAGATTTCCTGACTCCACATTGTATTCCAGTTGTGTTTCTTTCGAAGTTATAGTTTTAATAATGTTACTTTGACATATCCATTATCCACATGATAGCGTCAAAGACTATCATTAAAAAAATACGATCGTAACAGAATGGTCAAATAAAAACGATCGAAACTACGCGTACGTTTTTTTTTCAGTATTCACCAGTGTTTTACATTTATAAATTGTTGTTAGATTTCCTGACACCACATTGTGTTCCATACGTGTTTCTTTCAAAGTTATAGTTTTAATAATGTTACTTTGACATATCCATTAACCAAAAGATAGTGTCAAAGACTATCATTAAAGAAATACGATCGTAACAGAATGGTCAAATAAAAACGACCAAAACTACGCGTCCGTTCTTTCAGTATCCACAAGATTTTTACTTTTTGGTGTTTTCGTGACGCAATAAGAATGACCAGCAGAGCGCCAGAGTAATATTTCAAACAGTTTGCAATAAACGCTTGGAGTCACGACTTGGAGTTAATTTACTCTCTGATTCATCTCATTCTGCGGCCTTCGCTTTCTAAAAAGATTTGCGTTTTATAAAACTGAATTTACAAAATCTGTTACCATTCTTTGTACCTGAAAATTGTCACACGAAAACTTTAAATCAATTACTTCTCTCACTCCTAAAATCCTTTGTGAGATAAAAATATATGAATTAAAGTATGTTCAATGTTTTGATTCACCAATCAATGAAAAGGTTTAATTTAAGGTATTCATATGTATTTATGTTTTGCACTTAATTATTAATAAGTGCACTTAGGGATTTGAATATAATTATGTCTACAATACATTTCAAACTTTTAAACAGCAATTTTAGCTGTTAGAATTGACTAAATAGTTAGATTTCTCAAGTTATTGTATTTAAAATCTTACTTTCAAGTAAATTTATAACATTTTATATGACAGGGTGAATATATTATAGTAGATAAAAACAAGATCAATACTTCAAATAATTTATGTTATTACTCAACTGATACTGGGATATGTATAAATAAAGTTACATAATATATTAAGAGCGCTGTCCAATTGTTAAGTACGTAACTTCATCAAATATTTATAGTTTTTTTTTATTTTTTTTTTCTAAAGGACAGACCGATCCCCTTTTAGGCCTTATTCTGTCCGTCCTCATAGGCCACTGGCCTGTGCGAGGATCTTATCAAACAGAATAAAGGGGAGAGTCGATACAGTACGAGGTTGATTGTACTGATAAAAAGTGCAACGGTCACAGACAGGATTTGAACCTGCGCTATCCCTAACTCAGACCCAAAGTCCAACGACTTAGACCGCTCGGCCATCGGCACTCCCGATGTGTGTGTATATATATATATATATATATATAAAATAACAGGTAACACATGTATAATTACAATAAATAAAAAACTTTATACCAACGAAAACACAGAAATCGAAGATTTATTTAATTGTTAATTATGACAAGTCATGGACAGGAATTGGCTATTCGCCAAAATCTATTAACGCTCAGTAAATTCTTCCCATGGTTGGCCATACAGAAAATTTTAATTATACTTCTACTACCTTGCTGTGTTGCGTGAATTATAAAAACACGTATGCAATCAAACCAAGAGCACTCGGTCAGTAATTCTTCTAGTGTAGTTTCAATAATAATAATAGTTTTTTAGTTTTAAAATTAATATATATGTAATTGAGTACTAAGGAAGCTCATGTTTTAACTGATAACATAAAACACTCTTAAATGAATTAACTATAGCAACTATAAATTACTGAAGCACTCTCACGGTATTGGTAACAAAATCTTAAATGTGAACGTGTTTTAAGTTTTAGGTTCGCGAGTTTGATAAAGAGAAATTACAAAGGAAATGGTGCTAAAAGATTTCAAATTGTCAAAAAAATTATAAATGTCCAGTTTAAAAATTAGATACCATATATTTTCGTACCATTAAACAAGTACAAATACTACAAATATTACTACTTTGGGTTACAATTAATTTATTTAAGCCCCCTCCCACCGTTATGATGTAAAGTATGATGCAGTTATCACGCCACGTCGGAATGAAATACGTTAGATTGCTGAAAACTGGAAGAAATGTAATTTAATTCTAAATAAATTTACTAATATTTATAAAACAACTGACTTTAAAATACTTTTGAATTACCTTCAGGAATAAATGTTTTGTCTTCTTTGTGTGCTAAGAGTTATACAAAATACAAAAACAATTCAGTTATCATAGAAAGTCTTTATCCGTTTCTAAAGTAATAAAATCTCCAAATATGTCAACAATGTTTCCTTAAGGAATGAAAAGAAATATTTTAAAGATTGAACATTGCTATAATGTAAGTTTTCTTTATCATTACAATTACTTGGAAGGTGCCAACATTATTATTGAACCATAATATTACAAATTTCAATAATATAGCATAGAATAGAATAGTAGAAATAAATCTCGACCATAATATAAAAGATTTTCCTAAATAATCATTGGGTGATTTATAATGTAATTATTGAATTCATTACCTATTGCGAAACACTTATTGTTTCAAAAATTACATATAATTAACAGATAATACAATGTACGTTCAAACAAGTATAATACCTGATTCTCAAAATATATAATATTGTTACTCATACAGGATGAGTCCAAATTTAACCCCATTAAATCACGCTTTAGGAATCCATGTAAAATAGTTTAGTCAGGTTTTATGAAAAGAATTTACCAAAACCGAAGGTTCCAGGTTAGAATCTCAATTTTCAAATACAAAACTGCGGCATATGGTAAATTATTTTTAACCTTTCGCCAACAGAAACCAATTAATGAAGTTAAATATTTTAACGTTTCTAAATTGCCGACCTAAATAAAAAAAATTTAAAGTTATATGACAAAATTAAAGCTTTGCACATACATGGAAGATGACAATAGAAAATTAGGGCATAGTTAACAAAGCACTGGTTGCGCTACAAAATAATAGTCTACTGCCTTTAACAAAAAATATATACTATCCAGGAACGCCCAGCAAAGGAAAATAAAGTTCCACCACATCCCTGCGGAATCGAGGTTTACAAAAGTAAATAGAGGAGACTTTGGAGAGGAGTGAGATTTTGTGAACGACCAATGTTATCTCTTTCGAACTGTATCCGAGAGTTATTCATAAGAGTATTGTCAATGCAAGTTAGATTCTGAAATATCACTATAATAGTAATACTGTTACTGTTATAGTAGATCTATTAATTATTTGTAACACACATACATAAAAAGGATAGCGTTGTAATCAATTCAGTGGTGCGTTGTTATTCTAATCAATATGTTGATTATATTCAGTGTAAAATAATAAAAGTATTTATCAAAGAATATTCCTATTGGCATTTACCTTGCTATTGAGGAATATAAATTAAAAGATCTTATAAAGATAAAAATAGAAGTATATAAACACATTCATAAACACGTACTCATACACAAAATAATAATAATACACTTGTATATAATATAGAAGTAAAATAGTTATTAAGATCATTAAGGACAATTGAATCAAAGGAGAATCGCGGTCCTTGTCCAATCCAAATTTCCTAACATTGCGTCACAAGTTGCTAGATGTTTCTTTTCAAAATTTTAGGTGTGTATCTTAATACGGAATTTCGCAGAAGTTGTTTAACTCTATTAATAATAATTTTTAGATATTGATCCATTAAAAAATACAGGGTCACTAGAATGTTGAGCTCTCCTATACAGGGAATCCCGTTGAACCATCAAGCTAAGAATTTCACACGTGATCAAAAGCACTGGTTTCCGCTTATATCAGTTGTCCAGTATTATAATCAGTTATTTTTTAGTAAGTTTGTGTTAAAGTCTCCCATGATCAAGACTCGTTTGTAGCCCGGCAAGTGGTAGACGAGAGGATTTTCAAAGTCTGTCAGATGAAATATTCTGGGAGGCCGATAGCGCACGCCGATCAACAGGACATCCGATACAGATAAACCAATTTCAATGAAAATGAACTCAGGCCTGGCCGAGTATTCAGAGGGAGATGTGGACAATAGCTTACACCTTAGACCCTCCCTGATATAAATTGCATAGCCGTCACCTAATTTTAGAGTTCTGTCATTTCTCAGCAGCATATAGCCAGAAAGGGCCATCTCACTTGACACAACACCCTGCATAAGTCATGATTCTAATACACGAATAATTTCAAATGTTTGAGGATAAAAATGTTCTCTGATGTTATCTATATGTCCAGGTAGTGATTGAGCGTTAATATGAGCAGCTTTAAAGAGTTTCTATAAGTAGAAAGGAGAACAGGAGTTTAGCTGTTGAAATGATGTTTGTAGGAGGCTCAGGACCGCGATCATCCCTGCGCGAACCCGCTAAACTTGACCCGCTGTTAGTGGCAGCCAATAGCACACAATCTGATCGGCAGGAGCTCCTGTACGCACACACTTACACTTACGTTCATACGACAACGTATAATAAAAGCCAGATTCTAGGAATAAATAAATACATAAGAAAAAGATCTATTTTAGGGTAACTAACGATCATCATTGAGCTCTAAGCTCATAGGTATAAAAAAAGAAAAATTATATGAACGTGTTTAAGAGGTCCAGAATATCAAGTAAATGAGATAAGTTAAGTAAATTAGGCCAGTGATGTAATCAATACACTATAAATTAGTAGTAAAAATAAATTTAGATATATAAGCACAAATAAACAGTAAAATTAGTATTAGCTAAAACATATTATGTAATTTAAAATTTTTTGAAAAAATATGCTTTATAAAAATATTACATTACCATTACATTATATTCATAAAAAAAATATTACAATAAATTATAAACGCATTATTTGTTCTATAAACGTAAATCCACTCAAATAACTTGAAATTCAAGTTTATACACCAGTAAATAATCCCTTATTAATCCTTAATTAGATAGCATATAAAACAGAAAATGCGACAAATAATAAAATGGAAATCAACTGAAAAATTTAAATGTGTTTTTTCATATGGAGTTTCTAAACGGCAAGAATGTAATCTAATGAGGTGGCAAATTCTCTTTTGTCCATCCCTGTCAAGCCAGAACATCCTGCCATCAAGAGCTCAGACACTCCTAGGCCCAAATTCGCTGCGCAATTGTGCAGCGGCTCTCTTGAGTGTCTCTATCCTGGAACACATATTACTGCCATAATAGAGGAAGTGTTCTCCACGTAGTCCAACTTCTGTTACAAGTAATCTTCTAAGTTTGAGGAATAAAGCATAAAAATTAGAAGTTTAAAAACAACTACAACATTTATTTTAAAATAATGTAATTTTTAACAAATATAAAAACATTTTATCTGTATTTACTCTAAAAAACTAATAGGTTCTGTAATTGATAGTTTATTGCCACTGAGTAATTAAATAAGTGGGAAAAACTTGCAAAATGTAAATAAACTGACAAAACGGAGAATTGAAGACCCGAAAGTAGTCGTAACGAAAGTTTAATCGGACATACTGCAACTGTTACGTTAATTTAAAAGCGGCTAATCTTTTTTATGAAACCAAACAATCCAACAAAGTTACTTCACGTTTGTTGAAGATACGTGTTGTGTACATCAAGATGATGAAAATATTTAACTTTTACAGTATAATTAGTTAGTTAGAAAATATTTATACTTGGTTTATTTTTTCCATAATGTTATCGTTGCGAATTATTATTAACCTAAGACGAGAATGCAATGTTGAAACGTTATTATTCACCTTTAATTTTGACCTTCTTATCCAAAAGACGATGTAGCTCTTCCTTGGATAAAAAAAACCTATGTCTCAGTTTCAAGGCTTTTCCGATACTCACGGACAAAAATAACTAGAATACAGAATTTGTCACTTTGTGCTTGCTTTAAAAAATCATAATACTATCATAGCTTGTAAAAGCTGACTCAGCATTTCATAAATATTCTTATTAAACATAAATGTGTTATAATAATTAATTTGAAGAAGACAAATCCTATTGAAAACATAACGAATGTATGTCATGTAGTTTAAAATTTAAAAATATTTTGAAATACATTGTTTAAAAAATATCTAACCAACAACTCAATCAAAATGACCATGAAAAGTAAGTAATTTTAAAATATCCATTTCAGATGTAATTTGTTAAGTTATTATATTCTTTTACTTTCTAGTTACGGAGGGAATGTGTGTGTACAAAGTATTAAATTAAAATGTACCTTAATTCTATTAATTTTAGAGAGAGGCAAATAGATAATAAAATATTTATTATTTACGTTTTGCTTTAAGTGTTTGTTATGGTCTATATCTTTCTCACGTTTAATTTTCGATAACCCTGAAGATAGTTCATTATTCTTTACATAGCTGGAATTGAAGAGGTAATTTAAACTATTATTATATTTTGAGAAATACATTTCACCCTTCGAAGAAACAAAAATACAAGATGTAGAAGTTTTGTTATAATACTACACGGTAAGCTTAATTCTTTTTATAGATATCAATTATTTACAGATTTAAAAGATAAATTAAGTTATATGACAATTAACCAGTTTTGGACCTAAGTAATTGTAATACTTGTACTTGTAAAACATTCAGTTGGGAATTAACTGTCCACACGATGTCAAGGAGGCAGAGCAGCTTCTCGTGCAGTTCCTAAATTGGTTTAGTTTGTTTCGTCAAGAGGAAAGGACAACGTGCGAACATCGACTCTGCTGAGAAACATCCTTATACACAACGCTGACTATGTCCGAATAAAACGATCTATAATATCAAACTATAGACAGAATTGCCACATTCACCGTCATACGCCTCTATGAATAAATTATGATATTAGTTTACAACCATTTTAAATCGTTTGAAGCATGTTCTCCAGTTTGAAAAATATTATAATGATTGAAATATTATAATATTATGATGATTATACATTTCCAGCATTATTATACTTCTTATAATTTATGGTTTGACTCATACCGTTCCATATTTTGACGGTAGCATGATACATTAATTAGGTAATATCATATTAAAATTATATACTACTAAACTACATTATTACAATAGTGTTGCACAGCATCATATACGATGGTAGAGATATTTACCATTTTCTCATTATGATATGTCTATCTAAATCATTATGATATCATATCACCAACTCAAACCGTTACAAGGATTTAAATTTATCTTTTTCATTGTATTGTTCAAGTGTCAAAGCAAACTTAAGACATAAAGTTAAGCACTTTATGACGGCACACTTTCTAAATTCAAACTAGACAATACTACAATGTGTATAACGAAAAATCAAATACAAGACCAGTCAAAGAAGAACAAACCATACCATATAGCACAATACAAGTGCATAGTACATCACTTTATACACACACCACACAGGATAAGAGACTGGAGATTGTTATATCCCGTGGTATCGTGGTACATTATTTGAAACAAACACAGGATGTTGATAGTTGAGAGGTAGAGGGCAGACGCTTTCATCGTTTTGATTTAGTACTTGATAAAGGAGTGTGTGTCTTCGAATTTTATTGGTTAATAGGTCAGAAACCAAGAGCCAACTTTCATTTTATGAGTTTACAATCTGGATTCTCTTAAAATCAACAGAAAAATTTCTCGTAATATAGAATCGGATGTTAGTCACAGTATTTTAAGTGGATGTTGAAAGTATTGTGATTGTAAACTGCCTGATTCTCTTCGTTCTTACAATTTATTCCTCCATTTTTTATTACTGATAGCCATTGTGGTTTTGCCTCAACAGGAAGCTGACTTTGCGATTGATGTGTTAATTTTACGTATGATGCTGCAATCACCAATTAGATGCGTTTGAAAAATATCTTATTGAGGTATTACATTCGTTTCCTGCGAATTTAACTTATAGTTTCCAGACTAACAATTTTACAGAAGGTCACTTTCAGTGCGTAAAAACTATCCAATATAAATTTCAAGCACTTGCTTAACAACAGTAACACATATTCCTCTACTTTGCAGACCTTAAATATTGGCTCTACTTTGCCTCCCTTCCTCATGTGCTGCACGCTAGGCAGCTTTACTTTGTTGCATTTTGCAAAATAATGTGCTTATGTTTAGTGTTTTTTGTACCAGAAGTAAGAGTCAATGACACTCTCCGACAGTTACCGATGGGGTACACCTATTCCTCACAGTATTGCCTGTTAAACATTTGGTTTCAATTGATATAAATATTGGCGTTCCATGCCCATTATTTTAGATTTAGGCATATGAAGAACTTTTAATATCCTCTGATGTAAAACTTTCCAGTGATACTGTATACACGACAAAAACATATGTTATAGATCAAGATACAGGAAAAGTTTCCTTTTCTCTTCATTCATGCCTTCTCGATTTTCTAAACCATGTCAAGACACCGATAGATGGACTTGTTATTATATACATTATAAATACAGTCTACTCAAGTTGAAGACCATATTTCGACTCAGGTAGAAAGGAGAGGGTTAAATATGAGAAGAACGCCAAGTAAAGTATACAGGAATTCATAGAAACATATATAACCTTTATATCAGAGTTATCCTCTAATATATTAACGTATTTAATC
Source organism: Homalodisca vitripennis (assembly GCF_021130785.1). Classification (NCBI taxonomy): domain Eukaryota; kingdom Metazoa; phylum Arthropoda; class Insecta; order Hemiptera; family Cicadellidae; genus Homalodisca; species Homalodisca vitripennis. Next base: position 60,882,940 of record NC_060211.1, read on the forward strand.
AGAACAAAATCGTATAATAGAAAATATGTATTGAATGCACTAATATCTAATAAAAAATAACATTACCATGATTAAAATTAACCTAATGACACTATGATTTACAAGCTTATATGTGTATTATAAACAAAGGTCCAGCTAGAAATGTACAAACCAATATTTAATGAATATGTTAATCACAATTTTACATGATATAAATAGACATATTACCTATTTATGGGTTTGAAAATACCATAAATTGAGCTTACAAACAGTAAACATCAATAAAGAATATCCTCAACATAGTGTTTTGGATGTAACTCATTTAAAATAATTATTTATTTTATTTTAAACAATATTCCAACCGTAAAGAAGAGTTGGAAGGAAAGTATTATTTGATCATTGCTATAAATAGAAGAATGGTAAAAATGTAATTTTATTTATCTATCCTAAATCATCTAGGTATATTTTTAATCTGACCTTTCAATACCAGTAAATTGCATTAGAACATCTATTATAAAATATTTATTTACTTTGAAGTACGAATGTTTTTTTACAACTTTAAATGAAAGAAGTCAAATCAAATTTTCTCATTTACGACGTTATATGTTTTGTTAAGTTTGCCCAACCCTCTTTCTTGAAATAACGTTCCTTGAAGCGCAAACTGAAGAAATATTTACTTTATATTTCTTTCTCTGATGTTGCTCCTTTACTCCTTCGAACATATTTGCCAATTACTGAGCAAGGGCTATTTTCAGTTAGTATTTTAAACCTCTGTATTCACACAAAACATGACTAAAAATAGATGTTACACTGTATTATACTAATTTATAATGTAATATAAAAGTATTTCATATGCATCTAAGTTCTTGAATGTGAATGTGATGTAGACCTTCTCAAACAAATAACATCCTTGCAACGTCTTACAATTACTAAATTAAGTAGAAGAAAAGTTCCTAAAACGTGACTTTTTACATATTTTATCTAGATATCCTTAATAAATCAACAGTGGTTATATTTGCAGTCCTTTATTAATATAAATTAAATTAAATGGAAGGTGTGTAAATGGTTTTCTTCAAATCCATGAGTAATAGGGAGAGGCACTGACCTGCGTGGCGGCACAGCGTAGGCTCTAGACTCAGCAAGTAGCCGATTTCTAAAGATTCAGAACCTTTATGGATACGCTGTTTGAAGGGACTCGTTCTAAATGAACGGTTCTCGTATGTTTTTCAGTGGAGAGTGACTAACGAACATTTTATTTGTTTAAATCACCACAGTTATTAGTTTTGGGAGCAGTGTGCAATGTGTCCTGAAACAACGAGACAGGACAGAGTGCAAAGATTTGCGTTTCCTAATACCATCCAGTTATACCGCTTTCTAATTCACAGTTTCACATGTTACAGTGAACTTGTAGTGTATAACTTCCTACCTTTCAAGTAGTTGGTATCCTACATAATTTTTACATAATTTAAGTTTCCATCAAATTGTGAATAACTTTGGCGATAGTAGATAACCTTATAATGTTCATATCAGGGTTTCGGGTAACGTAGTTTCGAAACTGTATTAAATCTCCACAGAGTGCTGGATTTCAGAGATTACTTTTTTTTAATTCACCCATGTAGAACTTTCAGTTATTGTAGGTTGCTTTTTAGCATATATTTAACGTTTTAAATTATTATTTAACAATTTTGAAAAGCTAAGAACTTGAAACTTGTAAAAATACCATACACAGTAAATACTAAGGTTTATTCGTAGTGCTGTTGCTGGAGTCCATGTGGAGTAGAGTGTGTATTGTGATGCGGGATATACTACGATAATAACTATCCAAAGCGTATCACTAACTCTCCTGTAGATATTAAACTCATTGTTTTCCCCAATGTATACTTAGCCAAAACTACGTGCAATTTTGTAAACTAAGCAGGCAAAGGTATATCCTTGATGTTGTCAGCTAATATTTGTAATTATGTTAACAATATTCCAGTGCAGTGACACTGGAAAACTTCACTTAAGAAGTTAATCATGAAACCGGCCGCGTAAGTTTAGGGATGAATCCTTTTATATTATGTTACAATGTTTTTAAATTTAAAAGACTGAGTACTATTACTTATTACATCAATGGACAGTGATAAATGTGAAAGAATTTAATGAGAGATTTATATATCTTACATAAATGAGAGATAAATGAATCAATATTATTCATTACGCACACAACATATGATAAAATTACGATCATATAAACTACATTAATAGATCCAAACACTAGTTAAGAGTACGAGTATACGTCGCAATAGATTCAGTATAACTTGCAGAGTAAAATAGATTCGGTATAACGTTCAGAGTAAAGTACATCCGGTATAATGTGCAGAGTCATGGATTTCAATGTATCTCTCCTATTGGGGAAAGAAAAGTTAATCAAGCGCGAGACTGAAATCATCTCATGTGAGACATTGCGAGGCCGAGGAACTGGCTTTGTGTTCTCTGTTCATCACATTTATAAAGGCTTTCAAACAGAAATGACCAACTAAGTGAAATATATTCTACAATCAGTTTCCTTTTTGCTTACCTTTTTAAACTACTGCTTCTGTTATATATGTAATGTAATGTAATAGATGTTGTACCACTTTTATTTCATTTAATTTTTAACATCGTTTAAAAACTTGGCAACAAAAAGTTTAATGTCAGCGCGTCGTGTGTATGGAATATTAATTGTCCATAAATAAAACACCTAGGTAACTTTGAAATTTAATTTATATGAAAATTACACTAATTTCCATTAAACATGTCTAATAATAAAGTAGACTGTATTGTGAGTTGTAGTACTAAATTAATATTGTATACAGATAGCTACTGTCCTCTGTCCTAAACTATGTACAATATAAGAGAGCTGGTGCTCCTTACGCTCCTCACGTTTTTGAGTGCTGAAACAAGACTAATTCGAGGAGAGTAGCTATGGGCCCTTGTCTTGCTCTTCTGCCCTTGAAAGTATTGCTCTTCACACCATAGGTTCAAGGAGACCCTACCATAAACTTGGGGATGGCATCCGTTAATTCATGGAAGGACTATTTTTGTTTGGGAATGAAAGTTCTGACGCTTCTCAAGCTCTGATAAGTAAGAATTACAGCCTCTAGGCGGTCCTGTCATAAATATTATAGATGTCACCATTATATATATATAAGACTGCACCTACTCTCTTCTCTAACAATAAAATATTACATACACTTGCGCTAAGATAATAAGCTAATATGTTTGCTAATAGATAATAAGCTAATATTAAATATTTTTGCTTATTTAACAGTTCATAAAAGTCACTGATTCTTTATAAACACGAGTATGCTTATAATCACAAATGTTTTGTGATGATTCTTTTCAAATCTTTTTCTGTCGTCGCCAGTTTAATAAAAATTTCACTTTCGTTGTAAAATACTCGAGACATACTCACTTTTTATTTTGTTAATTATTTTTATTTTATCTGCACGATATTGAATATTATCATGATTGAATATTACGTTTGATAGATTCAAATAGGCCTACACAAAGGGTTGTATGCTTTCCAATACTATTGTATAGTAATGCCTATTACATAAGGTTCAATTTTTAACGATGTGCAATTATTTTATATTTAACATAGTTAATTCATTTAAAAGGTTTTACTTATAAAAACATTGAATGCGAGTAGTTAATCCATTCAAGTTAATTAGCTAGCATTAATCTCTTACAAACATGTTTTTTGAAATAACACTGAACTATCTGCTCTTTTGTATAAGTACTAACTCCTACTGATTGTATACTTTTTGAAATCAATTGTAAACTCACCAGACCCTCCTTCCAACAAACTAACTAAATTTAATTTGACCACTGTCAATACATTAACTGAAATTTCCCCAGAATTTTATATTATTTATTAATTTTTATTTGTGGAAAATAGAATACGAGTTAGTATAGTTATATTTTTATAATTATTATAATATATATTATATTATATTTCTTTTAATGGATCATACTAAAATTATCTGTGACCCAGAGACCTTCCAAAAACAACCCATACAAGGTACCAATACTTTCTCATTTACTTATACTGTCGAGATCGATCAAAATATTTCATATAAACCATTTATTATGCACTATCTATCTCGCATCCCATTGAATCCGGAAATTTCTTACTGCAGCTTCCATAGACTGTACAACAGAAATCCTTATTACATGGATAGATGACATTAGGATGTCATTATTCATTGATAGCGCATCCTAAGAAAAAGAGATGACAAGAGGTGAAATGTAGTATCATATAAATTAGCACAATTATCTATAGGCTGTTGGAATGGATGTCCGAGGTACAAGAAAAAAATTCTTAATGAGACCTGTGAGATGAATAAATAAGTACGAAATGTTAATGATAATTAATTATTTTAGTTTAGTGGCCTAAAAAAGTTCTTGATTTCATATCAGACGTCTATAGAGAGGATAAATGATGTTGGATGACTCGTAGTATGTAATATAGTATTTACTAAAGTACATAATTATGTAGAATTAGTATATGTAGTAGATTACATGTCAATAGTGTTTACCTTCAAGTGTCTCCTTTGTAAGAGGTAACATAAATTCATCTGCTTCATTCTAAATGTATTCTAAAATTATGCAAATTACGGTAATATAAATTTATTATTCTGTTTTCTTCGTAAAACATTCCATGAATCTTAACTAGGAATATACAATTTTCCAAAAACGTTGCCATACTGTAGTTTTAAAGTCTACCATCTTGTATGGCGAATTTCGTGATTTATGTCCCAAGAAAAATTGCATAGTTATAGAAATCGTTAATTAGCAAGCAAGCATTTACTGAATTTCACGAACCAATTTGTCTATCCAAATCCACAAATTTGTTACACATATTTTTAATTGACTTTAACATGCTAACGGACAACGTAGTCAGACATCTGGACCCGTGCGATGTAATATAACTTATTGCTCTATATCTAATACTAAAATATTTACAAATTATCGTTTAAGTTTTATTTATATATTTAATATGATGTTTCTGTTTTATTTCATTTTAAAATATTAAAATTACTTATTTTTTGTACAATTTAAATCCGACATGCCACTTTTTTCGTTACCTACAATATACGCACCAGTGTTTTACTTAAAAGGGTGTGATAATGTGATAAACAATGTCAATTCGGTAAACTCTACGAGTGTCATATGTCACAGGAAGTGAACTCGGGATAGCTGTGACGTCACTCAGTGACATGATTACATTGACATGTAGGTGAACTGTGACTGCAGCTGGAATATTTGCCCCTTCCTCCAAATTACTTCATTCATAAAATTTCTAGGTGTTGTCAATGAAACCTATGACGCCGAAACAATATAATAAAATACTATAAATTATACTCATCTTTTATTACAAATGTCAGAATCTCTTCATAAAACGTTAATTTAATGTCCCGTGTGTAACTGAACGATACAAAAGATATGTTGCATTTTTCCATAAAGCTTCATTTTTCTATGAGTAACACCGAGATCAATGATGGTGCATGTTACTCGGTGGGATGTGGCGGAGCCTTAGTGAATATTTTTTTTTAATGTATGAGTAAACATGATGGAAACTAGAGAATAGCAGAATAAACTCATTTAAACCAACAGAAACATTTTTTATTGTTATTCATAGAGTAAAGCCGATCACAGGGCCGCTCGATAATTAAATGAGTTATCGTGCCATCTACCTTGATGTTTATGATGAGGTTAAATATTCACAACTTTCAAATGAAATGTTTAACTCAAAAAGACTGTTTATGAAGAGAAGGATGAACATGAATTATTAGTACTAAAATTAGGATGGGAAATTACTAGGATTTTTTTCTATTTTCAACATATAACATAGTATCACATTGTTGTTAAATTAATGGAGGTGTTTCTTAAAACGGGAAGTAAATATAAATGAGGATTGCAAAACCCAATTCTCTGGTATTAAACCCCGGCAGCACTCTACGCTAGACCCAAGCAACTCAAGGGCAGACTACTGGAAGTGTATGACAAATTTATTTAAAATTTTACCAATTCAAATTTAATAGATATTTTCTCAAAGGATTCTTAATTGATTATACTTTAGTTAAGTGCAATATAGGTATAAAATTTATTTCACGTACTTCAAGACTTTATGAACCTCTTTATTGAATTCTACAAATACAACTAGGAATTTATTTATTACTAGTTTGAGTAGAATTGTTTCCTATAGTAAACTGTTTGAAGGTCTAAGGTGCTATAGAAATTTGGTTTTCTATACCAACTTTCAAGTCTCTAAAACCTTTATATCGAGAGATAATGCACAGTCGTGCAGATGAATAAATAAACGAATCGTCCTGAAACTGCGAGATAGTATCGTGTACCAAGTAGGCTATATTCCCCGTAACCAATAATAATTTGATGTATGAGCTGCTGAGAACTAGTCTGATCAATTTAGGAAACTGCACTAAAGGAAATTCGAAATAATCTTGAATTATTTTAAATAACACTAAGATAAATTTAAAGTGTCAATTAACAGTCCAGATTACAGATGCTAGCCATCTCGAATGTTTCATATATGGTTAAATCAAGGAAGGAACGGTATGCAAATTAAGAGGTTTAAGGCTTATAATACGTCATGATTTATCGTAAATACGAGATAATGTTGTAAAAATTATAGATTTGGTGAATGTTCCCCATACAAGACGTGTAATCACTTAAACTATCGTCAGTAAAACTGAACTTAAGAGTGAAGGACTACATGATTACCAAAAGCTTGAAAACATCATAACGTTGGATGTTTTCCTGCTAACTCACGGCCATAAAGAATCTCTACTGGAGGGCGAAAGCTACGGCACGGAAAATTGTTTTAGTGGATTGTTTGTGACAAGAAACACACTCAGGCCGTGAATGACATTGGCGCCACCAGTAAAATGTCACATGATATCTAATGTAAAATGACATCTATTTATGCTCACTTTTTGGCATTATAACTGAGCATAACAAACGTTTTTACGGGGCAAAGGTTTAAACCCACTTACATATATTTATTGACTTCTCTGGTAATCGAAACTGTGACCTCGAATCGAAAAAGTTTATTTTGACTGCAATATTTCTACTATGGAACCAGTTGCACTGCCCATATAAACAACTCTTTGCAGTTATTTCCAACTAAAAAATTACCACTTGTGATCAGAAAATCCAATGCATTATTATAGAGTAAATAAATAAACTGGTATTTTTATGGTTTTTATTTCACTTATATAAAATAAAAGATCGTTTTAAATATTTTTACGTACATATTTATACAGCAAAAACCGCATGACTTCCGGTTTAAACTTACCGTAAGTTTTTCTTTTCTAACATAACATTAAGAAAATTAGTTGACTAATTTTTTTCAAAAACATATTCGTATTTATGGAGGTTCTAATAACAGTTACATTATTATGCACTCTATAATTTAAGTTTCAGTGTAACAACCGTCGAAACAGGAGAAGCTGTCAATCTAGACTTCAGAGCTATCACGTACTGTGAAGCAAGTAAATGCAAAGTTTGTTGTTTAAGATAGAAAACGTGAGTGCCATTCTCCAGTTACGTTTTAGATTACATTGTCAAGAACTTATGTACGAATAAGCATATAAAAAAAACTTATTTCTCACAATTCTTTAAGGTTCAAAAATAACTTAATACTCTCTAAATAGCCGTTTATGTTATTAAGGTATACATCCCATATATCAGAAATATTTATTAAATTAATTAATAAAAGTGACCTAAGAAATGTTTGTCTACGAGCTATGGCCTCTCCGAAATTCCCCTAGTCGGACGTCGTTGGTCAATAAATTCTTTTGAGGTAACTAGTGAAGAAGTTTTTGCGAGTTTAAAACCATTAATCCTTCATCATGGCATATAATTATAAATGTTGTTTGATATTGGTAATATGTTGTAGTACTACTACGTGTTGGTTTGCATGATTTTTTCAGTAAAAATAAAATTTGAAGCGATATATGTACAGATGAAGAGAGCTCATTTCATTTTTTTCTCCTAGCTTGATTAAGATAAGTTTCATAAAAATTGTGACAAAATCAAACAATATTTAGAAAAATAAATTAAATCACAAAACGGATATATGCAATTACAATTGAACTGTTGGACAATTCCGTGCTCAGATCCACGGAAAAGAGGATACTAGGGTTTGAAAAAGAGGATATTGATATATTAGAGTATGTATATGAAAAAATAGTAATGCGATCTTTTAATGAACTATGACCAAGGGAAAATCATATTTAATTTACATTTATTTCAAGAAAATAACATGTATTTATTTATTTATATATGAATAGAATACCCTTATGTTAGTCATTTCTAGTACATATTTTAAAAATATTATAGGCCTATCCTTGTTTTTTCTCAAATTAAATTCCAACAGTTAATTTTAAAATGCTTAAAATTTATATTCTTGTATGTCTTCTCTATTCTAAAAATGTAATATAAAACAATATGCCTATGTAGTTTTTAAATAGTATCTCTGCCAATATCACCATCTTAAGAAAAGGTGTTGGAGATGAATAATATAGAACAGTGTTCTGGCAATACGCTAATAGGTTAATTCTACAAAGCGCGTAATACAATAAATTGTGCTTCATGTGGTAAAAAAGATTAGTCGAAATATAAAAACGTAAAGTAGGGTGTTACTTTTTGATGGAGAAAACGGTAGAACCTATTGTAATATTATAATGTCATTTCGGCTCTCAGCACGTGGACCTCGGGTGAAGAGTATCATCTTCTATACCTTTCCATTTACAAGAAATAAACAGTTTTAACACGGAACAATTTAAATTTAAAAATTTTTTGAATGACTTTATAATTTAAAACAATAGTACGTATCGTTATTGGATGTGATACTGATGTTAAAGTTCATGTGGCAGCGCCGATATGACAGCATATTCTAATATGAAAAAGGAATAAAACCCAGAACAATAACAGTAAACGTAAAACTTAATGTGGATCAAGCAAGATACTTTCTTCGTCGTTATTTATATAAAGAATATTTGTACTATAGTTATAAAATTAATTTAGTGTACCTCAGACAAACTTTTCTTCTGTTCAAATACGTATTATATTTTATGTTTTATATATCTTATTGTAATATACATAGTTTTAATTTTAATAACTAAATTTTAAACTGACAGAGTTCAAAGTTTAAAGGGTAAAATACTGTGTAACTGAGATTTTAACTCTCAAGATCACTCTAAGGTTACAATTTGATTAGGTGGCTGACACGAGAAACCAATATATTTAGAGTGGTTGTACTGGACTCGCTTTATTATTACGGAGGGATTTACTTTTAGATTTTACACATATGCTTCCTAATATTACTTCAATTTTCAGCTTCAAATGTTATATAAATAAGAAAAAAACATAAAGCTTTCCCTATTTTTGTAACACAACTGAAAATCAACATTATGATTCAATTAAAAATAATTTTCCTTAACATTACATACATGTAACTGTAATCCTATAAATTATTGCTACTAGGTAATTTGAGAAATATACATGCATATCCATCCTTATATTAATCCTAATCAATGAGCACATTTTCTTTGTATAACAGTACTCTAAAACAACATGATTTATAAAGTTCAAGTTAGTCCTAAAAGTAACAGTTTACCAAAATTGTTTACAACCAAACAATCATTCACATCGTAAAAAAATAAATGTGTTCATAAAATACTACATCATGCAATAATATATAAAAATGTCTCAATCCATAAAGAGGTTCAGTTTCATTTGTAAAACTGTCCATAATGTCAGCAGCATCTTAAGAGTGTCTAACCAAAGAGTGCAATAACCAAATTGATTTGGTATCAATGGCAAAATATTTTGTGAATCATCATAAAGGAGCCAGATAACGTTGTCACTATCATTATAGTGAAGAACTTCAACTCGACATTGTTTGCTCCGGTATAAAACACCAATTTTACTTTTATTTTGTTAGTTGTATCTTGTAAAAACGCTTAAACTGAAAATAAATTCAAATTAAATTTAAAGTCTCTAAATAATAAAATGAAGAAAATTGTGTATTTTAAAATGTAATATTAGTTTTCGAAAGATTACGAAATATTTGGTAATGCTCTCTGAAAATGAAACGATGAACATAGCCATTGTAGACATAATTTAGCGTTGTGGTTATTCTCAGTAACAAGTGAACATTCCATTAGCTTGCTGTTTATTAAAATGACAGTAGGTTATATTGATATAACTTACTAAAAAGGCAGACATTGAACATCCCTAAAGTTACCTAAATTAATGGTGATATGGTGATAACTGAAACAGCAGCGGCAAGAATCAGCGGCTTCAGATGACAGGATGTCGACAATATATCACTTGAAGCTTGTCAAAAAAGCAAGTGATACCAAGTTTCGAATACTTCGTAGTGAAGTCTCGTCGAGGTACTTCAACCGGCTGTAAGTTTCTTTAATAGCCGCCAACCGACAAGGTTGACAGTAGTTATTGTAATAACGGTTGGTGGAATATGTATGTTGCATAGTGTATGTTCTATATAACATGACTGTGTGGTAGAAATATACTTGCATATTGGTACTATGTTATAGGAATATATATTGTGAATTACAGTATAAATTTACCTTTATACCTGTATTTCTTAAATGTTCCTGCACAAACATGGAGGAGGTAAGCATTCTTGAAAAAACGCGGGAAATATTAATTGGAAGAATAAAAAGTTATACATTAATTAAATATTGTAAAATACTATAACCAGTGAAATAAACATTTCAATGTGAACATCTATATAATTACTACCTTAACATCACACAAAGGTTTACTCACACAAAGTAAGGAATTAAATGGTTTTCTGTCAACCTTTGAGTTGCTATATAAAGGTATAACATTTTTTGGGTTTTATTTTTTTCTTTCATTCTTTTAAAGGACCTTAGTGAACGCGACATTGTCTTCGGAAGTGGCTTCATCGACACCGAGTGGGGAGTAATAGTGCTCGAGCTGTACAAATGAAGACGCCGTAAGAGATGGACAAGTCAAGGTTTTGGAACATATCACCATATGTTTTTTTAACACGTGTGGTGAGTGGACTTGTAAAAAGTAATATTATATATTTCACAATTTTATTCGTCCATTTTATGGAAGAATTTGTTTTTTTTTAATTATCTTAGTTAATTTTACAATACATTTTGCAAAGTGTAATATTTGTTAATGAAGTTCTTCGCATTTTCGTTTTGGATAGTTTAAAAAACATCGTATTTTAACTCTATTAGCGTTCCTGTTTTTCTAAATCGTTTATATGTAAATCGTTCGAAGCGGTAATTTAATGACTCATTTTTAGCCCTAAGTAACAAAATCTGTTCTCCAGTTACGTGAGGTTCGTACGTAAATAAATGTCGTACCCGCGTCCTTCTTTAAACATTTCTACCAAAAACTGCATTATGGTTTTCTAAATTTGTTTTCTACACTAATTTTTACACAATTATTTAATGGTGTAGTCATTTGTGTGCCAGCAAATATAATTGGGATTGTGTAATCTTATAAGTTTTATAAACTTTATTCGTCTAGGCACTTGAGGGTTAAAAGTTTTAACTGATTTCGTATAACCTAAGTATTGTTAACCTCCAGTATTTGCAATGTATAACAGTACTATATTTCATATAAGACTTTTGTACCTGTACAATCTAATGCACTGGTAGTTACACAATTATTCTTATTGTAGGAGTCAACGTTGCTTACAATTGTGCATTTATACAAAATCTGGAGCAAGAAATTACATAGATATACATTTATTTATTATGTACTTCAAATAAAGAAATAACTACCGTGGTATGATGCAATATTATGCAAATATCTTTAAATCTAATTTATCAGCAAGTAATGCTATGGAGGTAAAATATGTAGCGTCAGGGCAGTAAGCTAAGACCTATATTGTTCCTAATGTATATTAATGATTTATCTATAAACGTTATAATATAATGGGCAATTATTTCTGTTTGCAGATGACGTGACGGTTTTTTGAGAGGCGGAACTAGGTGGAGGTTCATTTGATCCTTCTTTATTAACACAATGGTTAGAACAAAACATCTTATCATTAAATATTTCCAAATCAAAATTCATTCCTATTACATTAAGGAAAGCTAATAATTACAATTTAGAATATCTTAAGGTTAATGCCAAAGGTAATGCTCGTAAAAACAATTACATATGTGATGAAATTGACAAAATAATGGGTTACAAATAAATTGGTGTAATTTTTGCTCTCGGAAATAAATTGGTTAAAAGACTTTAGTTTTTTAAATAAAATTAACAAGCACATTTTCACCTGTAGACAGTTATGAAAATTTTTCACAGATACCGAAATTAAAGCGGCTTCTTTTTTTGCTTTCGTCCAATCCCAACTTTTATTAGGCACTATATATGGTTCTACCTTAAACAGCCATTAAAAATTGTACAGAAAAGATTTTAAGAATAACGATTTTTAAGAATAAAACATATTCTATAAAACTAATGTTTATCAAAACGATTCTTATTTACTCATACCCAAATTTTCTTACTTTTTTCAATCGACAACTCAAACTTATATCACACAATATTCGCAACAAGTTAATATTAAAATTCCTAAACTAAAAAAAATCAGAATACAAAATTCGTATTAAACTACTCATATTTTGTACCGTAACGTGTATATGAGTTACACCTTCGTTGATGCTTTTTAATTACTTAATCCCAAATGGTTAAAGCGCGCTAAGTATTGGTTACTATCATTGGTTGGCGAGGATATAGGTAGACTTATTGTCCGTTGTTATTGCTGAACTTCTTACCCTTCCTCACCTATAATAATTGTTGTTTTGTCTAACCTCCACTCTAAATCATCGTGGTAAAATACTTTCAAGTAACTACGGTGCTACAAACTTCAATAAATGCTACGAAGTTTTTATTAAATCTCTAATAATACAAAACTACTATTTTTTCTTATTTACTACTATAACATTTACGGTAAAGCCCTATACCCATATATGCTCTTCCTACATATATTGTTATTATTATTATTGTTTTTAAACTATAGTAGAATTAAATAGGTTCAGTACAGAGAGATGTAGACTTCATATATAACACCAATAATTAACTACGTATCAGTACTATATCGTTACTGCTATGATACATGGGTTTTAAGTATTGTATATATTGTTCCATTAAAATACGGAATAGTTACCTTGGTGATATGGATGGGTGAAAAGTCTATCATGAAATCTGCATTAAAATAATGTAATGGATCATTTATGTATTTTATATAGTATTAAACGATTTTATATTACATCAGCATGGCCCACACTGCGTTGTTTTTTTACTTGGTACACTCATCATTTCAATACCAGAATGTCTAAAGTTTTAAAGAAGTTTGAAAGCAAATGCGTTCAGAACTGTATTATAAAAATGAAAACTCCTGTGCTTTGTGCTTATATAAAAGTTATAGTAAAACACACATTATTATATGTAGAAATTATTTATGAATTATGTAAGTATTTTATATTTAGCAAATAAACATTCCAGGCATTGTCTAGTTCATATTCGGCTGTGATATTTTTGTAAATAATAATAAAACATTGAGTTTAGTTAACGATATAATTCTTAAATACGTTTCAAATAAAAGTTCAAAAACAATTCACCTGACCTTTCCCACAAGGTGCAATCTTAATTCCAGTTCTCTAATTGATCAATGTCAATTAAATAGCGTGATTTGTTCTGCATGGAGATTTGTGCATTATTCAGTATGCCGATAACACGTCTCTCTGTTTTAGCAAATCAATTCTGTAACAGCAGACTTTTTTGGAGACCAACAACTGCATCCAGCTTTTAAACAGCCTAAACGTTCAGCAAAATCCTTCACCATTCATATTAAAATACACTTGTAAATTAAATTTTTTATTTTGATTTGCAACCAGTAGAAGGGGATGATAACCAACTTTCATGGCAAGAGATACCGTACTGGATACTTGATTGATATACCCGGAATAAGTTCTCCTCGGTCGTTTTGTTTTTAAGATCCTTAACAAAGTACTGCCCAATCCAGATTCTGAAGACGGTTTTATTTACCCATCAACCCACCTATTCACCAGTTATACGTGCAACTTGAGTAAAAATCGATTTCATTGAGAGTATCATAACTTCATAAACAAGATACTCGCATAATGGGACTGTTAAAATCCGAGAGTTTTTTAATTAAAGGTCACAACTGTCAAATTTCAGCGTCTTTATATTTCTATCATTGAATTAACTTTGTTTTGTATGAATAAAATTGCCGTAATATGTAGGAAAAGTCATACATACGCATTAGACTAAAAGCAGAGATAACTACCGAAATGTGAGGCACAGAACGGTAGCTTATAAACGTTTACCATCCCAGTTGTTTATTTTATCAAGAATTTTCTACATTAAAACATTTTTAGGCGACAAAACCGATTAAAAAAATGTTTAGTTCCATAAATAACATACATTTTTTGTTATTGTCTGGAAGGCCACCCAATATGACCGACACCGTTGCTGGAGGTAGAAATGTTGACAAATAAATGGAGTTTGCATGTGAAAACTGTATAATTGAGTGATACTTCAGTGTATGTCAAACTTCGATTCAAGATATAAGATGACTTTTTGCAATGTGTTGTAGGTATTTATGCCTGTTAAATACTGGTTTGGTAAAGTTTGATTTCGACAAAAACCGTACGTAATTTGTCTACTTGTTTAGTGCGGTTAGCATTTCTCTTCAAGTTTAAAAATTGCTCATATAAATATCTTCAGCACAACGAGCAATGCTGTAGTGTCAGTGAGTGCGATGAATGTAGGCTAAAATTATGAGAGTGAGATGAGGTTAAAAGATAATAAAGTATTTTTGAAAGAGAACGCTCCCTCAGGTCATATACTTAAAAAATTAGATGTACAACCTTAGGGAAATAATTATTTCTTTATACTTTATAATATCTAGTTTTAATCTTGATGTGACCTATCGGCAAATACCATTCTATAATTTACAAAGCTATGATATTTACTGATCGGCTTATTTTAACTACTGTTCCCGTGTACCTTTAGAGTCAATACGAGCTCATTCATACACAATTTAGTATAGAGATAATAATAAAATTACGATTTATCTCATGATATATTGTAGATATAGGGTTTTGTTCAATGTCATAAATATTATTAATTTATTTTGTATAAATTACACTCGACAAATTACAAATTATTGTAAATAAGTGTAGCACTACATGATTTGTGTTGACTTTCTTTTAGGGTATTTTGTGACGGCTATAAACTTATACATATTTAAAATTTATTATGCAAATAATTATTGCATAGAGACATAATTCGTTTATTTTATGAATATTTATTGTATATAAAATAATTTAAAGGAAATCATCTATAATTAATAGGACTTAAATATAATAATAATAATATAATACATATAATTACTCAGCTCACTAGCGAAACGCTTTGTATGTAACTCGTAGAGCAGGTATTCTTAAACTGATTTCAAACACTTCATACTTTCCATATGCACATTTTCAAGGGACATTTAACTCTAGACATATTTTAATTTTTTTAATAAATTTAAGTTATAATAAGAGCAAAGTTATTATTGTTAGATTTTTAAACATAGAGACAATTTTAGGGAGACTTGAAAGATTGTGTGATGAAGTGTAACAGAAACAATCAGACCAATCTCGCTTGTGCTCATCAACAGATATTTTGTCACCATTGTCTTTCTTATTATTATAAGAAGACATATTTCTGATGAAACTACTTGAATTTTATTGATTAATTAAAATCCCCGTTTTTAAACCTGGAATGGGTGAGCAGGATTTAGAAGAAGTAGGATAAACTCAGAAAGAAGATCTTAATGTTAATTTTATCCAAGTTATACGTTTGAAGCCATAGCTTGTAGCATGTTGAGGCTTCAAAGAAGCCTTTATGATACGCTTGGTACAAGTAAATGTAATAACCTAACTTTTTCGGGTCCGAATCACCTTCAATCAATGCTGAGTTGTCGTTTTAATTTTACTTTATGACTTATTGTCAGCAATACAAATGAAAAATTATAATTAATAAGAGTAATATTAACGCATACGTCGTAGCCTTATAATAAATAGAGGGTAATATGATAGAGATTAAATGATTGTTTGGAGATCAAAATATCGGTCAATTTTAACTCATTCAATCAAATTGTTATGAATTATGAGTTTGAGTATTTCTTTTAAATGATATAAATAATTTTTATTTTCATTTAAATATCCCGTCCTTCAGTTCAATTTAGTACAGTATTAAAGAATGAATAATTTTAATTGTTCTTTCAAGCAGCTTTATATTTTACACAATTGTATTGAAATCTTTAATAGCCAAGTAAAGTTAAATACAATCAAAATTAAATATTGTACATATTTCTCGTACGCAAGCTAACAAGTAACAATGTCAGTTATCACAAAGGACGAAGGATATGTCACTGTAAAGTTAAGGAAAATAAAGCCTGTTGGACTAAAAGCTCTGAAATATCCATCCTCATGTCCTTTACGCCAGACAGACAGACTGTTAAAGTACTTGTGTGACATTTCACATCGAAATATTAAGGCAGAATGATATAGACTAAAATTCTAAAAGCACTTTGTTTAATTGCTTTTATGTGGGGATTTTTATATTAGGTCTATAATTTGTTACAAATAATCGTTAGAAATAAAGATTTCATGTAATAGTAGATTACTATCTAAAGGATTAATCTTCGTTATTTTGATTTGGCGATATATATTTTGAATCTTGATTTGGATAAAAGTATTTAATGTTATTCTGTAACTATATTCAGTTTGGGACAAAGGTTTTAAAATATAACTTTTTAATATTAGAGCAGAAATAAATTTGCTTTCAGGACAGTACCGTCACTATCGCATTTTAACTTTATATTTTTTGTCTGATTAAAATTATTATCCAAGAGGTTTAGAAACCTAACGTAAATTTGAGTTGTTTAGTGTTTGTTAGTATTAATTCCATAAAGCTGATTTGGTTGAGAGGCGTGGTGTTATGGTGACCACAGAGAAACAGCTCAAAGTGGTAATTAACTTTGTTGTTTGACTGCTAGAGACAACCACGCTTCGTTTACATCATGGTTACCCATGAGATCAATGTAAATATATTTGCTAACCTTCGGCCAATTCCCATGGAGTGACATGTATCATCATTTCTTTCAACTCAATATTGGCATAGTAGAAATTAAGCTTCGTGCAAAATCTCAAGTCCATAAGTCAGCATTGTAGAGTTCTTGTAGTTGTGGACAATCGGACATACAGAAATGAAACTTTTCCAGTCCCAGTAGGGCTTGCCACATTCTAGCATGAATACGTTTACAATAAGACACATACAATAATACATTTTCAGTTTCATTCACCATGTAACATTTTTGTGCAGCTTATAATTTGACAACTTGTTCCGTATTTTCGAGAAGGTAGCAGTTTGTTCATAAATTACATAATGCAATTGGCATATGATTAAATCCAACACAATCCTTAACATGCTGAAGGATTGCTAACATAATAAGAGATCATGTGTATTGTAGCATACCCCTCATGTAGATGATGGGAGTTAAACCTCTCTCTTTTGATTCATTACTTTTCAGCTTTATTTATTCACCGCCAACTGGCATCTATAAGTCATTCAATAAAACTATACACAAAATGACTGAGGTTAAATTCATCCTAGTACTGTGAAACATCGAACTATTTATTATGATTAGATTTTTTTCGTATCAGACAGGAACTCGTACATTTACAGTCTTTCTGATATCGTTAAGCAATATTACCTGTTTAATATATTGGCACATTTGTATGAGATATATTCCATGAAATCAGCAGATTTAACTTTAATTGCCTTAAACATCTAGCATTATTGTTGATGAATTTGTACCGTAGTTATAATCATTCTATTGAATCGCGGTAGGAAGTAGGCTCTTTGTTAACTAGACGCGGTGGGTGGACATTGTTTTGTTGGTTAGAGAAGTAAAACAGCTGTTAGAGATCTACATGGTGATACGTTCCCGAGCCGGTTGGTTTGAAGGAGGGGGCAGTCTTCGAGTGGAGAGCAGAGCGTCCAGACGTGCAGTTCAGAAGCGATAGTACTTCCTCTAATCCTATACTTCTGGGATGTAGAGTAAATTTTTACCCGGTGTGATTTAAGTCAAGTTTTTAAATTTCTTTTCTTTCCTTAAGTGCGTAATAGTTTCTTTTCAGCCTCCATAGTCTTCAAAGTAGTAAGTCCCGTACCAGCGTTTAGTTTAACATCTTTTATTTTTATACTGTTGTGTTTAAATTTCTAAAGTTTGCCATATAACAGAGTCTGATAATTAATTCAATTTTTTTGAAGTATTGTAAATTAGATTTTGATCGTAAAGTTAACATCAAGTTTTGTGTTATTTTGATTTCGAATATTTTGAGAAGAGAACTTTTTATTTTATTTTGTTAATTTAAACCATTTTGGAGAAGTATACATTTTTAGTTTCATTTTAATTTTGATCAGACTCTAAATTAGATTTGACCGATTGAGAGAAATTTTGAAGAAAATCAAATCAAGATTTTGTAATCTTTGTTAAATTTTGGGTGAAGTTTAATTTCGGAATAAATTAAGTATTTCCGAAAATTTGTTCTCATTTATAGAAAATTACCTCTAGACTCTATAAATATATGTACTATAATAACGGTACAAAATATTCGTTCATAATTGACATATATAACGAGTGTACTTAATCTGCCACAACTATATGTATGCTATCTTATAGAATAATGATACTGACTAAAACAGTAACAGTAACAATAATAGTGATAAGTTTTGCATAGTTTTTCTATTATTCTCTTGATATGTACTTTATAATTGTGTACTAATAATGTATAGATATAGAATTATTATTATTATATAAAATAATACCATATAGCACGAACACTCATAATTTATATTCATAAACATTTTTAAACTGTTAAGGCTTCGCCGTAAAGACACTGTGAGCAATCTGAAAACTGTAGGACATGAAGTGTTCCAGAAAATATTTTTATATGATATTTGAATATTTTTACAAAATTTGTTGAGCTAACGAGAACACAAATTTACTCAAAACAAATTTCTTTATAGCTCATCTTTTCAACTTTTACGATGGTGTCTGCCGACAATAGGAGATTATCCTTTTGCACAACATATGTTTGCTTTTGAACCTGGAATTTACACCTTGCTAAAAATTATATGCAAATCTGTCACTTGACATTAAAAGACAAATTCACACTAAATCAGGTGCCGTACTTTGAAAACTATTTACGAACCATTTTAAAAATTTCAAATTGTATTTATTTTCATTCTGATCATTTGCGATTCCAAATAACTACTTCTTCAATTATGCCAATTTCCCTTTATTATATTTATTCTTCACGGGTTACAATTCCAAAGTTACATTTCAATACACCACTCGCTTTCTAAATTAAATAATCTTAAAATAATTTAAAATAAACCATAAACTGCATGTAAAAAATGAAATCGGTGTTATAAAATTAAAACCAAGTATTTTATATTTCCTTCGTTACCATCCCCGGATAAGGTATTCTTGAGAATATCAAACTTGAACACTACTACGGTAATTGAAGAATATTGACACGTCAAAAGTAAAAGTTTCAGGTTAATACTTATATAGAACTCTCATGCAAAGAGAATAAAGTTATTTTTTGCAGTTCAAAGAGAGTTTTCTGTCTTTCTAGTCGCGATGGAAAGAGATTTCCAGTCACCACAGGGAAGCTTCATTAGTTGAAGGTTTAAACTTTCGTTATTTACGATTTGCGTTCCCTTTGTTTGAGGATACAAACTGCTCGCTCAATGGAGAAGCACAAAATCACAACATAAGTGATATAAACCGATAAAGGACTATCAAAGGACCCGACAGAAAGGGACGAAAAAGTTAGCGTACAGACGAACTGATGGGCGGTCGGACTGCCCTTTGACATTTTGACACCAAAAAGAGTAGCGTTCTTTCTTGGACCAAGAGAAACCTATGTAGCAAGTCCGAAATCTGTTACACCGTTCTAGCATTGTGTACATTCAGCACAAACACGATTTTGATATCTATTTTCGATATCTTTCTATAACTTGCTGTTTAATGAAACTTTTTATAAAATTTATAAATTTCTTAATTTAAAGTCAAATCTAAATATTAAAAAATTAACACGCTTTGTTGGATACTATAAAATGTCACTTAATAATTTGTCAAATACGGCATAGTCCATATTTTTAGCATATAAAATAACTCCAGCTTAGTTTGAAACATTTAAAAATTTTAAATTTAATTTTGTTATACATTTACCGTTATCTTTATCCAATACTTATTCTCCATGAGTTTACATCTCACATAGCTGATAACTGACGTCATTGTAAGTCGTAAGAATTAAATGGTTTGTATAATATTTGAAACGCTTTTAAATGAACATTTTCTAAGTTGTACAGTAGTGTTATGATATAATTGTTGCATTATTAACTAAAATAAATAGATATTTTATTTTATATGGTAATTTTTATTGTAAAAGATATATGCGTTATATATATATATATATATATATATATATATATATTTATATATACATAATATATAGATCAATATATACCCGTCATATATATATATATATATATATATAATATTATATATTACATACATATATAACACATTTATTCTTACAATTAAACTAACCATATGTAAGTAAAACAAA
Organism: Homalodisca vitripennis; assembly: GCF_021130785.1. NCBI lineage: Eukaryota > Metazoa > Arthropoda > Insecta > Hemiptera > Cicadellidae > Homalodisca > Homalodisca vitripennis. The sequence continues at coordinate 60,903,705 of NC_060211.1, forward strand.
TTTTTTTTTTAATAATATACATATACGTAAAACATACCCATCATACATACACGTTATACATGACATTAGAAATATTAGTTAAACAAATGTCAAAACAATTACAATTATTCTTAAATTTTAATCATGTAAATGCAGTATAATGGTTTAATGAGCTATAGAATTTAACTCTTGTGTATTATGCCAAGTTTCTGTGTAGGGAGGAACAAGAGATAAGAATGTAGATGTAGCAATACATAACACACATTTTAAATTTTTAAAAAGTGTTGCACACAATCTGCACACGACAGCTTTGATTTCAGTTGGCGTAACAGAGCACTTTAATCGTACTGATAAACACAATAGGACATAGTTCCCTTTCATCCCTTTCAACGACCCTTATGTTTCACGGTTTCAATACAATTTGAAAATGACACTGAGAATCTCATGTAGATTTTTGTTTCAATAGTAGAATACAATCCGTAATTTAAGGGCTATAGTTTAGTTACAAGAAAATTAGGAAACGTTTTAATATTAATTTCAAAGCTATAAGAGGCAAAAAGAACAGAGACAGAAGTGACTACTTCTTATAACGGGCTGTGAATTTATATCTTGAAAAAGTATGTTTGCTAATTATTAAACGAGAGACTCAATTCGTTAACTTAAAACAGTTTTATATTTTATATAATAAGAGATCATGTGTTTTGTAGCATACCCCTCATGTAGATGATGGGAGTTAAACCTCTCTCTATTGATTTATTACTTTTCAGCTTTATTTATTCACCGCCGACTGGCTTCTATAAGTCATTCAATAAAACTATACACAAAATGACTGAGGTTAAATTCCTCCTAGTACTGTGAAACATCGAACTATTTTATTGTAATTAGAGTTTTTTCGTATCAGACAGGAACTCGTTTTATTTTATATTAATTTAATACTTTTTTTAATATTATTTTTACATTTCGGATATCACAATGAACACTGATATCTAAATTTTAAAGTAAAAAATATTTATACATTATCGTTTATATTACTTTCTACAATTTGATCAGTATCATTTTCATTTCAATGTTGTATTTGCGAAATTATTCAATCATTTTATTTGTAATATTCTAAAAATAAAGTTACGGGTCTATAATAACTGAAACAAGAAATGAAAATTCTGAATTTACAAAATCAATTCATACTCTGCTCTTAGTAACTATGCTGACTTACAAATTAAAATGGTTCCAACACTAAACTATAGTTACAAAAAGACAACAATATATGGTAAAATACTAATTAAAATAAAACTATGAACTCCAAGTTTATTTAGTAATTAATCCAACATACAATTGATTAACTGAATAGTACAATTGATTAACTTACTGCATCATTTTGCATAATTTATTACCAGTATTTTAAAGCTCATCGGATCCTAAATTCAATTTTAGCACGGTTACTATCAATTCATATTCCAGTTCAGTACTATTTTCGTCATGACGACGTAAAAAAAGGAATACAAATAAATGATCTTTTCTAGCTAAAAAGGCGTAGTGTAATTTAATCAGATAAGAAAATGAGTATTTTTGTTGCTTATTATTACAAACTTTACTCAATTACAATGGGCATTACCTTACATTCACTTAGAAATAAATTATGTAAAACTGTTTATTATAAACCTTTTGTTGAAGAAATGTCAAGACTATTAATTGAATTTTTAAAAGATTAATTTAATTTAACAATTTCGAACGATAACAACATAAGTACATCGGGACATACACACAACAACATATGCTGGTTTTACAAGATATTGAGCATAGGTTGTACTACAATTATTGAGACTAGAACAGAGAAGAGGTAATAGACCTCCTGAGGGTAGAGCAGAACAGAATTTGTACTAGAATTACCTAGACTAGAGCAGAACAGATGTAGTACTAGAACTTCTGAGTTTATAGCAAAGCAAGGGTTGCACTAGAATCACTGAGACTGATCAGAGCATAGGTAATACTAGAACTCCTGAGGCTATAGCAGAGCAGACGTTGTACTCCTCTGTTCTAGGTTGCTCTTCTCTAGCCACAGGAGTTGTATTACAACCTTTGCTTTGCTCTATCCTGAGGATATAAGCAAAGAATAAAACATGATAGTGCGTGATACACATTTATAAGAGTAGAGGATACAATGATGCCATCCATGGTAATCTGCGGCTTGTCCATCACATATAACCTAACCCACTGTATCGCGTAATACACATTTCACTAGAGGAGAGAAACATAATGCTGCTAGCCATACTTATGTGTCAGATAATCGATTCTAATTTGACTTTGCTTTTTGCTTGCAATATAATAAAAATAATAAATCATTTATTTCCCCAAAATAACAAACTGAATATTACAAACAAATATTATTGCCAGTGCTTAAAAATAAATAATACTATGACATAACGTATTTAAAATAGCTGTAAATAACAAATACAAAAAATCTTTTCTACTTATTTGATTTCTAATTTATATACTTAATAAAAATTTATGTACTTAAGTAACAAAATATAAAAAGTAGGTTACATCCTTTTAGGTTTTTCTTTCTTTTTTTTAAACTAATAACTAGGCCAATAAATTTACACAATAAGGGAAATTTAGGTACCCCATAAGGCTGTGCCCGTGTTGGGGATACTATATACAAAAAGAGTAAAAAAACAAATAGCGGAAAGGAGGGAAAATGAGTTATTGTAGCTTATGTAGTAAATAATGTACTATTACGTTTCAAACTTTAAATTTAGTATAAATATTGTGCTGTATTAAATAAAAAGGATTTATTCATGATTTACATTTTAAATATTAGGTTTATACATGTAACATCAAATATTATATTATAATTAATTATTTTATAATCCTCTAACGTGTCTATTTAAATATTATTATAACTTAGCAGACAAGACTAACCATACACTGATTTATTATCTTGAACATATACTCAATAGCCTATCATTTTGACAACCATACTCTAATTTTTTTTTTAGTAAATATATTTATGTTCCTACTATTTTTGACTAATTCTGGCAATAAATGATATGTCCTCGGAGCTATAAAATTAAAAAGATATAAATATGTTCCAATTATTGGGTTAGGATAGATTTAATTAAAACTGTGTTCTCATGGCGTAAAAAACTAACAGCTTTGATCGTATCCCGTCACTGCCACTGCTTCAAAGTAACCCCATTTACTTTCCACCTCACTGCGTCTCCAGAAAATTTAATCTGCTTTATAATTTGTGTAGCACATTTTCAGCTTAAACTCTAAAACGTAGAGTTTAATTGGAGTCGCAATAAAATCTCAGAACTGAACATTTTCGTCCAAATTTCTAAACATATCTAATCCTGGTTAAATGTATGCGTATGACTAAAATTCTCAAAACAGTTAAATGAGTAACGTATGAATATATAATACAACACTTTATTATTCATGGTTAAGTGGAAAAGGTAATTAAATATATTTAACACGTTACTATTCACAGGTAAAACTGATAAAAGACAAACATAATTGAATATGCAGCGTGTCAATAAACTACCGCAAGGGCTTGATAATTGTCGAAGGATAACAGTAAACCATGAAACATGATTACTCCACCTATTAATCTATTTTGTAAAGTATTAGCAATTTTTTAATGTCAGCGGGATGGCACACAACGAGTCAGAAAGAAACCCTAATAAGAGAATAGGTCACGTAATACATCAAATTAAAGGTCTTTATTAGGAGAGTACAATGCCGCAACTCCGACCGTAAAAAGATGTCTCTTTAAAAAAGCTACAAAGGATCGAAGTTTTATACATTTACAGTGTAGGTCCTGCTCTAAATGATTTAATATTTTTAAATTTGTTCACGTTTGTGGAAGTTAAACCTAGGAAAAGAATACTGGACTTAATAAATAGTTTTCAAGGTAGTTAGTCACTTTTCATATCCAATACAGAATGGTGTACAAAGAGTTTAGCGAAATAATTTACTGTAAGCAAGTTCAAGATATATATCATATTAAAGGGATTACGACCTTGGACATATGCCATTTTGTACTGGATAGACAAATTGAAGTTGTTTGTTTTATTCATCCCTACTAAACAACCCATGGTGACCAAGGCAGAATACATGAAGTTCCTCCACTCATTCTCAGTGATAGCTGTCAGCCAGGACCCACGCCAGTCCTCTCTCATTTTTTTTCTAACAGTTTGGCAATGACAAGAGAGTTTAAAACAAACAATTTGAGTATATATGGATATAGTTTTAAATTGGTTTAGTTCAAATCCTAGTCATAATTATTTGATTTAAATCGAAAATCGTAACTTACTATATACTTATATACTTTTCATCTCTTCATGACGTTAGTTGTGTTTACAGATTCTATTTGAGTTCAGAATTCGTTGTTTGTTAGGAACCAATCAAACTTACGGATATTTAAGGTATGGGAATATTGGAAGACGGAAGTGTAAAGCCCAGCTCCGGGATTTGCAGTTTTATTGCTCTTCCTCCCTTATTTAATTTGGATTTTTTCTAGTTTAATGAGTTCAAAAATAGACTACTTATATAGGGCGGATCTCATTAGCAAACTGTTATTAAAACTATCTACTCATACGAGGTGATACCAATATTTAACAATATCTTATCTACAGCCTAGTAAATTTAGAAATTTAAATATTAATTTTTAAATATTTTTCATTTCATTTTCAAGTTATTTGTCAATTTAAACGATTCTCACGAACGTATATTATCTTTAACACTGTTCTATTCTGTTATACTGACACATTTTGCGTCAAGATTCCTTGTCCTCTATTCTGTTGCGGATATAAGTAATGTTTTTACCCTAATTAAACTATATTTTCAAGGAGCAAATAAATTTAATTGAGATTAATGATAACATGAAAAACAAATATTATGAAAAAGAAACAAACAAAATTATTCCTGGCTATTAAAATTATGGTGCGCTCCTTCAAACTTCAATATATATTATACGTTATTTTAGTTTCTTTCTTTAATGATTTTAATTAGTATAACACCTTAACAAGTTTTAACAAGTTAATAATCTTAATCTTTAAAAAATAAATATATGTTAAGTCAATGACAGCCATTCACTAAAAGTTGTCAAATAATTCTTATTAAATTACACCAACACAGCCAATGGTGGTTCCCTATTGGTGGTGCTTTGCAACTACTCGCACAAAGGGAGGTTCAGCTTTGTTTTAGCTCTGTTGGACAGAAAGCAAACTCTTTTAGAAAGCGAGTGATGCAGATTGAGTAATGAAACAGTTGAGTAAATCAACGTTAATTCGTGAAATGTTCATTGTAGTTTGGTGCACTACCGGAAGGGCGAATTTGTTTATGTTCGTTAAAAAAACAATTTTAATTTTGGTGACACAAGTCAACCAGACATGTTCCTTCAATTTTTACTTCACAAATAAAACACCACCTTACTATGTTTATATCTGGAACCCGTAAACAGAGAGTAACATACAGCAGTAGTTCTAAATGCTAGGCTCCACTTATTAATTGCACGACCAAAGCTCATATTATTATGACTTATTTGTGTTAGATATTAAAAGTAGTTAGGGTTTACTAGGACTTCTTACAATATTTCTCTATCAAACTTAAGTATACAATTTAATAGCGTCATCTCAAAGGTAGTAATTATGCGCTGATGAACTGTGTAGCTGTGTAACTCAATTTGTGAACTTCAGCTTTACTAACTCTATATGGTTTTACCACTTACAATAGTGCCTATCTGATTAACTCAGGATCTAACTTATAGTTTTACACCTTTTTGCTGTTAGAGTAATGAGTTTGTGGAAGACTGCTTTAGTAACCGAGAGTCTTAAATAGAAGTCAGTTTCCGATTTAAGATACTCTCAAGAATCTTGATCATTACTGTTTATACGAGTATGTGCCTTGTTGGGATACATGGGTGGTAATTTATTCGACTCTCATCTGAACCTTGGACTGTAGGCTACTATTGACTTAGCACATGTGATGACTATTTTGCGGAAATTAATACTAATAATCTTCACAGACAAACTCAATGTTCTGTTATCTTTGGCATTATAGGTAAATCTTACCAAATTGACTATTTCATAGAAATTCTTGGATCCTCTGCCCATCACAAGAAGTGGGTGAGGGTAGGTGAAGTACTCGGTAATAACCGAGTTACAGTTGACGCTCAGCTGGTATCGGTGTCGTCTCCTCGACCTCACTTGTAATCAACTCACAGTTCCACACATCCACATTATCTTCGTTTACCTCAATATTTCTTCCAAGATATTTTCCTCATAACATTTAAGTATTCTTTTTCCAAAACTTTTTGCTGTAATTGTTGCTGTTGTATATTATACAATTTTCGAAAAATTAATATTTTTGTCTACCTTCTTACAGTCTTTTATGGTATCATTAACTTAAAGGCAAAGTATTTCAGATCGCAAAATTACATATTACACGGATAAATCGGGTATCCTTTCTAGTAACGACTCAAATTCAGCCGTTTATCGTTCAGAGAATTACATCCAGATAGGGTATTAAATGATAGCAGTTTTGATATTACATACATTTACCAGGTACCCATTTTACCAATGTTTTGGCAATATATACATTTTCCAGTGAAAACCTCGAGACAGCTGTTGATTGCCCATAGAATTTAATCAAAGGTTAGAACTTTAGAGTTTTTAGAGAAGTTTAGAGAGCATCAATTCTAGTGACGAAATATAATTGGCTGATAATTACTCAGAGAACTTACTCTAAGGTACAATATTGTAGATTGCAAGTTTAGTGAGTAGACATATAGCAGGAATCTATTCTGGTGACAACCACGACTCATCTGTTGATTGCTCATATACTCCAATTGGCTTTGACTCAAATGTGACTAATTGTATACTAATCAATGCTGCGAAGTGCTCAGTAACTACTATTGGTGAATGTTACTTTCGTGTCAGTACCAAACTTAGGATATTATAGTGATTTTTTTATATATTTCATGCGCTAATTTTCTGACAAATTAATTAAATGAGTACATAAATTAAACTTGGTTTGCTTACATTAATTGCTATAAACCTCTGAAGTTTTTATTGCGCTTTAAATTAAATCATTCAGTTTTACATTTCTTATTTATACGAAAATAATAAGTGTAAAGTAAATTTCTCTAATACATCGAGAGAAGATTCTCAAATATGTATCAGTTTGTCTCTTCATGATTGGTTTGCATAGGCACTACAGAAAATTCAGAAGTAACTGTACGTTTGTGATATGCTAGGTATATGTACGACTACTACTCTACCTACTCTTTTATGCACGATTTGATGGACTCACAAGTGTTTTTGAAGGTTTTTGCATTTACTTTTGAGCCTGCGTCTTTGAACTGACGGTACCACCATAGGAGGATCTGACGTGTTGGAGAATATATTTTATAGAAGCTCTAGAGTTCACGCTGGACAATAATCAATGATAAACTTCGTTCATATTTCAGAACACAAACTGTTTTGCTGACTAGTAACCATTAGTACGTATTTTTAATGATTGAACATTTATTAACACAGCCTAAATTATATACATTTATATTAATTCTTCTTCATTATTTTTTCATAAAGATTTTCCCTTTTATACAATTTACATACATAGGTTCAATAGGCACATAGTTTAAATTATATCCAATTTGATAGAGATAACATTTATTTGGGGATATCAAATGTTTCTTTTTAAATCTTGTAATCTACCATCTCCTGATTATGCAATAAATTTTTAATAAATAATAAGATATAATGCTAGTGTACCCTCTTGATTTAATTGGAAATAATTATGGCGGAGGCACTTACTTCCTACTGAAGTATGAGGTTAAGAGGAAGTTTTACATTAATTTTTATCATAAGGAAAGTATGTTATTTTTTTCAGAAGTGCATAGAGACGGACAGAAGGCCTTTAGCTAGGTCTGCAACGCGGGTCCGAGGCAGATTAAGGACAGAACAGCTGATTCAGGCGTCTGTACATTGTTGAAGATAGATATATCATTTATGAAAGTCCGATTTTTTATAACCTGTAATATTATTTATAATTATATGGTAATTTAATTATGCTTTAGCTTAAAGTACAGTACATAATTGATGCAAAATTATTACAATAAATATTTGAACAAAATAAATTGCAACGAAATTTGATTTTAGAATATCCCAAAAATATTTTGGCGAAAATAGATATTTCATAATTATATATTTAGAGATTTTAAAGAAAATATGCTGTAACTTATTTACATGGAAAGTTTTCTGTAGATAATACAAAATATTTTCACCAAATAACAAGCGATGTTACGAGTAGAACCAATAATAACTCGTAATAAGTAGAACCACCAGAATCTGCTTTTATGTAAACTCTGCACTCGAGCTGATAAAAAAAATTATACGACATTATTATATATGATAAAAATTTCAAATGAAATCAGCGTGAATACATGAGTTTCCTTTTAAAATAAAATGATTGATTTGTAGTAAACTCATACAGTGTACACCCAACTGTCATATTTAAATCTTACAATTTGAAGAATAATTTACTCGTATAGTAGAGAAGAGAAGGCAATAATTTTTCAGACATATATTACACAACGTTATAATTTAGACTGCATGTAAAAGATAAAAATTATCATCCAAGGCACAAAACGTGCTCAACTTGTAAATTTATAGCTTGTTTTTGAACAGAGCAGCATATTTGTCACAGAGGTAAATAATGTGATTCTATACCAATTTTTACTCATACAATTCCATTTTAAAACACGAGTTTATTCATGTACTTTGTTATATTTTTGAGATTAATATATTTATTCAAATAATTCTACGAGTTAATGTGGATAAATTGCTTAATTAATTATAAATCAATTGTGAAGAAATAAAGATTATAGAACTACCAAAGTAGTACATATCGATGAGTAATACACGATTAAATTATTGATGTGAACAAAGTTCAAAGAAAATTGTAATGATTTAAATAAATAAATATAGAAACCTTTCATCAAAGTGTCTATAATACTTAAAAGCAACGTCCTAGAACATGGATATCAAGTAGATAATTTAAAAAGAAGTACCAATAATGTTTACAAATAGTTTGGAACTGTTTTAATGTAGGCATCACGAATATGTTTATAGTAAATTGTCTTCATTCAGTATCGTATGCATAGCAATATGTCTTTCTTAAATCATTTTCGAAAAGAAGTAAATAAAACAAGATATATGAGCCAAAGACGAATTCTCCTTTTGTATGATTTCCCCAAACAGTAATTGGGTTTGACGATGAAAATTTAACTTTAAAATATTTAGTTATCAATATGAGGTAAGCTCAAACTATCAAAAACAATTGTAGTCTAGGAGCCCAAAGCCAATATTTACTCTTTAACACCTTATTTATTCGTGTAATCAATATTGACTTTTCCTCAAAGCACAAATTGATTGTCAGCCGCACTAATTATGGTGAACGTCGAAATAAGAGAGTACTGAAAGGGTTAAAATATCTCAAATCGTATATTGGTTGTATTTGCCGTGGCAATAACGACTATCTTCATTTAGTATTATATAAATAAGAAATTATAAATACAAAAATTCTGAAGGAAATTCATTAATGTTCGTACATGGTTACAACATTTAAAGTTGCATCCAAACAGAAGAATGTAAGGCTGAAACTCGGCACAGAGCAGCGGCACTATGTTTTATTGACATCGTAAATGCTCTTAAAAGTATCCATTAACTTCTCGCTACATAAACTGGTTGTTGTCGCTTCGTATATTCTGCTTACAACTTGCTTACAAAGAGTATCTTTACGAAATAGTTAGATTTTTAAGATAGGGACTCTTTCATAAACGTTATTGGCACTAATAATCATCTTTCAGTAGAGGCTTTTGTTCCAAAATGAACTTCTGAAAGCAAAACCACTTTCTGCTGTTATATTAGTAAAATTATCTCTTTGGCTTGAAATTGGACATATTTTATGAGGTTTTTATAAGTTTTTCATTACTATCAACCCAAACTGTGTACAACAATATAGCTTTATTTCATCATTTGGCTGTGTCACTTTTCTCCATAAGCTCTCAGTATTACAGGAGATAAATCTAATTATAGATCGATTGCTTTTACATATTGTGCCTTTTCTGTTGGATTTCTATTGGATTTTTGAAAGTTTTTGCCCATTTTCAATGAGGTTTACTATTCCACTTTCAATAATGATGCAATATACATCTTTCATTTGTTATGGTTATTAAGGTATTTTTGACAAAATTAAAAAAAGTGTTAACATCAAAGACATTATTTTAAAATGGTTCAAATCATACCTAGCCAATTGTAATGTTTTTACGTCATTAGGACTTTTAGGGTGCAATGTTTCATTTAAGATCTGCATCCATGCAAGCGTGCAAGAGTGCAGGCGTGCAAGAGTGCAGGCGTGCGAGCGTGCAGGCGTGCGAGCGTGCAGGCGTGCGTGCGTACAGGCGGGTCCCCAAAATCAATCCTGACCTCTTTCTTTCCTATGTGATTTATCTCTCTTGAACAATATTAGGGGTATCAAACAATGTGTGGACAACACTCTTCAACATTAAGTTCAAAAACTATTTTATTGTCTAATGGATTGAGAGATTGTGTACTCTATAATATATTTTGTACTAGACTGCTCTTTACAAGGATCCGTTTTGTGTTAAATCGTTCCCATTTACGTTCTAAAACCAATTCTACGGATACTAAACAGAATTTCAAACTATATAAGTACGCTCTGCAATATAATTAAATATTAAACAAATTTTTTTATTATATGAACAGTACATTTATTAAAGACAACTTTGTTACATTGCTTAATTCGAAATTTTTCATATATCAGATAGATAAATAAATATCTCAGAAATTTAAAGTGTATTTATACTAAAATTATTAATCCTTTGAATTTCTCATCCCTAAGTTTAATTTGTACTTAATTTAGGACAATTGGGTAAACTATGGTAGGTGGCATGTACAGGAGGGTGCATACTAATAATCTTACACTCCGAAACTAATAATTACCATTTATTTGTTATAACGTTTTTATGCATGGTAACAACACTATGCCTGGGACGAATAGTTTTAATGTAGTGCTGTTACTATTAAAAAGGTTAAAATAAGTGAAACAGGTAATAATTATTTATTATGATAATAACCATTTTATTACCACGCACTGATGGATGGTAGTGACAATACGCCTAGCACGAATAATCCGAATGTACTCATGTGGTTATTAGAAAGATTAAATGACTGGGACTATTTAAGCGTGGTATATTATAATTATCTTAAATGGTTAAAAGGGATTGTAGATATACAAATTATTAGTAAATTATGTAAAATTTAAAAATGATGTTTAATTTGAAAACGGAATAATCTTAGTACAACTTTATATAAATTAGCAAATGAAAATGCTTTATCAAGTTTTTTTGCAATAATAATACATTTTCGTAATATACAATTGTTATATGTTGAAGAAGAAGCAAAGATTACACGTGGTCTTCAGTCAATACGAGCGCCGCTCCTGATATTCATGCTCAGTACGAGGAAATAAAAGTTAGGAATGTATAAAACAGAAATGTTGTTTTTATGCTAATGTGCTGCGGAGGCACGTTCAGTAGAACAGAGTGACTCTCTGCGGTGGTCCAGGACATTACCGTCACTAATTACTTTACATTATTGACATTAGTTAAACTTCTTCCTACTACGCGTTATCAGTGATTGTCACCAGTCAGTGTATACGATCATCCAAACATTTGGTATTAATTTAAATATGATATAAATATAATTTAATAAAAGCAATATATTAATGTATTTCTATTTTATTTACTATCACCCAAATACATGAAGGGATTTAACCCCTATTTGCATGTAAAATTTTACTCCTTAACAATTTAGCTCTTAAATTAGGAATTTATGCAACATCTACCTTCTTCGTCTAACCATACCTTTCATACTGTTACACCCTCAGATTAGAGTCTAAGAATATGATATATAAACTACCTTAATAATTCCTAGCGAAGGTGCCGACATCCTACCCGACTGTACAAATGCACAACCCACTCTCCATGAACGTGGACTGTCTGTAACGCCGTATGTACCTGCAGCTATAACCTCATACTGAGCAGAGTCCATCGACATCGGGATCCTCGAACTAGACATGGAGAGCTTGGAGAGGAGTATTTTGTCTGTTCCGCGGTTATTTGTATAATGGACTTCTTCCCTCAAACCGAACAAGATATGGATGACAGAGTCACCTAATGGCCGATACCATGGACATACAGGACTGAAGATACACCAATCATTACATACGATCCACACTAGAGAAAGCTCTATGTTAAACAGAGTGCGGATGGTAGTGACAGTGCTTTGAAATCGTTAACTAGTTTTTACACCAGCTCTCATATCCCTAACCTAAACTTTTACCATAAACAATTTTAACCCTCGTATTTTGACAACGAATTGTCCAAACCGGCACACTGGTCTTAATTAACAATCAAGAAAGTCCACAAACAAACCATAGAGGAATGCAGAATGTAACAACCTGCAATAAATCAGATTGTAATCACCGTGAGAGGTGAGTGACAGGAGTGCAGTTTTCACAATAATAACTTGATACATAAATATACTTTTAATAATTTAGCAGTAAACTTTTTATAGTTCCGATTGCATATCGAATGAGTATTGATTGTTTTGAAATGATTAACAATATGGCAACGTTTGAAAGTCATTGCCGTGAATAATTAGGTCAACATTATTATAGGAATATCTCTTACACTTAATACAACAGTTTACTCCTAATAGTTAATGACACTGAACAAAACTTACTGTAGTTTTTATTTAATATGTGAAATATTTAAGTATGGATGTGATATCTATAGAAAATTATGTAAGATAAATATTATTGATAAGAAAGTACTACTTATAATATTGTTCTTGTTTTGTTAACTATAGCGCTTAAAGCAATTGATATCAATTAAAAATATTATTAGTACCTGATTATAAATAAATATATCCATAGTAAAATCTGTATGTTAATCAAAATTTTGCTTCATATTCGAATCATGGTACTAATTTATCCAATCCAAAAACTGGCCATGTTCTCAATAAAGTTTGAACATTGAACAAAACAATTATTTTAATCGTCAAACGTTTTAATTTCTACGTGATTCGGTTGTCAAGTTCTGAACCAATATATTATTGTTAAACATTTTATCGTTATATATGAATAAATACTTTACGTTACAAATAACAACTGGGGAGTGATTTAAGAAAAACTGCCAATTAAGAGATAACTGACCTTCTATATAGTACTACAAGTGTATGGACTGAGATTTATAATAGTTCCAGCAAGTACACTGCGTACCGACTTTTGTAACTTTTATAACAATCTACGTGACACCAAAGTTCTAGGCAACCTTTGCAGTATTCTACATCCCTTAATAAAGAGATCGATTATGTTTCTTTACAGCATAAGAAAATTCTTTTTATTTTAGTTGCATACATATTTTAATGATATTACACTATATTTTTTTATTTAAAAAATTCTTTACAAATAAATTTTGATCATCTACTGTACAATAAAGTAAATATAATAGCCAAAACGGATAAAAATTAAAGTAATTTAATAGATTAGTGGTTTAGGGGTGATTAATAATATAACTGGGACATATAAAAATACTTTATCTTACACGATGCTCGTTGTTCTGCGCCCTCGGCGAAAGATTGACTTTTGAAGAGGATTGATCAATATTTGGATACAATCTCTTAAAACGTCATCTCTATTTCATTTAATGTAAAGCATTCCATCAGTGTTTGAATAGGATGGTCGCCATGTCTTGACATGAATTGTACAGATGAGAATTATTTATTTATTTGTATCACTCTGTTGATATAAGTTCGAATTTAGATTCAAATTTGTAATATTGTACCTACTGTAATAATTATTTTGAGTGATGTTAGTCAAACTATTTCTTGCGTAAAGGGCTGTTTTTCATACATCATATTCATGTAATTTCATAATATATTTTCATAATATTCATGACGGCTTCAAAACTGGTCCGTAAATATATAGTTATGTAGCCTAGTATTTGTAAACATTTTAGAATAGATAAACAATTAAATAAATGAGATATCAAATTGAATAGTATCACCCACTCCTAACAACAATAAAATATTACATCAACAAAATAACAGACCATAGTTTTTCATTAATATATCATACAGTAATTATTAATAATTCAAGAACTAATTTGCAGAGTAATATATTTTAAATTTAGCTTTCAACGTAAAAAACTGTTCCAGGTTTTTGTGAATTTCACTTCAATTATTAGACATGAGTGGCATTAAAACGTTGAGAGTAGCAGTTAAACTTTATTTCTCCAGCGCACTCTGCATACCGTTGTTGTGTTGTGAGCGATGTTGAGCCTCGAGTATCTACTCGAACATTTTTTCAACTAATGTAGGCTACGTCCAAAACTTAGCTATAAGCTCTTAATACTCATCCTGCCACACCGTATCTTTACTCAAAGTTTTCTTCCAACTTTTCCTCTGTTGTTGCTTCTATTTATTTCATCGTATAATACAATAGACCGTATTCTTTATTAGTATTACATTATATTTGCTTTGGGCCACATAGTCCCAATCATCAGTTCGCAAATGCTGGATTGAAATATTAATCTTTAAGGCATTAATATTATGCAATAGTAGAACAAATCAATGTACATGGGAAAATAACGTAAGTTTCCAAACTAGTCAAACATATCATATGTTATATATTATAGAAAGAGACAGGCAATGTATAATGTAATTAATTATTAATTACCTATTGCTTAACACTGATTGTTTGAAAAATTATTTATATTTATCAGGCAAAATAGTGTACGCTATAAGAAGTATATATCCGGATTCTCAAATAATTATAGTATTGTTACTTATCCAGGGTACGTCAAAATGTAGCCCTACAATATCGACTATAAAATCCACTAAATAAGAAGATTAATCAGATTGTTAATTATAGCAATATTTTTGTTTCATAGGAAGAATAATAAATCAAGTAATTAAGAGAGGTCTAATTGAAGTCTATAAAACTTATTAAAAGAGTAGGAGAGGGAAAAAGAAACAGAAGAGCTCCTGAAGCAGACTTGACATTGGCTGATTGTTGAAGTATATTGACGATAATTCTATAGTTCTGACTCGAATAGTTTTTCTCTTTTGTACACGATAATTTTAATCGAAACAGAAAATTATGAAAGAATTCATTCTACTACATTGCATATTCCAAAGTTACATCTAGTTTTCAGATGTAAATAAAACAAGTTCTTTTCCTTCACTTCCTTAATGAAATGATATTCACTCATTTATAACCGTAAAATATGACTAAATACAGTGATTACATAATGAATGAACTAATAGGCTACACAGCCGGAGGCATAGTCTACAGCTAGGAGGATATATACAGGGTGTTTGGAAAATAACTTTATAACTTTAAAAATGTATATAAATTTATTCAAATAAGATACAATGCTGGTTTAGTATTGTTTCAACGGAAAAAAAAAAACGTAAAGTTTTTACTCGGGTCGTCCGCTAGTGAAGAATCACGCCCCAATAAGCGCTAGCAGTAGTTACTTTGAAGATGGCTGCCTTTACTGGACCGGGGCGTGCAAGCCTTGTGTTTTGATTTGAAGAATCAAAGTCGGCGGCAAAACCTTAGCGTAATTTTCGTATCAAGACACTAATGATTGTCATAGTATCCCTACTATTTATAGGTGGCATGAAAGTTTTGTAGAAACAGGGAGCTCATAAAATATAAGAAATCATAAGGCCATTGAGCATGTGAGACAAAGTTTTTTTCAACAGCACTACAAAATTGACCCAGCATGCATCTCGTGAGCTGCAAGTTACGCCGGCTTGGCGTGTGTTGAGAAAACATTTGCATTTGGAACCGTACAGATTGTCGCTTTTACAAGCTCTTTATTTTAAAATACTGGTTAGATTGCCCAGAAGAATTTCTGTGCGGATATGCTAAATCGGTTGGATGATAATGAACCTTTCTTGGGCAGCAATTTATTTGTTTGCATATTATTTTCTTATATTATAAACTTTTACTCTTTTCCTTCCAAGGATAATAATTTACCATTAACAATGATTACAACTATTTATATAATATCCCCGGTTTTAATGCTTAACTAATGATTATGTAATATTTTATTGGCACCTTGTATTTGTTGTGATGTGTAATGTTTTGATATAAATACTTTATAAAGTAACATTATTAACAAATAATCATAAAACTACACTTGCAAAATCTTAACCAAGGACTGACTACACACTAAACAACTGCCATTGTTTGCAATAATAATAATATATATTATATTATAATATATTGATAACATATAGGTTATATATATAAACCTTTTCTATATATATATATATATATATATATATATATATATATATATATGCATATATAGAATATATATAGAACGAGTTCTAAGAAGTTCATCTAGTATGAATTAATAATAAAAAATCCTTTATTCTTATTCCCCCTTTTTTTCCACCATCTTCTTTCATGACAATAACCATTTACTATTTGCCCTCTGGTCAGTTCTATTTGGTTGGCCGATGATTGTAGACCTATGGTTACCTGTATTTTCTAGTTCAGTTTTAATTATTAGTGTTTAGTTTTTATTAAGTTTTAGAGTATTGTGCATGGAATAGACACACAGCATGGCTTTTCGTCATTACTAACTTATCCTTTTTTACAACGCTCTTATGTTTTGTTTACTTCAACCTTGGTTATACATTATTTCAGTCATTTACCTGAAGAAGAGATCAGATTACAGATACCGAAACGTAGTATTACTGAATGTTCTATATCGCTGAACAATGGAAAATGTCTGGAAAAATCCTGTTTCCTTTACAATCCTTCCATTTTCAAAACCAAACTTAAAACTAAAATTCTAATGATTCTATTATAATATTTTTCTGTCGTTGTCTCTTCAATAAAACATTAAATTCCACTGTAAAATTCAGGAAGACATGCTGCCTTTTTATAGTTTTTATTATATTTCTTTTACTTATATAATGCTAAATAACATCATAGAATTGTATATTGGTAAGATGCAAATACGTACTATGTTTTCAATATATGACAACGTTGTTTATTTAACTCATTGTGGTTTAATTAATTGAAAACGCTTGTACCGAATGGACGAAACACATAGGGTTATATACCGCTGAGGTCGTAATAATGAATACTCGTTTTGAAAAGTTTACTCATATGTTTAATCGTAGCAAATAAACATAAAAGCACCGCTTCTAGATTATAAAAATAAAATAATGTATTGTCACGTTGCTACCAAATAGAATGATAATGAACTAAATGATATCATTGGGTTGGACCTGATGGTACCAATGTTCAATGGGGATTTTACATACAAAACTTAATAACTATTAAAAATTTAAAATTGACTTCCCTTCACGTTGATGTCGACTCACAAGCGCGGGCGTCAGCATCTTGGCTCAAATTGCAGCTTTACTCATAAAAAAATGAACCTAAGTAGACTAGAAGTCTAAAACGTGAATGCTGGAAGTACTCGAAGTTGTACTCATAGTTAAAATCAAACTCATAGTTATAATCAGGGACTCGAAGTTGAAATCAGAAACTCGGAGTTGAAATCATATACTCGAAGTTGAACTCGCCTAAGACAAAATCACGACGTTACGAGCCATTTATCGAGACAAGTTAAGATTTACGAAAACGTATCTCTTCAGAAGGACATCACTACACTATTATCCATATTAATCTGCCAAAATAAAACATCAACCAAGGTAAGTTACGTACTTTACTATTTACAACTTTACTTTATATTAAATTTAAAATTAGATGTCTCTCATGAAACAGCTAACTTAAAATACAAAAATATAAATGTTACTTACGGACAGGTGCGCGAGAGAAAAAGTAATAAGCGTGCCAATTAGGTTATTAATCCGCCAAGAAATTAGTTCCAAGAACATCAGATATAACTTATATTAACCAGTAATGAGTATCAGGGTTACGAAAATATATATTATATAAAGCGTAGCGGTCTGTACTTTTTTATAACACAATTCTTAAATAAACATTATTAGCTCAATAATTTATATTATTTAGCTAATGATAATTTCTTATAAAACTTTTTTCCGAAAAATACTTAACTCTCTGTTCTTTAAACACAACTCCTAATAATTGTATACTTTTTTAAACCAATTAATTGTAAACTCAATAGATCGTTCTTTTACGAAACCAATTAATATTAATAAAACCACTGTCAGTAGATGAACTGAAATTTAGTCGGAACGTTACATTTATTTAACATTCTTTTTCGTGTGTAAAAAATACGAGTTCTATTACTATACTTAATATAATATATAGTATTGTATACCCATTTTAATAGTAATAAATTATCTGGGACCCAGATCTTCAATAGGTACGAAACACAACCCATACAAGGTGCAAATACTCTCTTATTATATTATATTGTCGAGCTCGATGAAGATAATTTTTTTAATCACATATGTGTGTAGTGGGTACAACGATTATCGCAAGATAACCAGATCAAGCAACGTCGAGCGTGGCTGCTGCTTGGATGGGTAACCGCTGAGCGATCCTGTCCTTGTAAGCAGCCCGCCTGCCCGACCATTGGTGGTAGTTCGGATGAAACCCTTTAAGCCGTTGGTCCCAAGGATAAGTGTTAGAGAGGGCTTCTTAGCCCTAACTTCGCGTTGCAAAATAAGACATCTTTACTTTACTTCTTTACTTTATGTACTACCTATCTCACCACATTAAATTCACAAGTTTCTCAGTGTAACTTCAATAGAGTATACGGTAGAAACCCTTCTTGTGCAGATATCATAAACGAGTACTTAGTCATTGATAACGCCTACTCAGAAAAAAGAGATGATAAGAGGAGAATTCTAGAATACGAAAGTTTTAATGAATTAGCAAACTTATGAAACTGTTGACTCTTTATATCTTGGAAATAACCATTTTTGTATGAAAAAATTTGTCATGGTACGTTGACACAACATTCATAAGTGTAAAACTAGAGGCAAGAGACACAGAAAGGTAGCTTATAAACGTTTTCATCTCAGGCAGCTGCTTCTTTTTTCAAGAATTTTTTAGATTCAAAAAGATTCCCAAGGTGTTAAAGACTCGTTTTAAACACTTCTCAGTACTACAAAACAAAAAAATTTAACGTTAACGAATTTCTTGTATACGATTGACCACCCCCCCCCCAAATATATGACTTACACAGTCGCTGGAGGTAGATATATAGGTAAACGAATAACCTTTTCTTTGTAAAACCTGTATGTTTGAGTAAGATTTCTCGTGTTATATATGTCAAACTTGTATACAAAGGTATAAAATTATATTTGCTATGCGGTGTAGGATTTTATGCCAATTAAAAACGTGATTTGATTTCGACATAAGTCGCGCGTCTACTAGTTTACTGAGATTAGCATTGCTCTTACAGTTTGATTGCCGATTAAACTTTTCAGCAGAGCGAGCATCGCCGCAGTGGCAGTGACAGTGTTTGATGTACAACTGTCAGAGTGAGATGAGATTAAAAATTAATCTTTTCCAAAGAGGCCGTTCTCTATTGACATTAATTAAAATTAAAATTTAAATATAATACCTCAAGGAGAAAAAATGATATTCTTATTAGCCTGTATGAAATCTGGTTTTAATGTTCATTCAACTTATCTGCTGGCAACTATTAAATACCTGTACTATCACGAAGCAAACATGGTTACTGGTCATCTATACTTATTGTCCGGATTATTGCAACTTCTGAAACTTTCCGTGTCCCTTTAGAGTCAATACTAAGCTTTTACACGTACAATTATGTACAGAGATAATAATTAATTATGATTTCATCAAAATATAAATAAAAAGAATTAACATTTGTCATTATTCTCATTTATTTATTAGGCTGTATTCATCCGGTATACATTCATGAAGCTAGAATTTTTAGAAGGAATAAGGGTAGCTTTTTAGTATTGTTTACTTTGTGTTTTGGGTATTTTGTAATGTGTATAACTGAGACGTGTTTAAAATCTTTTAATTTTAATAATTGCATAGAGAAACATCTCGATTGTTGTAAAAATATTTTATACATAGAAATAAATAATTATTAAAATACTTAATGAAATATAACACACCTAAATACGCAAGCTCAATAAGAAAGCGCTTTAGAATGTGACACGTGGAGGAGATGTTCTGAAACTGATTTTACAAAGTTTATACTGTCCGTCTGCATATTTAAAACCGTTGTTTACAAGTGTTAATAAATTATAGTCATAATTATAGGTACATTATTATTATTATTAAAAATGTATACATAGAAATAGAGTTTAGGGTGATTTGAAAGATTGTGTGATGAAGTGTGTGTAAGGTTTTTAGGTTTGGTTTAGTTTAAGATTAAGGTTGTGACATGTTATGAGCAAGGGTTGCTATGAGAGGATTTAATAATAGGTTAGATTGGCAGTACAATACTCTCAAATGAACCAACACATATTTTATTTGTGGCAAAATCTCATTAAATTGATTAAAAGTTTTAATTAACAATTGATTGCGTCAACCGACATATTAAGCACAAATTTTAATACCTTAATACTTTGAAGAAATATTTAATATTAAATTATTCATACAATTTATTTTAATTTAATTCATTATAACATTTACTAGTAATTTTGTAGTGTTGCAATAATTATGAGTTCATGGACTAACGTGAGAAACTTTCTTTTAAAATAGCTAAACATTTACATGAATTTACATTTTCGAAATTGTGAACATTTAAATAGATATGGAATTGTAAATTATTAATGAACCCTGATATATACTAAGTTACTAAAATTACTTACATTTTATTTCACTTCACACTTATTACGCCTAGAGATATCTTCCGCACACGAACACAAGCACTAGCACTCCCGAACGTCGCTTTTCGAATTCCCGTCCTCGACTTCCTCCTCTCCTCCTTGTTCTTCAGTTTTGATGTTATTCTCCCGCCAGCTCATGACCACGCCTCTGCCAAATCTCTCCATCATAATTGGTGAGTACCATTTTTTCATATCAGCATGGCTGTCCCTTACATCGTCGCACGGTTTTTTATAAATAAGCATTTCCGCTGCTAAACAAGCATTTCCTGTTTTTCCATCATCGGTGTCGGGGCGGATGTGCGTATCCACTTACATCAGGAGGATGTTTGTATCGAATTGTAATACAAGACTTCCTTTCCAGCAACTATCTGTCCATTGATTCTATGAATTTTATTTTACTAATAATTACGTATGTCTTACAAGTGGTAACAAACAATTAACACTCAGAGACTAATCTCGCTTGCGTTCATAACAGAAATAAAACGCTACCTTTGTCTTTCTTATAATTACACAAAAGACTTTTGTATATTTTTGATGAGACGACTAGCTGATGCAAGATAACTTCAGTCGTTACAAAACCTGAGGTGCGTTTATAACGGAAAACGTGCAACATACTAGTATAACTTTTGACAATTTCTGCATGACCTTTGTCTTTCTTATAATTACACAGAAGACTTTTGTATATTTCTGATGAGACGACTAGCTGATGTAAGATAACTTCAGTCGTTACAGAACCCGAGGTGCGTTTATCACGGAAAACGTGCAACATACTAGTATAACTTTTGACAATTTCTGCATGACCTTTGTCTTTCTTATAATTACACAGAAGACTTGTGTATATTTCTGATGAGACGACTAGCTGATGCAAGATAACTTCAGTCGTTACAAAACCTGAGGTGCGTTTATAACGGAAAACGTGCAAGATAGTATAACTTTTGACAATTTCTGCATGACCTTTGTCTTTCTTATAATTACACAGAAGACTTTTGTATATTTCTGATGAGACGACTAGCTGATGTAAGATAACTTCAGTCGTTACAGAACCCGAGGTGCGTTTATCACGGAAAACGTGCAACATACTAGTATAACTTTTGACAATTTCTGCATGACCTTTGTCTTTCTTATAATTACACAGAAGACTTTTGTATATTTCTGATGAGACGACTAGCTGATGCAAGATAACTTCAGGCGTTACAGAACCTGAGGTGCGTTTATCACGGAAAACGTGCAAGATACTAGTATAACTTATGACAATTTCTGCATGACCTTTGTCTTTATTATAATTACACAGAACACTTTTGTATATTTCTGATGAGACGACTAGCTGATGCAAGATAACTTCAGGCGTTACAGAACCTGAGGTGTGTTTATCACGGAAAACGTGCAAGATACTAGTATAACTTTTGACAATTTCTGCATGACCTTTGTCTTTCTTATAATTACACAGAAGACTTTTGTATATTTGTGATGAGACGACTAGCTGATGTAAGATAACTTCAGTCGTTACAGAACCTGAGGTGCGTTTATCACGGAAAACGTGCAAGATACTAGTATAACTTATGACAATTTCTGCATGACCTTTGTCTTTATTATAATTACACAGAAGACTTTTGTATATTTCTGATGAGACGACTAGCTGACGCAAGATAACTTCAGGCGTTACAGAACCCGAGGTGCGTTTATCACGGAAAACGTGCAAGATAGTAACTTTTGACAATTTCTGCATGCGTTTCTTTAAATAATTATGAATCCCGGGTTTCGAAACCTGGAAGGGATTAACAGATTTTTAGGTAAGTAGGATAAATTTAGAGAGGAAATATGAACCCTACGTTGGTGAGGTGACACCAACGGACGGGAGTGGTAAGGTTGGGTCTGACAGACCCATTTTGTAAAATTAATTGTTTTGGGTGTAAATAAAAGACCGAACACAAGTAATTACGGAAAATCTTGTAATATACATTACTAACTACTAGTACATCATACATTTATACAACAACACAAGTATATTATAAGCATGTATTTCATATGCTTAATATCAAAAATTACCAATTATGAATAGACAAACATTAGTTGTAAACAATGGATATGAAACATAAGAAACCAGTATTTAGACTTTAGAAAAAACTATGTGTCTAACTTAAGTGTCTAGTTTTGATCTTCAGTGCAATATTTGCAAAACATCGTAGCGTGATTGAGACATACCCAATTGTTGCACTTCTGGCAAAAGTAGCGGGTTTTGCTGTCCTTGCACGCGTGACATCTCCCCCTCCTACCTCCTTTCAGGGACAGTCCTTGGTGGGTCCTGAACACCAGCAAAACATTTGTAAAGTTGTCTTATCTGTGTAGGAAGTCTTAAATTTGCTGCACGCTGTTCAATCATAGGCTTCATAAGTTGCAAGGCTAAGTTTTTCAAAAACTTTCTACAAGACAATTTGTTTTGATGTTAAATAGTATGGAGCACGTGACTATTTATACCAGCTACATTGATCAAATGGAAAAATACGGTAAGAGGCCAACGCCTACTGTTGCGCATTACATTATACTCTGTGCACATTTGGTCAACACTGTCGACTCCTCCTTTTGTGTTATTACAAAAAGATATAATCTCTGGTTTTCGTAAATCTCCAGTACTCTCATCAATCTTTGAATCCATATGCATGGTTGATATCAACACTACACTTTCTTTTGGGTATATAAGACACAATAGTTTTGTCTTTTTGAAAGGCAAACAAACTACTATGGACAGCCCTTCTACTGGTGTTGACAAAATTCTCGGGAAGAAACGGTTTGTTTTTTCTTACAGTTCCCACTACCGTAAGTCTTTTTTGAGTCAGTGCTTCAACTAGGGCGTAGGTAACGAACCAATTATCAAGGGTAACATTGCGTCCGGAATTGAAAATAATTTCACACATGCGTAGCACAACATCTCTAGCAGCATTACTAACCTCGTATGGACCACGTGGCTGAGTCGCAAGATACACTTCCATGTTAGAGGTGTAGAACAAATTAGAATCTACCATACTAAAACTTTTGAGGCCGTATTTAGCTGGCTTCATGGGCATATACATACGGATTGGGCAGCGACCCCTGAAAGATGTCTCATCGACGGTAACAAACATTCCAACAGAAAAGTTATTTTTACAATTGTTTACAAAACCATCAAAAAGTTCTCTGATAGGAGCAAGGTTGTCTATTGATTTACTTTCGTCTCTAGTTTCAGCATTGTCAAATCGTAAGCATCTACACAAAAAATGAAATCTTTGAAGACTCATTGTGGTCGGGAAAATTTCAACCCCAGTCCAATCTTTTTCCCATAGCTCTGCAACATTTAGCCTTCCATCATGTAACACTCCAGCAAGAACTAACAGGCTAATAAAACTGTTTATTTCAATTTCATTCGTTACAATAATTTGGCTTTGATCGGCATAATTTTGAGATATATTCAAAATATACTGATTGGTAAATGTAACGATATTTCTGATTATGTTCTCATCCATAAACAAAGACCAAAACTCATATTCGGTAGAAGCTTAATTGGCAGTTTGTGAAAGTGCTGGCATTCTAGCTCTCACACACAACGCACACACACACACACACACATTAGCTTTCACATTACGCATAGGAGCTTGGCCTGGAGGGATTTCATTTATTTCCCACCTAGTTCTTTTATCTTTACCCAAATAAAATTCTGTTGGAGTTTGAATACGTACCCGTGGTTGATCAACAGATGGTTCTTCTTCATCGTGGCCTTCTTCTTCCGTATCAGTGCTGTGTACACTTACATTTTCGTGATCAGAATCGATTTCTTCATCCTCTTCTAACAAAGGATTGTCTATGTCCTCTTCTAACATTCGACGAATAAGTTCATTATTATGGACAATGTTCGCAGCCATAATTAAACAACACAAGTTCACTAAAAAGAAGAAAATAGTTTATTCTGATACTCTAAAACACTGTAATACCAAAGGTAGCCTTGGGTCGATGTGACCCGAAACACAGTAACACGAGTAGTAAGGTTGGGTCTGACAGGCCCAGTCCGCTGTTGTATATTTATTGGAAGTGAACATGGAACTGACAGCAGATACCGCCAAGAGGAGTGGGTAGGGGAGGATGACCTTGAGGCTGTTCAAAATTGACAGCCGTCTGAAGTGATGCCAACATAAAAAAAACCAAAATGAATATTCCATTGGGTCTACCAGACCCAACCTCACCATCGCAGGCTTAATAGAAACGGTTTTATATCTAGAAGCATAGTATTTATGCTTGTTGATAATGATCGCACTTGATACAAGTGAATCTCGTAACTCTTTTTTGGTCCATCAATTAATCTATGCTAAGTTGCTTTTTTAAATTTTACTATACGTTTTGCAAACCTCTTTTTGAGCATGAAAAATGTAAAATTATAAATAATAAGTATAATATATATAATTAATAATAATTTTGAAACATTACTTCAAATTAATACCAAATACACTAGAAACGTCAAATATGCTTCGAATTTATTTTAAATCTATTGGAAACGTTCTTGATAGAATTTGCTTCGAATAAATATAAAAATTAATGGGAATGTTGTAAATTGTTTATTAATGTAGGAAATTCATATGTTTAAAGTGTAATAAAATATATGTTTAACGTTTCTCCATGAGCTATAACCATATACTGAGCTTATAAATCTATGTGTATATAGTATTCCACCACCCATATTTTGTAATCGATTATAACATACATAGGTTGTACAATATACAATGTTTTTAACATTTCTAATGTGTTTTCTTCTTATTATGTGTCTAATGTAAACGTATAAGATTGTGTACTACGTAAAATACTTACAGAGCATACAGGCTACTACTTTTGAATATTTTATTTTTATTCTGGTTTATATTTATCATATAATATTTTGCATAAATTTACTCTGTTTACAAGTATTTAAAGTTAGACTATGCATTTTATATAAATTCTTTCTAAATGCAGATTTATTCTTTCTTCTTCTATTCTTTCTTTTACGTTTTGTAATAAATCCATTGTGTTTCTCATTTATTTAGAACAAATTTATGGGAATTACTTATATTTAAATGCTTATTAATATCTTAAATGATAACAAGTAAATAAAACATGAACCCAGCGTTTATAACGTAAAAAGCGAAAGTAATAACGTAAAACATGAGCGTGATAACTTGAACACTAAGAGATTTGCCTCTTCTATATTCGATCTTATAGAATAATAGTGTAGAGTGTTGTTGAATGTTTAAATTGTTTTACTTGCACGGAGCAAAGTAGTAGTATGACTTCACTAGTACTCGTAAGGAAACTCACTTTAGTGTCTACTCTTTGCCAGAAGCATTACTTTAAGTGTTGTTTTTTATTGCATCTTTCAAACTCAAATACTTGAAATATGTATTATTTTGAAAACTTTTATAATTACATGTTAATTTCACTTTGAAGGAAGCGGGATTTTTCTGGACAATGTTCAGAGAATTAATTAACACTACGTTTCAAGATCTGAAATGTAATCTCTTCTTCATGTGAATAAATAGATTACACATAACTACTATTTGGGTAAAAATACAAATTACACTAAATCGTTGTGACTCGCACAAGTTATGAATCAAAAGAACCATATTTATGTCAACTCCAAGCTATCCTATCGATTCCACCTCCACTTAATAAAATCTAAACATTATTTATTTAAACCGAACTACAGAATGCAGGTCACAATAGATCAGCATAGACAAAAAGACCACTATAAACGGTATCACTGTCCGGAAATATTCCTTGATTCCTTTACAATTCTTTTGTCTCAAAACAACAAACAGTTGATTACACTGTTCTCTAATAAATAGGTAAATTCATAAAAAGATTTATTTTTTATTTCATAAATAGGAAAGCAAATTATATTGCTACTCGGTACGTTTTGGAATCATTATCTTATATTGTTCTTGTTTTATTAGTTTTACATTAGTCTTATGGTAATCATGGTTACCATAACACTAATTTAACAATATATACTAACCCTCAGCTAAATCCATGGAGTGGCATGCATCATTATTGAACTCAGTATTGCCTATTTAGAAATATTAAGGCTAAAATTCAGTTTTTACAATCGTGTGGACTGACAGAATAACATAAATGAAACTTTTCAAGCCTCTAGAGCCATAAGCTTCACTACCGCTCAAAAAGAAATTACATAATACAGTTGGCATATGATTAAATCCAACACAAGCCTCAACGAGCTGGAAGATCGACAGTAAAGGTATTCTCGGGAATATAAAACTTGAAGAGTACTGCAATAAATGAAGAATATTGTGACTTAATTAAAAGTTTCACGTTAAGAATTAAAGAGAACTCTGATGCAAGGAGTGGAAAGTTATACTTCTGCAGTTCAAAGAGAGTTCTCCGTCTCTCTAGACGTGTTACAAGAGAGATTACCAGTCTCCACAGGGGGTTTTATTTGTTGAAGGTTCTACTTTTTCCATTTAAGGTTTGCGTTCCATTTTTATGAGTAAAAGAAACTGTTCGCTCAATGAAAAAGCATAACATCAGAACATACCAAATAGAGACCGATAAAGGAGTATCACAGGACCCGACAGAACTTCGCGAAAATATTTGTTTACAGACGGGCGGACTGCCCTTTGAAATTGTTACCTCAAAGTCAACAGCGTTTTCCCTAAAACAGAGAGGAACCTATGTATCAACCCAGCACCATATTATATGGTATTGGAGATTCTAGTCTCTATAAAAAATTCATCCCGCATACTTTAAGAACTATATATTTTCTACCTTCCCTTTTTCAACCATTAATAAGTTTATCAATACTGCAATTTCTTATTTTGTTGATTTACTTCATGCTAGCAGAACAGTTAATCCAGAAGTAAGAGAAACGTACTTAAAAATATCTTCAAGCTACCACCTCTAGGATGGTTTCAAAATAGAACAGAAATGTCTGCTTTAAACTGTATCTTTATAAAATATATTTGAGAATGGTTTGAGGGTAATCTGTGGAAATACAATTACAAGATGATTTAGAAGTATCCTTTATGATACAGTTAAGGATGGTTTGACCTTCTTGAGGATGGTTTAAGACTAGTCTCGAGATATAGAGTAACAGGCGGATTTAGGTACTACATTCTAATAGCATCTTGAAGATGGTTTTTATACGGAATCTAAAATACCATATTGTGGCTGGCGGGGCGGAACTGTAACACTATATTAGTTCATTTCTTCCTTGAAGTTGGTGAAAAGGTATTACTAGAAAATACTTGGAAAGTACTGGGAAGTACTTTAAGTGTAAAGTTTCTGAACCAGTATAATGCCACGATTTAAGTAATAGGACGTATGAGAGAAGATGCCGCAATAAATATCAATGCAATCCTGATAGTGGTGAGACATTGATTTTAACGATGTTACTGTAATATGTCATTACAAGTCTACATGGTATTACTTAATGTATTGAATACGATTGTTCCTTGCTATTTTAAACTTGCCTTTTAGTATCTTAACTTTAGTGCTTTATTGTTTATAACTGAAATCACACGCAAAATTCGGCTTTATAAATCAAGGCGAAATAGAAAAACAAAACAGGAGAAATCATTATGAGTCATTCAATACACATATATGTATATGTCATGTATTAGTGATATAAAATATTCATTTTAAGATAGTATGTCATGTTTTTCATCAGATATATCAATATCCAAACCAGTTGTTTTATTCTGGCAAGCAAAGAACTGAAATTCTTTCCTTTATGTTTCATGTATCAGGTAAATTTGAACAGGTGCTTCAATTCCTTAAAAAAGAAAACGTGCTCTTTAGAAGCGTCAACATTGAATTTTCTTCTGACCTCATATCTCTTTGACAATTTTGTATAACTTTCTGTGCAACTGCGGTGTCTCTCCTTGTGTTGAAGATTTCAATATTACCGACTTTCAAACTGTAACAGCTATCAAAGTCACATTAAACCACCAAATTGATTATTCCAGGGATTTTGTACGTAATCTCCTATTGTGTACATATATGACTAACCCATCTGCCTAAATTGTAAACGGGTTATATTATTAGTGCCCTAAATCTGAATCTATGTTTTTGCATTTTAACATAAAATATCATAATAGCGATAAACACAAAATGTTGTGCCAATTTTGTGATGTAGTTTCTGAAACATCACATACATAGTCATACTGCAAGTATATACATGGAAGGGATCAAATAAAAGAAAGATTGTACGTCATTCGTTACAATAAAATGTACATAAAAGATTACCTCACACACATACACGTGCATGCAAACTATTATAATAGGAAAGTGTTGCAGAGACTATAGTCTATCTCAAATTCACCTTCTTTTACCTTATATAATTATGTTATAGACCTTAGTTATATAAGGTCTACCACAGCAGCTAATATACGTGTCCATTTGAACAATAAATAATTTTTTGGATAAAATTACACGCATTAATGGTAACCGAGATGTGAACTATTTTTAAGTAAACACAAATTTCTATCAACATTAATTATAACAATAATTCGATAGCCCAAATTAGTTTTTCTTTATTGAATTGTCCTGTCTGCTAAGGTACTCATTTTTCATGGCAAGCATTTCTTTTTTCTAGATTTTAGTACTAGTGTGTAACTGTTATTAAATAGGATATGTGATCAAAGCGGCCATAACGGACCTTCTAAAATTCCATATGTTTTTTGTCATATTACTTCAAAGAATAAATATATATTAAATATTTATATGAATTTGTATAGGTACAATTTTATTTATAAATACAAATAAATATTATATATATATATATATATATATATTATGTTATATAAATATTATATACATATGTGTGTGTGTGTTTGTGTTGTATTATGTATTACTATAATGAAAAAAATATAACCTGTTATTATAAAAATTTACTATAGCAATATATTACTCATAAGTATCAGAGATGCAAATACAATCCATGGCCTTGTGAACTTAATTGCCTACAATAACTGCACAAATTTAGAGCAGAATTCTCTTGGACAAATTCAGTTATATCCGTAATAATGTAGGATAGGATTTAGATGGAACGTTTGTACACATATATTTTCCAATCTACTAAATCGCACAGTGGAACATTACGTTTATAAATACAATATACTCCACACACTGGTAATATACAACATATAATTAATCATATCCTTATTTTAGGTTTCATGGATCGTATATGGAATAATTATCTCATATTTAAACAACACTAGCACTGTAACATAACAAGTAACTTCCTTAAGATGTGTTTTACAAATTGCTCTTTACACAAAATTATATTAGCTTAGTATCAGTGAAGGATCTTCCATTTCGTCCCTAAGGTGACCCTTATCGGGCCCCTTACCTGCGACCCTTCTTAGAAGGTTCTACTTACTTGTCTGCTTACGTCTCTTTTCACTTATGTCACAACCCGCATTTTTCGCACGCAAGATTATCCTTAAAACACAAAAAATTCCTTAATTATTAGAGCGTTGGTTCCTAAATGAAGTGTTTGGTTTTGTGATTAATTTACTGTGTGATCTTGTACCAAATACTTCGTTCTCCATTAGTTTACATTACACATAGCCGATACACGACGTCATTGTAAGTCGCAATAATGTGAATAGTAGTTTATTATTTGAACAATTTTTAATATAGTGCAGTAGTTTTATGAGTAAATATTGCATTCGTTATTTTAGTTAACTTTATTTGTAGGGTTTTCATGATAAGTTGAATTATAAATTATAAACGTATTGTATAAAAATATTATATATAATTCATACATACACGTCATATATGTATATAAAACAGGCTGTGGAAATGACTCGGAAAATTAGCTAGACAGATGTCAATGAGATGATAATCTGTATTTCTTGGTTACTAATAAATGCGGATAATTTTAATTACGTAATAGTTAAGTAACAGTGTATTGTTTTATTCTTGTGAACTATTATAAATTATTTCAAACGCTTTTCCTATGTTCCTAAATAGGGAGTATAAAGAACTATGAATGCAGTACAGAAGATTGAAAACACAAAGAGCTGCCCACAATCTGCACGCGACAGCTTTGATTTCAGTTGGTATAACAGAGTACATCAATCGTATTGTTGAACACAGTAGGACATAGTTCCCTTTCGTGGTGGACACAACAGCCAAATTATGTTTCACGGTTTCAATACAATTCGCAAAGAACACTGAAATGCTGATGTGTTGAGTTCGGATGCAATAGTAGAATACTTAGGTCTTATTGTTAGGTTAGGATGTAGTTTGATTTCACGTCCGATACAGCAAACTGTAAACTTTGAAATCATATTTTAGTTGCTATGGAAATTAGGAAACTTTTAAATATTTTTTCAAAGCAAAGTTGGCGACTAAGGGAGAAATATTTACAATCACAAATTGTAACACAATAAAGTTTCGTGTCACTTCATTCTATTCCGCCCATAAAGTATTTTTAAAATTATTTTTATATCTACTACTTTTTTATACAGGGAAACATAGACATTTGTCATTAAACGTTCTATGCATGTATATGCAAGTATATAAAAGTGACAAGTATATACAATGCAAGTATATAAGTAACATCAAATTATATATACTTTATTGTTTAAATTATGCAACACACTCTTGGGTAGAAAAGTAAAATTTCTTAACGCTACAACAAGTTAGTGGCTACCTTGTAATGTTTTAATTTAATTATGTAAGTAATAGTTTATTTTGTTTGGAAAAAGTAAAGAAATTAATGAAGACTTTCACACCTCAATATGTGTTACAATTTGTATACTAAAAAGTAAGAAGGAATATTTGCTTACACTGTGCAAGTTTCATATAAAAAAGATTTTTCTCTTCAAATATCACTTTCCATCCATTTTCAAAGAACACAGAAAACACAGCTTTGACTTTGCTATTGAATACATCTACGTTCAATAGTGAACCAATTTGACTTCTGAAAACAGTTTCCTCTGACGAAAATGAAACGGTTTGCCGTCACCTATCAAAGAAACTTCATTCTGATCTAGCGACGGGGCACAAATTTATGTACATTAAAATAATTTTAT
The DNA here is from genome assembly GCF_021130785.1 of Homalodisca vitripennis. Taxonomy (NCBI): domain Eukaryota; kingdom Metazoa; phylum Arthropoda; class Insecta; order Hemiptera; family Cicadellidae; genus Homalodisca; species Homalodisca vitripennis. The sequence continues at coordinate 60,935,665 of NC_060211.1, forward strand.
TTGTATATTTATGTAATAATTCTTACAAATACAGTCTTATTACGAGTTCTTGATATCATTGATTCTATAATGGTAATATGAAGGATGTGCTTTAATAGGGGAGGTTTAAGATTGAAAATTAAGTAAATAATACGTATTCTGTTACTGGTTGAGCGTTAGCGAAGCCTATCACTTGTGGGAATGCAAAATGTTTATATCTTTTTGTATACTACAATTTCTGTATTAAAACATACATCTTTATTATCCACATTAATGATCCGTCAATGTATATGCGGAGCCACTATGGTTCGAAATGTTTTGTGATGATCAAACTATAGCAGCTTTTATTGGTTCTGTGTCCGATGACGTATGATTTGGAGTAGAGTGATGTTCCAGGCGTAAGTCTGAGGAACTTACCGTAGTGGACTGTTTCTCCCACTGAAACGGGAACAGGGAATACAGGGAATGTGTACGTCTCTAAAACTTTCTCTAGAAGTTGATGAGCCTCTCATGAATTATGAGGGGAGGATCACTGCTATACATGAGGTGGCAAAAAAACTAGAAAATTTGGAGCCGAACCAAAAAGCTGTGTTTCTGGTAGACTCTCGGGCTGCGATAAATGCACTCTCAAACAACAATTACACCGACTGCAGGAAAAAAACGCAAGCTGATTAAGACTCTCCGCCGTAATAGAAAGTGGTTAGACTGTATACCTCCAGTGGATTCCAAGTCATGTAGGCGTGGAAGGAAACTAAAAGGCCAATTTTCTTGCGAAAAACGGTTCTAATCTCCATAAACCACCCTTCTTATGATCCTACACCAAGAATTCGAAAAGGCAAGCGGTGAATACCGGGTCAAGGATACGTAACAGGCAAGCCAGCACAGGAAATAACTGGACAAAGTTAATAGATTCGCCCATACCCCGAACGTACCTAGAAGTGTAGCAGTGGCTGCTTTCAGAACCACCACCGGCCACGATTACCTGGGTTCCCTTCCGCACCGCATCGGGGTGAATCCAGATGCGGTCTATACGCTTTTCCACTACCCCAGGATGGACGCAGACCACCTGCCCCGTTGTCCGGCCCTAACCTCTAACCCCAGACACGAAGAGGAGGGCTACAGGGAGATCGCCCGACTCTACTGGTCAGCGCGCCACCAAAAGGCTAACCTGCCAAATGTGAGCTTTGGCTAAGAAGAAGATTCCATTATCCTTCCTAATGGATTATTACAGACTTGGATTATTCGGTCTTAATCTTTACAGGATTACATAGGAAATAACGTTAAGATGAATAAGAGTATATGCAACAGTTACTCTATGTATAGAAGGAACAGTTATATGCATACATACTTAATTTGAATAGTAACTTTAACTTTTGTAATATACAATCAATAGTAGTGAGTTTTCTCCACTACGCAAATTTACGAGTATACAACTATGTGGAGTAACACATGGTAAAGTGTATGCCGTTTACACTATTATCGTTGTGAGTTACTATTATTATTGATATCGAGTTCAATACTTAGTGACTAATAAAGAAGGTAGACTGCGCCAACTAAAAACAGTTTCAGTAATCCATCGTTAACTCGTGTAGTCTTGACGACGAAATGTTGGAAAACCTGGTATCAGCGGTGACAAGCTTCAAGTGATATATTGTCGGCATCCTGTCACTGGAGCCTCTTGATGCTGTTGTTTAAATTATCAGCATTATTTTTGATAAATTTGGGGTCTGGAGGTCTCTTGCATTTTCATCAGAGAGAACATTTTCGAGTAAAGTTACTGATATCGAGCTCACGTTTACATTCTAAATTTAATTCATTTTCTCGTTGATACCTAATCAATAGTCGAGTTTTCAACAATAATATTCAGATATTGTCCTTGTTGTTATATGTTGTCCTATGTTGTGCTGTATTGTTATAAGTTGAACAGTTTGCCCTTTTTGTTATTTTGATTGCAATAACAGTTCTAAAGTTGTTTATGCTATTAAGTTAAATCATAGTGCATTTACTCAGGGGCTTAATAACGCTATATTTTCAAGAAGAGATCGAAGAGAGCAGCTCTTTAATCAATTGCTACACTTGTTATACTGTATTATAAACGTATATAGTATTCTATTAACCAAGTTTTTACTTTTCGATTTGTCAAACATAAATATGTAGTCATCCGCATGAAGTTATAAGCATCTGTTATAATTTATTATCAAAAATTTTGTAAATGTGTAACTGTTATTTCATAGGAAAAGATAGGACATGATTACCATATAAATTGTAATATTTTTTCACATAAAAGTCTATCTTCCACTCTCCCTCCCACTGGTACATGAAATATAATGGTTTCTCGCTTCATTAAACTAATTACATAGTTACTCACATATACCTATGCACACAGATTCGTATACCTTTGTTTGTTATCATCACTTGTTACAGGTACTTTAAAATTTAAATTTTAAAGAAAATGTATAAATATTTTATGATATTATTTTTAGTTTTGAAAATTTATTTATGACTTGCTTTAATGATGCATAAATTAATTTTATTTCTCCTAGACCATTTCATATGATTTATTGCTCTTTTTCTCTAGTTTTAAATGTTTTCCAGAAATGTTTTTATTACTATGTGACTTCAGTAGAAAGAGAAAGTCTATTTGTTGCAACGACAGCTGAAAAGTCCAACGTTACGATGTTTTCGAGCGATTCTGGTGATGTGTTAAAGTTTCTTTTAAGTTCCTCAGTTCCGTTTTGCAGACGGAAAAAGAAGTTATGCAATAGTTAGCGACTTTGTGATTATAAACTTTAAATGCAAATAACTGTCTGTAATACAAATTGTGGTTAGTAGATTTATAGTTTCTCATGGTGGTACTTAAACCTGTGTTGTCACACGATCTCCAATTATTTGTTTTACTCTTATTTTGCAATTTGTGGTCCTTTAAATCAAATAACACCATATTGAGGGTTAGAGCGTACTTAATCATAATGAGCGTAGTTATAGGAGATGTAGGAGTAACTGTCTTTACCCATATTATAATTTAAGTAGGAATGTCAGTACATTGATTGCATGTGCAGACTGTACCTGGAACCTGCCAACGTTGGCAAAAGTTCCTGCTTTCGGTTAGAGTTATGTGGGGAAATGTATATGGAGCTCCCTCTGCCTCGTTATTAAGTATAACGACACTGCTATAGCTGTACGATTGAGCTCCAAGAGTGAAGTTGCGTAAAAATGGATAGTAAATATGTTTTTCATACTGAGTGCTCTATTCAGACCTACAGATGTTTCCAATTATTCCAACTACGGTAAGTAAAGCACCGTCTTCATTATAAATATCACTTTATATACTGAGATGCTCTTGTAGATAAAACAATGTTACGTTGACATATGAGTAAATTAATATTTGTATAATACAGAATTATTCAACATTATTAACGCATCAATCCTTGTTTGATTAGTTGTTAGGGTATATCTGAAGGAAAATAATGCTAGAAAATTGTTATGGGTTTGGCCATCACAATGTTCACGCATCAATCCTCGTTTAATTAGTTGTTAGGGTATATCTGAAGGAACATAATGCTAGGAAATTGTTAAAGGCTTGGCCAGAGGCACTGCATTACTTCAGTTATCACAATGTTCTCGAAGCAATCCTTGTTTGATTATTTGTTAGGGTATATCTGAAGGAACATAATGCTAGGAGATTGTTAAGGCTTGGCCAGGGGCACTGCATTACTTCAGCTATCACAATGTTCTCGCATCAGTCCTCGTTTAATTAGTTGTTAGGGTATATCTGAAGGAACATAATGCTAGGAGATTGTTAAAGGCTTGGCCAGAGGCACTGCATTACTTCAGTTATCACAATGTTCTCGAAGCAATCCTTGTTTGATTAGTTGTTAGGGTATATCTGAAGGAACATAATGCTAGGAGATTGTTAAAGGCTTGGCCAGAGGCACTGCATTACTTCAGTTATCACAATGTTCTCGAAGCAATCCTTGTTTGATTAGTTGTTAGGGTATATCTGAAGGAACATAATGCTAGGAGATTGTTAAAGGCTTGGCCAGGGGCACTGCATTACTTCAGCTATCACAATGTTCTCGAAGCAATCCTTGTTTGATTATTTGTTAGGGTATATCTGAAGGAACATAATGCTAGGAGAGTGTTAAAGGCTTGGCCAGTGGCACTGCATTACTTCAGCTATCACAATGTTCTCGAAGCAATCCTTGTTTGATTAGTTGTTAGGGTATATCTAAAGAAACATAATGCTAGGAGATTGTTAAAGGCTTGGCCAGGGGCACTGCATTACTTCAGTTATCACAATTTTCTCGAAGCAATCCTTGTTTGATTAGTTGTTAGGGTATATCTGTAGGAACATAATGCTAGGAAATTGTTAAAGGCTTGGCCAGGGGCACTGCATTACTTCAGCTATCACAATGTTCTCGCATCAGTCCTCGTTTAATTAGTTGTTAGGGTATATCTGAAGGAACATAATGCTAGGAGATTGTTAAAGGCTTGGCCAGAGGCACTGCATTACTTCAGTTATCACAATGTTCTCGAAGCAATCCTTGTTTGATTAGTTGTTAGGGTATATCTGAAGAAACATAATGCTAGGAGATTGTTAAAGGCTTGGCCAGAGGCACTGCATTACTTCAGTTATCACAATGTTCTCGAAGCAATCCTTGTTTGATTAGTTGTTAGGGTATATCTGAAGAAACATAATGCTAGGAGATTGTTAAAGGCTTGGCCAGAGGCACTGCATTACTTCAGTTATCACAATGTTCTCGAAGCAATCCTTGTTTGATTAGTTTTTAGGGTATATCTGAAGAAACATAATGCTAGGAGATTGTTAAAGGCTTGGCCAGGGGCACTGCATTACTTCACCTATCACAATGTTCTTGCATCAATCCTCGTTTGATTAGTTGTTAGGGTAAATCTGAAGGAACATCATGCTAGGAGATTGTTATGGGCTTGGCCAGGGGCACTAAATTACTTCAGCTATCACAATGTTTTCGCAGCTATCCTCGTTTAATTAGTTGTTAGGATATATTTTGAGTTGATGGAATACTACACAAGGAGATTGTCACCAGCTAGGCCAGGGGGACTGTGCTACTTCAGCTACTGCAGTATTCTCGCAGTAGTCCTAGTTTGCTTATTTGCTAGGGTATATTTGAAGGAACACAATACTAGAAGATTGTCACGGGCCTAGCCTTGATTTAAATGTAGTGAAAACCAGTGCCTTACAGTGCTTTTGAATGGGGTCAGTTTCTTATTAGTATCGATTTATTTAGAACAAAATATTTTAATTCTACTACCACATAATAAAAATAGTTTTGATACTATAAAATAACAAAAGTAAGTGTTTAAAATACAATGAAGAGATACAAACACAGTAACTCGGCAATAACACATTTCAATGTTTAAATTAAATTAAGCTGTTACTCCTTCAAATTTTATGCAACATAGGCAATTTAATCATAAGAATTTGTTAACATTAATTAATAAAAATATATCCTTTTAAATTCTTATTTACCTTGTTAAATATGCATATCCATAATGATATATTTTAAATTAAAATTTATTGCAAAGGCGTTATACTATATACAAAGGAATACTACAAAATACAACACAACATGAGTTGTATAACACGAAAGTATGAAAAACACAAACTGTGTCCCTTATCACTCACTTGGCAGTTATAGCTCAACATAGAAGGTTGTACTACTTTACATTCCACCATGCTGTCAATTTAATTTTTGGGCAATAAAAACAGTGCAGACTGGTCTTTGTCGCGGTATTATATTTCAGATTGAGTTAGTGAAGAGGATTTTCAGATGAAAATTGAGTTTTGAAAGCCCTCTCACTGTCCGCTGTCATGTGTCACGTAATGTGTGTAATTTCTTCTTCATCCTACTTGCTTATAAGATAAATACCAAAGAAACGTTTACAAGAAAAGTTTACAAAATAATTTCACTAACAAACATAATTTGTGAATATATAAAATATGGAAAACGTCTTTTAAAAGTTGAATTTATTTTTATATTTATTGTTTAGTTATATCTTACAAAATTTCTAAAATTAAACATGTTCGTTTGTACAAAATTTATTTATACTGTTAAATATACATATCCATAATGTAGAAAATCTGAGATTTTTAAATTGCCCATTTATAATCATAGTAGTATATCAACATGCATTGTAACTTACAAATATTGCAACGCTCTTGTTGGACTGATCAACGTTTAACCTTATTACCAACTTAACCTATGCAATTTTTAAATTTAAGTGGGAGCCTTTCAGAAGACTTAAATGTTAAACTACTCCGATTTTTATTGTTCACAAAGAGAGTGGAAACATTCTATACTAAACTGTTAAACTATATTTGTGCTCTCAGTTCAAAGACACACATGAATTTTATTATTTTATTTTTACTCTATTTTTGAATGTTATCCACAAACGGTTTATTATAATGTGCTCTTCAGTGGAAAAAGAAGGTTTAGTAGTGCAAAGACATCTGAAAAGTCCAACGTTACGACGTTTTCGAGCGATTCTGGTGACGTGTTACAGTTTTATTTTATTCTCCTCAGTTCAGTTTTGTAGACGAAAAAGGAAGGTATGCAATAGTTAGCGACTTTGTGATTATAAACTTTTAATGTGAATAACTGTCTGTAATACAACTTGTGTTAGTAAATTTATACTTTCTCCTGGTGGAACTTAAACCTTCGTTGTCAGACGATCTCCAATTATTTGTTTTACTCCTATTTTGTAATTTGTGATACTTTAAATAAAATAACACCATATTGAGGGTTAGAGCGTACATAATCATAATGAGCGCAGTTATAAGGGCTGTAGGAGTAACTGTCATTACCAATATAATAATTAAATAAGAATGTCAGTACATTGATTGCATGTGCAGACTGTACCTGGAACATGCTAACTTTGGCGAAACTTCCTGCATTCGGTTAGAGTTATGTGGGGAAATGTATATGGAGCTCCCTCTGCCTCGTTATTAAGTATATCGACACTGCTCTAGCTGTACGATTGAGCTCCAAGAGTGAAGTTAGGTAAAAATGGGTAGTAAATGTGTTTTTCCATTTCAAACAATTATATATATTTTTCAACCTTTAATTTCCCAAGTGTCAGATTGTTATTCATATGGTTTATGTTCTTTTCTCAGAAAATGTGAAAATAACTTGGAATGTTCCTCAGCCGTATTTTTTATAAACAAACCTACTCAACATTCAAAGTTACAGTTCTAATTGGCAAAATTTAAATTCTCTACTTGGTTAAAAGTTAATAAGGGTGGTAATCCTCGTATACCGTACAATTGGTCAAGGCCATCGTTAGCTGTACATAAAGGTCAAGAAATTTTAGTTATTATTTTGTATAGCAACTTGACAGTTAATAATTGCTCCGGTTTTATGATGACGCCTTGGAAAATATGCAGTTTTATCAATGATGTAAACACTTGTTATTTGGATGAAAAGGCAAATATCCCAGCTGCTGTCATTGTCTACCCACATTACATAATGCACTCACTGAGTGACGACACATCTGTTCCGTGTTCACCGTCTGTGTCATCTGACACTCGTATAGTTTTATCATATTATTTGTGTTCTTAGTGGTGCATTTGTAAGTAATTTCGTCACCAGACGGAGCTAAAATTGGAAATTTTAAAATGTTCATAAAAATTATAGTTATAGTGTAAATTTTCAGGAAATTAGAAATACTTATGTACATTTAAATAACACTTAGTTGAAGTTTAGATTATTCACAAACGATACAAGTACTGCAATGACTATTAAAAGAAACATAACGTAAAAGCCTAGTGTTTATAAATTAAAAAGTTTTATTATATTTAAAATGTGTTTTTGAATTATCCTTTTGAAATCTGTTATGGAACAGGTCATATTATTCTAACTTTTAACACTTCTAATTTAAGGTTTTATTTCAAATTGTATATTTTTGTTGTGGATTTAAAACTTTGACAAACCAAGTCTTTTTCATTGAACCTCCGCATCCATCAGTGACGAGTCTCCGAGCTTATTAAGTTGTGCAGTCAGGATTTCTCCTAATATCCACCACTGAGTTGGGCATTATGTTTCAATTGAAGACTAATTGCACAAAGGTAGCATTAAATATTAAAAATAATCATTTAAATTGAATAACTTTTTATACCTTTAACCCCTTATATCTCATTGTAACTGCATGTCTCAGAATTCCTGTGCGCTATTTATGTTACATATTCGCCCATTTAATCCTGTGCACAAATTTTCGTGATATTTATAAACAACCGTAAAAAACAATTAATTAGTTCCATCAAAACCTTCTTTAACTGCCCGGTTCTATTTACCAACTATTTCCCTTAAAGATGATTGAAATTTCAAAATTTCATGTATTCTTTACAATTTTTAAAAAGTTATATTGCGCATAAAACTTAATCAAAGTTCAAAAAAACTTTATTTCAGTATATGAAATGTAATAATATGCACTGCCATCTTTGAAAGCTCCTTATCTCCACTAAAGTATTTGAATAATTGTATATAACATTATTAATAACAGTTGAAATATTTTAAAATACAATTTAACATCTCATGCTGAAAAAATATGTTTTATTTGTTTAATGCGTCTATGCAACATAATTTAAATTAAATGAATTGCACTTAATTAAATGTTAAACTTGAGATACACGAGATCTACTGTGAATTTAATTAGATCAAATATGGAAGGACGGCTTGGGTTAAATTAACACTTCATGCTGAGTGCTCTATTCAGACCCACAGATGTTTCTTTACACATAATTATTCCAACTACGATAAGTAAAGCAACATCTTCTTTTTACATATCACTTTTTACAATGAGATGCTTTTTTAGATAAAAGAATGTTACGTTGATTTATAAATATATGATTAAGGTAATATTTTTATACTGCAGTATTATTCAATATTATTAATCATGAATTTAAGTATTTTAAAGTACCAATGTTACCTATGAATGTAGAACATTTCGGGTGGCTAGAAGCACTTTAATTCTCAATTTACATTCTCTTCATTCACTTCCATTCAATTATTGGAAGGCTTCTATTGTTGGTAAATGTTAGTATATAATACGTTTGTATTATTTAATATTTTTTTAGATTTAGAAGAATTTTTACATTTAAATGCATTATTTTAATTTACTATCAATGCTTCTGTAATTTTGGATGTGCACTCTTGTTGTACTTATAGTAATAATACGCCATCTTCGCCAATGAAATTAATCTGTCAAATTTATTTATTCAGTTCCATTAGAGTTCACTGCTAACTTGCTAAAGAACAAATAAGTAATAACTTTTAATGTAACAAAACGTTCATAAAAATACATCAGTAATTTTAAATGATGTTACCAAGTAATCGTAAACAGGCTGCGTTGGAGCGTTTGACAAAATGAATACTGGGAGTCATACTGGATTCAGGCCCCACTTTTAGTGACCACTTAAACGCATGTTACACAGCGTGTTTTGGGTAGAATGGGGTTATGTATAGATTTAAAAATATGGACTTTATTCCAAAGTCCATAAAGATGCTGATCATGCAGTCACTTGTATTGTCAGTGTTTTGCTACCAATATCCTGCATACGGGTATAGTATCTCAAGTAGAGGGAAGGTGCTTATTTAATTGAAAAAATGCAAAACCTGGACGGTAGGATTTTATTTTCCTGAATCAACGAGAACATGTTTCTTTTTCGTTTAGAAATATGTCAGTTAAATTAAATAAAAAAAGATATTCTATGATACTAAATACAAGTAGTGAGCTATGGATTTCTTTTAGTTAAAAATTTCAAACCAAGTATACATTGATACTACAAATAAAAACATAGTAGCAAGGTTTTACTGGGTGCCATCTCTCACTGAAAATACTCTAATCGAGTTATTTTGCATGACTGCTGATTAATGAACAGCTAATTTTAGCGTTTTACATCTGTAATTACTAGCTCATTAATGTAATTTTTTACTTGTTATGAAATTATTTTTATACCTTAGTTGTTTTGCAGATTTGCTCTATAAATTGTACTTATTTTCTATGTTCAGAAAAAGATTATCACTAATAGAACACAGAAGTAAGGTCTTGCTTTAAATAAGGCATATATTAAAATTAATTAAATTTACTATTTTCAGTTTCAACTAATTACTGCATTACATAGCTGAAATCACTAGGTCATAATTATTCATTATTTAGTCTTGAATATACAACAGAAAATATTAAATTGATAAAATATTCTGAAAATTTTCTGAAAATGTATATAAAATTATTTATAATATGACATTAATGTGCACCCAAGACATATAATATTCAGTATTTATTAAGCTGTTAGTGGATCTTCCACTTAACTCTATACCACCTCTATACATAACTAGTATGCAAGCCTAAAAAACTGAGGGTGTACGTAATATGTAACAACTACCTTAAGTCTTAATACAAATTACAACCTGCTAACAACGTATACGATGCCAGCACATCCTCCTAGGGAACAGACAAACGGGTTCATATATAAAAGAGTTATATAGAAATCCCGGTTTGTCCTGAAGCAGTTATGCATTTATTCTGTCGATACAACGAGACCATAAGTCTTTCGTCCCTGTACCAGTCCAAAAGCAATAATAGAATATTCAGTGTTAACCCACTCTATACTTGCAAAGCGTAGGATAAGAATCATTTGTAACTCAGTAATCCACATAATATTCTAATACCGTCTAATGTTTACCATTCATGTGTTCAGAGAAAATGAGCTTCAAATATATAAGTAAACCGATTTTTTTCAGATTTTATAGATATCATAAGCCTAGTTTATATATAATATATATATATATATATATATATATATATATATATATATATATATATATATACTAGCAGACCCGACAGACGTTGTCCTGTACACACGTCTTTAATTCAAAAATTTTAAACTTTGATTAATCTGTAATAATCTGGGCTGTTTTGATAAAAATGTCTATTAAAAAGTTATTACAATATATAACTTCATCACATGTACATTTAATCACACTTCGACCAACCGATAGTGTGTGAGTATAACATGAGCGATGTGAAATGTAGAGAATGTTTTAAATGAAAACTTACTTAATCTGAAGGTAAAAAGTTGAAACAAACTATTTTATAACAGGTATATTTTTTCAATTTACAACATAATTTATCGTAATGTCATTGAATGTACAATATTTTTGTTAATCCTTCAGGAGTATACACAAACTAATTAGATGATTATCCGATAAGGATGAAGTATAATAAGTGACCTCCATCACAATCGAATTATTGATATTTCTGAATAGCCTATATAACTACTATCCGAATTAGATTATAGTTATGTAAAGGCTGAAGTATAATAAGCGGCCTCCATCACAATCGAATTATTGATATTTCTGAATAGTCTATCTAAATTACCGAATTTCATTATAGTTATTTAAAATTACAGTATAGTATAGGAACTGGACAACAGAATTTTGTTTATCTAAAATACTAAAGAAGTATTCCGTATGGGGCTGAAGTATAATAAGTGGCTACCATCACAATCAAATTATAGATATTTCCGAATAGCCTATCTAAACTACTAAAATGACGAACTGAATTAGATTATAGTTATTTAAAGGCTGAATTATAATAAGCGGCCAACATCGCAATCAAATTATTGATATTTCTAATTAGCCTATCTAAACTACCGAATTTCATTATCTTTATATTTATATTTCTTGTGTGCGTGTGTATGGAGCTGAACTCCGCCTAAATGGGTGGACCATCTTGGAATGTTTTACATTGTATCCAGCAGAATGCGCTACGATCACAGTTTCAAATGTTTTCTATTTTAATTCCAGGTTTTCCTGACAGTTTGTGCTGCTATCAAATATGTCTGTTGTTTTGTAACATCGTGTAATTATTGTGTGAGTGCTAATTGTAATATTACATTAATAGAGAAGATGTTTGAAGTCTATAAAAAACTATAGATATTTATTGAAGTTATTGATCTAATTTTGAAAATATATTGAACGAAGTGAGTATATTGGTTGCATAACCTAAGTACCATACAAATCAAAAGGTTGTGTTTCTATGTGTGAATAACTATTGTTAACAGTTTGGTCACATAAGTTCAAATTAAGTAGCATATAAATCACATGTTGAATGAACTATTCGTCCTCTTCCACGAAGACATGGCATTTTTCTGTAAAAATAAAATTCTGTATAATAGTACACACTGAATATGTGTAACTTATTGAATATGTAATTTTAATTAAGTAACTTCTAGATAAAAATGTATAACAACGTAGACTACGGTATCTAAAATACTAAATAAGTATTCCCTATAGGTCTGAAGTACAATAAGTGGCCACCATCACAATTGAATTATTGATATATCTGAATAGCCTATCTAAACTACTAAAATGACGATCCGAATTAGATTATAGTTATTTAAAGGCTGAAGTATAATAAGCGGCCACCATCACAATCAACTTATTGATATTTCTGATTAGTCTATCTAAACTACTGAATTACCTTATAGTTTATTAAAATTACAGTATAGTATCGAAACTGGCCAACAGAATTTAATTTAACTAATATACTAAATAAGTATTCCCTATAGGTCTGAAGTACAATAAGTGGCCACCATCACAATCAAATTATTGATATATCTGAATAGCCTATCTAAACTAGTAAATTGACGATCCAAATTATAGTTATTTAAAGGCTGAAGTATAATAAGCAGCCACCATCTCAATCGAATTATTGATATTTCTGATTAGCCTATCTAAACTACTGAATTTCATTATAGTTATTTAAAATTACAGTATAGTAACAGAACTGGCCAACAGAATTTAATTTAAAAACCAATTCCTACATTATTAACAATAGTTATTGACACATGTGATTCTCTATTAATTTAATATTACAATTAGCACTCACACAATAATTACACGATGATACAAAACAACACACAAATTTGATAGCAGCACAAACTGTCGGGAAAACCTGGAATTAAAATAGAAAAACATTTGAAACTGCGATCGTAGCGCATTCTGCTGGATCCAATTTAAAACATACCAAGATAAAAAACAATTTATTTATAAACAAAAAATTAACTGATCAATCGCTGCACACTTAATATTTAGGAATTTCAGTTAAAAGTGTAAATTTCAGTAAAAGTTTACTAAAACTGCCAATTTTATATCTGGATAACCTCTATTGATATTCCTGATTAGCCTATCTAAACTACCGAATTTCATTATTGTTATTTAAAATTACAGTATAATATCAGAACTGGCCAACAGAATTTAATTTAAAACCAATTCCTACACTATTAACAATAGTTATTCACACATGTGATTTGTATGCTACTTAATTTGAACTTATCTAACTAATTTTGACTGCACATTAAAACTGTAAATTACAACTTATTATTTTAAATCCATTAGTTTAAAACTTGATTATCTAAAATGTTAACAATAGTTATTCACACATAGAAACACAACCTTTTGATTTGTATGCTACTTAGGTTATTTGAGGTAATGCGACCAATAATCTCTATTCATGTACTATTACAATTTTAGCACTCACACAATAATTACACGATGTTTTATTTTTTATTTTCTTCTTTTTGCCTGTTGGCTTTTATAAACTTATAACGCGGCCACGTAGTACACTTTTTATAACTTCATTCTATTATATTTTAATGTTATTTGTCGTATTTATTTTTGAAACATGAACCTTACAAAACAACACACACACACATTGATAGCAGCACAAACTGTCAATTTCAGTTAAAAGTTAAAACTTCCAATTTTATATCTGGATAATCTCTATCCTCCAAAGTGAGTACAGAATATATTGAAATAAGAAGTGGTGTTATTTTTATATGTTTATGCTTACTCTATGCTTTCAAGACTATTAATGATTAAACGTATGGCTGTGTTGTAATATTATAATGTTTACATAGAACAATTGGTGAAAATTTAACTTTGCAATCTGCATTAGACTACTGATCAAGCACTTTATAATAATGTAATCTAAATGTAAACAAATGTTTCTGCCTCTTTGGTGAACTTCAGCTGAAAATATTCACAGCTGTTAAGTATCAGTTCACTTTGTATTACGTGGCGTAGCGCAGTCTGTCGGATCCAATATAAAACATTCCAACATCAACAACAATTTATAATTTAAAATTTAATTAAATTTGACCGAATAAATAACTATAATGAAATTCAGTAGTTTGGATAGGCTATTCAGAAATATCAATAATTCGATTGTGATGGTGGCTGCTTATTATACCTCAGCCATTAAATAACTATAATCCAATTTGGATAGTAGTTTGGATAGGCTATTCAGAAATATCAATAATTCGATTGTGATGGAGGCCACTTATTATACTTCAGCCCTATCGGAAAACCATCTAATTTGTTTATGTACACTCCTGAAGGATTAACAAAAAATATTGTACATTCAATAGCATTACGATAAATTAAGTTGTAAATTAAAAAAATATACTTGTTATAAAATTAGTAATTTAAATTTACAGTATAATATCGGAACTGGCCAACAGAATTTAATTTAAAACCAATTCCTACACTATTAACAATAAGTAGTTATTCACACATGTGATTTGTATGCTACTTAATTTGAACTTAGTGACCAATTCTGACTGCAGATTAAAAAATGTAAATTACAACAAATTATTTTAAATCCAATTAGTTTAAAACTTGATTATCTAAACTGTTAACAATATTCACACATAGAAACAAAACCTTTTGATTTGTATGCTACTTAGGTTATTTGAGGTATGCGACCAATATACTTACTTCAATAAATTTGCAAAATGAGTTCAATAACTTTAATAAATAACTATAGTTTTTTATGCACTTCAAACATCTTCAATCTCTATTAATGTATTATAACAATTACCACTCACACAATAATTACAGAATGTTACAAATTTGATAGCAGCACAAACTGTCGGGAAAACCTAGAATTAAAATAGAAAAACATTATGGCTGTGTTGTAATATTATAATGTTTACGTAGAACAATAATTGGTGAAACTTCATCTTTGCAATCTGCATTACACTACTGATCAAGCACTTTACAAATTTAAAATATGAACTTTCTAAATTTCAAATGTGAACAAATGTTTCTGCCTCTTTGATGAACTTCAGCTGAAAATAATCACAGTTGTTAAGTAACAGTTCACTTTGTATTACGTGTCGTGGCGCAGTCTGGCGGATCCAATGTAAAACACTCCACCATCAACAACAATTTATTATTACAAAATTAATTAAATAAACTATTAAAATTGGACCGAATTATGAATCTAAACCATTCTCGGATCCTACTGAAGACACACAAAAACTTTCATTAAAATCGGTCCACCCGTTTAGGAGGAGTTCAGTACCATACACACGCACACAAGAAATATATATATATATATATATATATATATATATATATATATATATATATATATATAAAGATATATATATATATATAAAGATATATATATATATATATAAAGATATATATATATATATATATATCCTGTTGGCACACAAATAAAGGTTCCTTATACGCTATCCAACTATAAACCTCACGATACAAGTCGTGACGGTATTTGGTTGATTATTTCTAATAATGAAAGACGGAGTATTAATGAAGGGAATTACTAGAGCACACAAATCGAGACTTAATTACAAAGGAGTGTATCCCACAAGGCTCTTTCACTCCTTGATTCTTCATCTTAAATACGCCAAATGATATGACGTCTTTTTACTTTACTACATTCATTATAAAACTGTATATATATTGGGACTTTACAAAATGTACTTTGTGCAGTTATCTTATACATTTATTGTTAGAATCACCCTTAAATTATGATAATACAGTTTTAATTTTTTTTTATCTATGATAACATTAACTATCGCCTTTTATTTTGTTTGATTTAACAGTGAACTTGTGTTTCATTTTTTACGGTTATTAAAAAATCATGTATATTTTTAATAAAACATTAAAAATGAATTTACTTTAAATTCTTGATTTAAAATATAAATATTGCACATTTACTAAGTGCACAATTTTAGTAACCCGTGTGTATACAAACTGAAAACTTAATAATACATTTGTATTCGCTCGGAGGAAATACAAGAATGCATAATTATACTGTAATAATACTAAAAGGAATATAGTTTTCTATGATGTAAATGAGGAACTATTGAACTTTATGTTGTTTATCTTATAGGGCCAAGAAAGATATTTTTTTAACCATACATTTATTTTAAACAAAGAATAAATACATAAAAACCCAACAGACGCAAAACTGCTTTGTCTTATGCGTTATGGTTTATGGTAAGTAATAAATGGATTAAGGGAAAACAGTAGAATTTGGTACAGAACATGGTAATCTCCGACTTGTCCACCAGAGAGCACCTAACCCACTTTATCATGTGATACAACTTTCGACGTCCCCCTTCAAAACATTTCCAGTCAAACCTGTGGGACGTACATGGAAATGTTTCTGAACCGTGTTTAAAGATCTGGCAATAAATATTATTTCTCAATCTTGATTATCAATAAATTGATTCGTAGAAAATTAAGTCTGAAATATGGGCTTTAAATGATACATATACTTATAAAGGAGTGAGCTGATTGATGCTGGTTTTATTTCGCTGTTTTTATTGCAGTACGTTCTATGTTCCTAAATTTTGATTTAGACAAACTTTAAGAAAACTGGGTTCTCAAAATACTCAACGCATATGTTCTTCTCGTCCGGCTTTTCATTTTCCGTATTTTTGGCGAGTAATATATTAATTTTCTTTAGTTTTTTTTTCACAATAATTTTTTTAACCATTAGCCTGGGCAATATGATTTATTAAATTAATTTCATTGTTATAATTGGTTAAATTCAGTGGTACTCATAAGATCGGTAAATCATAGAGTTATAAGCGGCTTTTTTGCGTGTAGCGTGTGTTGATGATGTGAAGTGGAATAGACGGTTTGGTGTGATGTTGTATGTTCACGGTAAATACTATATTCAAAACTATTGTTGCTTTTGTCTAGGATGAGGTCTAAAAATTCAGTTGATTTGATTGTTCTATTTCTATAGTGAAATTAGATTAGAGGCAATGCTGTTTAAATACTTTTTACAAGTGAAGCTTTTTAAACTCTGACGACTTCAGATAGATAATTCTTGCCTTCAATATTTATTGACATGGAAACCATAGGATTACTTATTAAAAGTGGAAACTATAGTATGGCTGCAGTTTGAGATGTTTGACGAAGGTACGTTATTATTGTTATTAAACTTTATTAGATACATTTCAAATTGTTAGTTTTTATCACAATATATAATGCTACACCGTTTTTAATTACTATTGTTGTAAAATAATTAAGTCTTTGCTTTAAATTATTAGTTTCATAGTAAATTATTAGTGCTAGAGTAGTTATACTTAAACTTAAATATACGTAGATTATAGGGTGAGAAGGTGATGATTAAATCTAAATTATAACTATTTACATTTTTAATAAACACTGGGAAAATTAAACGTTCTGACCTGTTATTATTAAGTTATAGTTAAAACAAAGAGATTGTAATTATAAATTTAACCAACCCTTGATCAAATACCTTTACACCTTAATTTCTCAGTAATCTTCTGCAATAAGGGCAACCTGAGAGAGAAATATTTCTCGATTTCCATCCAAAAGCGTTCAGATAGCAACCTTTTAACACTCCACACGTACTTTATATTCAAAACCTCTCATTATGTGCGTTTAATAAATATAGCAGCACAATATAAACGAATAAGTTAATTAATTTATTTAAAGTTTCCGTTCACAAATAAAAATTAATTGAATTATATTTTATGACCAAATATGCTTTTGGCAGTTAACTGATGACGTTAACATATGGTTTCAATATATTTAAATATAAGTTAACTAGTCAAAAGTGTTTTTATTTTAATAATGAAACCCTTGTGGAGCAGATGCGGATATGCTGTTGTGTAAATCTCTTTAGCGGAATATTATCTGAACTTTAGTAAGTGTGTTGAATACGTACTAAAATTATGTTACATTTCAACGTTCTCTTATTGATCATATGCAACAGAACAGTTAAAATCAAGCCTTAGCTATAAATCAACGATTCGTACACATTGTATCTGAAATAAAGACGTTACAATTACCATAATTTAACTGTTGCCAATAGTACCTTGTGATTTGTGCTGGTAGTTGGGCGCTACAGACGCGATCGCTTTGTGTTTAGAGACCAGTACCGTTCCTGAGAGGAATATAAACAAAAACAATCGCCAAAACACCGAACCAACTTCGAGATAAACAAGTTAACTGGTAACAGTGTTAGAAGATTACAAACAAAGTGTTTGGTTACAGACTGTAAGTTCATTACGGGGGCTCACAGGTGGACAACCACAACTGCAGTAACTATAGTAATGACCAACAGTTACAACAAGCAAATTTATTTGTTTCCTGAAGTGATTTCATGCCTGTTTGAATGTTCACGTTAAATAATTTATACATTACTAGCTGTTTCCCGCGGCTTTGCACGCTTTTCGTAAGCTTTGCCCGTGTATATGAACTTGTGGTTTAATTGAATTATATTTACAACGCCGATGTAGAGTTTGCCTTGTTACCACGATCAAGAAAATATGTTTATGTTTATAGCCATTGTGCACGTAAATTTACATTATTATAAAGTGGTATAACACTCAAATTTTAAGTTCAATCGGAAATGTATCTTAAAGAAAAATATACACAATAACTTAGCGCCTTCAAATAGTGCTTGGCTATGTAATATACGTAACTGTCTCGTAATTGCAGTTTATAGTGTGTAGATGCTTTGAAACCTTTTATCTTTTGCAGCGCCGCTTGGTGGTGAGTTACATCAAAGGGCATGGCTTATAAACCTTCTCCGTGGAAAAATACGTATACGTACAAATTTTGATAATGGTCTGTCAAATATTTTGCGATTCCATAAAGGACAAACACACAAACATTAATTTATATATATATATATGACTGGGAGTTGTGGCGCGCTCCTGTAATCCAGCTACTTGGAGGTCGGGTGTTGTGGATGGTTTGAGCACAACGAAAAGGAATTATCCGATAATTGGTAAATGACTTGTGAATCCAGCAATGTTATTTACCAATTGTCATGTAAAGACTGTCCGAAGGACTACATTGGTCAGACCATAACTCCATTGCACATTAGAATAATGAACAAAAATCCGCAGCGATACTTATTTACCTACTGTATATCTCTTGAAAATGTCTTAAGAACGAAATATAGAGAATTTTTATGTTTCTTTTCTTCTATTGTTTTCTATTCTTATTGAAGATATATATATATATATATATATATATATATATATATATATATATATATATATATATATATATATATATATATATATAGATTGATAATACAGAATTCAGTTTTGTTTGAGCACATTTTACGTAATAAACTTGACTCGCAAAACCATTACTGTTATTCAAGCCTTCTGTCCGTCCTCATGGGCCACTGGCCTGTGCGAGGATCTTATCAAACAGAATAAATCGGAGAGTCGATACAGTATGAGGTGTATTGTACTTACAAAAAGTGCAACGGTCACAGACAGGATTTGAACGTACGCTATCTCTAACTCAGACCCAAAGTCCAACGACTTAGACCGCTTGGCCATTGGCACTCTTAAGATATAAGTATAGATATGATAATATTTATGCTACCAATACCCATTGGATACATAATAAGCAAAAAAGAATACTATTATTTATTCTTTTCAATAAAATTTAAGCCACTTTCATGAATGTGGGGATTGCAAACTGTTATTGACTTTTCAAGTTGAGTTGAAACTAAGTAAAGTACATTTAATATATATATATATATATATATATATATATATATATATATATATATATATATATATATATATATATATATATATATATTAGACAGCTTCAGTTTTAGTTATAGTTTAAATTGCGTCTGTCACAAACTTTTTTGTGTTCATTATAAATATGAATTCAGAATTTAAAAACTTTTTCCTACATTCTGCAGCATTATGGGCAAATTAAAAATTTGTTACAGAGGTTTTTATACTGTAATGTAAATCTTCATAACATTATAGCATATTAAAAGGTTTCACTCTGGGTTATTTTCTGTTTAACACTCTCCCCTAGTATTAACAGTCTACTAAATTAAAATAACCCTATTTGGAATCATAGTTTTAGTGGTTTCTGGCTGTATTGTTATATAATGAAAAAAATTCAATGCGAGCTTATAAATGTACTATGAAAACAAATACTACCACAACCAGTAAACTGGCATTGGTCAAATAACTAACAAAAGATTATAAGAGGTAATGTGTGAGGTATTTGTGTTTGTTTTACAATATGTATTTCTTATTAGTTTCGTAACACACGTAGTTATTTTAAAAAGTTACATTAATAAAATTTTAGAAACAACACAATATACGTCAATATTTCTAAGCGCATTTTCTGTTGTAAATATATCTAATTATTAGTTTATTCAACTTCAAATAAACTATATTTGAATGAGGAAATCAACTATTTTGAGATTAAGGGTAACATTTTTATATACTTACATATAATCATATTAAAAGGGAACAAACAAGAATAATGCGAACTATTCAAATTCCTGTGAGCTGCTTGAAACTTCAAAATATGTCATTTTAATGTATTTTTCAGCTTATAGTAATAAGTGAACTTCCTTAAAATACACAAATATTATTGTTTATTATGTTAAATTTTAAATCTAATAAGTTTTGAGATGTTACGATTTTTCAAAACTAAATAGTTGCAAAAAAAGTTAATAAAATCCATTCGCAGACAATTATCAAATAATTGTTACGCATTTATTAACACAACCAATAGTAGTTCCCTTTCATGCCACTCTGCAGGTACTCACACAAAGGACAGCCTAAATTAGTTTAAACTCTGTTGGACAGAGAGCAAGCTCTTGTAGAAAGCGAGTGATGCAGATTAAGATTAAACAATTTAGTAAATCAACGTTAAGTCGTCAAATGTTCCATTGCTTTTCAGTGCACTGAGGGGGGGGGGTTTGTTAGTGTTTGTTAACAAAATAATTTAAACGTTCGTGACAGAAGTCATTTAGGAACTTCCTTCAGTTTATACTCTGCATATAATGAACCCTCTTACGATATTTTTATCTGGAACCGCTTAGCTGAGAGCCTCATTTGCTATTACATACATGAGTAACTCTAAATGTTAGGCTTTATTAATATTTACAATTGTTCTACCAAAGATCATATGATTATGACGTATCATACTAGCTAACACTTATTACGAAATACAGTTGGGATTCATGAGATTGGAATCCTCACAATATTTCTCTCACAAACTAATGCATACAATTTACTGATGTCATCTCTCCAGGAGTATTTATCACTGGTTGAATTATCTGAGTAACTGTCATGTTCAATGGTTTTAACTCAATTTCTGATCCTAAATCTTTAAGAACTCCATATGGCTTTACCTCAAATACTCAATATCCAACTATCAGTGTAACGCCTTAATGCTTTTAGCTGTTCGTAGAGGAGTGCTTAGTAACCGAGAGTCAGAAGTCTTCAAATTATATTAGTTTCTGACCTTACATGAATTCAGCATCTTAGTATACACTGGTTATGTGTGTTTTGATATTGGTAGTAAGTTACTCGGTATTCATCTGAACCTAGGCATATTTTCTAAAGAACTGTACTATTGATTCGGCAGATTACTACTTTGCGCAATCTACTTTGAGAAGGTTTGTACTGACATAAGCATGCCAAGACAAACTTAATATTTTTCTATTCTAATTCTTATAAGTAAATATTATCAAAATTATCAACTTCAAACCCTATACGCTTTACAAGACGTGTTTGAAGGAAGATGAGGTGATGGCGGTAAGGGGTTGAGTTACATACAGTTGATGCTCAGCTGGTATCGGCGTTGTTTCTTCAAGTACAAATTTTTTTTAAGTTTCAATCATCCACACTAACTTCGTTTACCCTAACATTTGCTTCAAGTTTCCTCACACAATTCAAGTTTTACGTTTCATACAGGATTAAATGTTATCAGTTTAAATAGTACATAAATTTAGCAAATATATATGCTATAAATGTTTTTGCTAAGATACGCTTAAATAGTTTTTCTAGTGACAACCCCGAGTCAGCTGTTTATTGCGCGTGTTTTTTTCAAGATACGCTTAAATAGTTTTTCTAGTGACAACCCCGAGTCAGCTGTTTATTGCGCGTAGAACTTAATCTAAGGTACAATATTGTAGACCGCATGTTTAGACAGTAGAGACATATAGCAGGTATCTATTCTAGGGACCACCACTAGCCAGCTTTCTATTGCTCATAGACACCAATTGGTTTTTGACACAAGTGATATTTCATCAATACTGTAGTGAGCTCGGTAACTACTACGTATTGGTAAATATTAATTTCGTCCCAGTACCAAAGTGATTACATTATAGTTTTTCATACACATTTTTCATGCGTTATTTTTGATAACTTTATTAAATGAATGTTTGAGATAATTTCGGTTTAGTTAAATTTTTCATCAAAGCGTTACAGTTTTGATTGCGATTTAAAACACATCATTAAATTTTCCATTTTTTATTCGTACGAGTATAATAAGTGTAAATTTTAGAAACGATTCTTTGCCAGTTCTTCATAAAATGTGTCAGTTTCACTCTTTAGGATGAACTTGTTTCCAATAGGCAATATAGAAAATATTTCAGTAACTGTATGTTTGTGATACAAATACATGTATGCAACATTGAGATTACTATGATATACTCTAATTTTAACTCTAATTTTGCACGATTTGGAGGACTGTAAATTAATACAGGTACTTGACAAGGAGTGGGCGATTTCGATTTTACGCAACTTCCTGCGTCTTTTGAACTAACGTTACCAACGTAGGAAGATCAGATGTGTTGGAGAATTTCTTCTATAAAAGCACTGGAATTCACTTTGGACAGTAATCAATGATAAACTTCGGTCATATATGAGGACAAAAAACTGTTTTGTTGACTAGTAGCCATTAGTAATTAACTTTAATGATTGATCATGTCATAGCAATGCCTAAATGATTTACATTCACATTAGATTTTCTCCAGCAATATTTCATAATGCTATTATTATTTTTTTAATATGGTTGATTTCAAAATATTAATGAACACTCTTAAATAATATCTCGAGTTAGATTATTGACTCTACATAAAATGTTTATACATAAGTTTAATAGGGACAGGGTTTAAATTATTTCCGTTTCGTTCTTATTGTTACTATTCACTTGTGAGAATTAAACATTTTTTCTAAAAACTTGTAGCCCATTATGTTTTGATTATGCAATCTATGTTTTATAAATAAGAAACAACAGCGTTATTGTTCGAGTTTTATTTAATTAGTGACATTATGAAGGAGATATTGACTGAAGTAGGGGCTTAAGACCAAGTATTAAAATTACGTTTTATTATAAGTATGTTATTTTTTTCAGAAGTGTAGACAGACGGACAGAAAGAAGGGCCTTGGACTAGGTCTACAGCGCGGGCCCGAGGCCGATTAGGAACTGAACAGCTGATTGGGATGTCTGTAGAATATTGAAATGCTCTTGTCACTTGTATCTTTCATACAGTTTTAAATTATGGATTAATATTTTCATTTTCATTTTCAAATTATTAAAAGTTTATAGAACCACGTGATTTTTATTTTAGTTTATTGAGTGGCTGAATTGTATTTGTAAGAACAAAATCGGTTTGTATACCTTTATATAATTCTCAGTTGAAAAGATTATAAATTAAATTTATTTAATGGTAAATGCTTCATTTATGGATTTCTGATCTTTTGAAACCCAACTTTAATATTTTTTATAATATTTCATGAATGTGCGATTTAGCTCAGAGTACTGTACGTTATTGTTGGAACATTATTGCATTATATATTAGAGCAAGATAAATTGCAATTAAAATTTATTTTAGAAGATCAAGAAATATATTGCACCCTACATCTTCCACAATAAGTTTTTACATATCCTGATGAACATATTTATATGAAAAGTTTTATGTTAATAACAACGTCTTGTTAATAGGTTAAAACGCCAACATCTGTTTTTTATCAACACTGCACTCAGCTGATTACAAAATTACACTACACTATTGTCTATGATAGAATTACAAACTGCCTTAAGCGTGAAAACACGAGATCTCTTGCAGTACAAAATACTTAATATTCAGTAAACGTATAAAGTCTACAAACCACTGTCATATTTCAAACTTTAAATCTGACAAATATTCTGCTCATATAATAAAGAGATGTCAACGTATTAGCTGGATGTAGCAGATAAAATATGATCATCCAAGTCACGATATGTACTAAATTTGTAAACTTATAGGTATATAAATGGAACAGGAAATGCTTAGTTACGTTAATTAACTTCTATGTGTACCCATTTTAATCATAACTTCAATCTTAAACACAAGCTTATTAATATAGTTAGTATATTTCAAAGTCTAATATAATTAATTACCTAATGTTACAAGATAATGTCGATTAATTGCTTACCTAATTTTAAAGTATATATCCAAAGTACTACTCGGTTAAATTATTTATGTAACATAAATAAACATATAAGCCCATCATCGAAATGTATGAACTATTTCTAAACATCTTCCTAGAACATATTTATGAAGTAGATTATAAAAAGTTCCAATGTTATACAAATAATTTTAAACCTTTTTAATGAAATGAAATGAAATGATAAATGATAATTTAATGTTAGTATTATGAATGTTTTTCATAGTCAATTATCTTCATGTAGGCCTACCATCAGTTGTTTTTCTTATAGTTACAAGATTTCAACAGTTATATGTGTACCATAGAGTACATCTGTATGCACTCTATAAACAATGACTGACTTTGACACTGAAACTCTGCATATAACACAATCTTCATAAGAAGGGTTGATTTAACGCGAATGCTAAGTTTAGCTCCACCTCAACTTCGGCTTAGTGCTGCGTCTGAAATATGACACTGTCACAGACTTGATTCCTAGAATCTATTTTGTCTTCCTGATATGATCCAGCAAGACCAAAACAGTAAAGTACTTAAAAAAATAATAAATAAATAACGTCTTTATTCAGCAAGCGTTCTTCAAAGTTACACACTCTGATTTACAAGACAACTCTTGTCATAGCATACAAATAAATAATCGTTAAAATCTAAAACTTAACAAAACTACATAAAAAGCTTTTTGACATGTTTTTTAAATGAACGGTAACTAAGGCTCTTCAAAGCAGGGGGCAAAATATTGTATATTTTTGTTACAAAGTATCTGAAAGCTTTCTTGCCGATTTCTAGACGGACCCTTGGCAAATGAAGTAGGCCGTCCTGTCGTGTACTGCGTGTGTTTATTTCATCCCTGAAAATAAGTTTTTTCCTGAGATATTCAGGATTGCCAGTCTGAATAACTTTGTAAATAAGTTGAATAGTTTGCAAGTCACAGCAATCTTCAATTGATAACACCTCAGAACTTAACATAAATTCACTGATGTGATCAAATTTTTTGAAACCATTCCATACTTTTGTCATACTAATTATTGCTTGCCAACATTGCATTATTCCTGGACACGCATCAATAAGGTTGATAAAACAAAATTAATAATTTTCATGTTTTTAATTTTATTCCATTGCGACACTTATTCTTTTTCAGAATAGCTATATTTTAGGTTCAATTTTCTTCTGTAAGTTCCCAGATTTTAACACACAACACAACACTCGCCTCACGTTCGACAGGGCAATAGCCCACTTAACACACAAAATGCTACTCTCCATCTTGTATGTTTGGTCATTGATGGAGATCCACTCGGTAGAGAACGATAACACTTATACTGCTACAAGTACATGTAACGTGATATAGACTCTACGTACCACTGGTAAATTTAAATAAACAGTTTCATTGAATGCATTTATTATGTACATTTTGTATTTCTACATAAGTAAAAGTATTTCATTCCTTAAGTATTTTTGCCATTTTTTTAATATTAATGATGTGTTTGTGGTTTTTACACTAGGAAACTAACAAAAGATCTACCAGTTTGTTTTAAAACGACGTAACTAAGGCAAACTAAACTGGACAAGACTTAATAAATATGATGACATCGATAGAACGTGAAAGTCATCTCAACAATTTAAATATTGTTGTATAATGAAATAAACCTAACTGTGCTAAGTTAATATGATTGTCAGGATGGAACAAGAAATAGTTTTGGATATCACATCATTGTCAATTACTGTAACTGTACTGGACGCTTAAGTTTACTTCAATGTTTTATATATAACTTACTGATTGTCATTCAAACCCTGTATAGTCTATTATTAAGTTGATCCAAAAGTTTCTGCTAGCGTTAAGCAGAACTATATAATTATAGCTCGTAACTAAACGAACACAAGCTTTACCCTTTAATAAATATATTCAACTTCTAAAATTGCTCGACCTTATTATTAGTTTTAGAATTTGTAATAATTTTTTATGTTTTCCTTCAATAGCTGTAAAACATTTAACAAAATACAGGCAAGGAACATGACTTACCATTAATTATAGAACACTTAATATTCAGTCTATCTCAGAATATAATTAATAAATAAAGACTCTATCTGTAATGTTTGCGTACATTAAATTTACATTTATGGGAGATGTTTCTTTTTAAAGGTATAATTAATATGCATCAATCAGTCTTTAGTTCTATTTTTAAAGTGTAATTATTTTAGATATAAAGTGAACTAATTTCAAGCTACCAATTATCTTGTGAATTTTATATATAAAAATGAATTTCTAGATGTTTAAAGCGCTAATTTCAAGAACGACTGTACAAATTTAACCAATTTTTTCGTATATCTGAAGTCCAGGAAGGTTAAGACTAAGATAAAAAGAGGAAACGTTTCCTGTAATATGTAATAATTTGAGCACATGCTAGTGTTTACTACAAGTAATCTAAATTTAACTGAGTCTAAACTGCTCAGATTAAAAGATAAATAGAGTTTCAATATAACAAAGAAAAATAGAAAATGATTTACAAAGCACTCAGAAGCTATTGAGGTTACGATTGAGCGCAAACATTCTTTATGACTGCTGAAACAAAGTACCACAGCTTTAACAAAGTTCTTGACATAATCTGCTTAAAAAGCTGATAATTTCCTCCAGGTCCTAAGTGCTCAGTTACAATCTTATAATTAATATGAGTCTTGCACTACTTGAAAGTTTTAAATTATTTAAATACTATGAGTGAAGAATTTGGTTCAATACCATAAAAAAAACAGTGAATTTATATTATTACTATACTGATAACCTTTTACAGAAGAATAGTGTCACCGGTAAGGTAAGGTTGCAGTCAGGATATTGCAATATGTCGCCGACCACTCTTTGACATATAACTGTAATATAACCCCCTTGTGAGCATACCTCGCTGACGGTTCCATGATATTATATATATATATATATATATATATATATATATATATATATATATATATATATATATGTATTTATATATGTATGTATGTATGTATATATATATATATATATATAGATTTTTTAATACTTGTACTCTGCCATTGAAATTTCGTGTTTCGGATTACAAGGAACATATTAACTTTATGCAGGTTTTATGTTCAAATCCATATTATTTATAGCTCAGTACTTTGAGATTCTACAAAAATACAATGTTTTTTGCAATTGGACATTAAAAATCAGGTAGTTGGCTGCGAAGCCTGTACTGTAGGTTCTCTATTGGTTGTATATTATGTTATTGTTATTTAAAGAACAGTAAATCTGCACAGAGTATCATGTGTCAATTAAAATTCTGAAGTAATGAGAAGGCATCATAAATAATATTTGGTGGCGTACGAAGTTCTGAAAAATCTGTTTTACATGTGCTACCATTAGGTTTGTGAAATAATTACGATTACAGTACAGTTTGTTTAACACCGTAACCAACGCGGTTGGTTGTTCTGATCTCTTATTATTAAGTTTAATTACTAGATTTAGACAGTGTGCTAAGGTATGTAGCCAAGATGTCAACCAACGAAAAGTAAATACCTCCATAATCTAATATAAAATATAGATTACAACTCTAATCTATAATGTAACTATTATGAAACTATGCTATCAGGATGTGCAGTGCTTTCAACCTCTAATCAGGTGTGTTGTTTCAAGCCGGTATCATTAATTACAAATATTTAGCTATTTATTCAAAATTTAGTGAAAATATTCTGAAGAACACCTGCAAAACAAGTATATCTATTGGTTTGTTTATTATTATAAATAAGTTTAATTTGAAAATTAAATAATCAACACAAAAAATTAAGATATCCAATAATAGGCAAACTTAACATCTTTAGCAACTATTTATGTATTTCTATTAAGCCTACATTCAAAAGCATTATTTTAATCCATTGTCATATTTTAATATATTTGTAACATTTATTCATTTGGTATAATTTACTACTTATTTCTTAATAGTTTTAAGTATATTATTTAGTGCTTAATTATTATTGGCACTTAGCTATTACACTTATGTCCTATGAAAAAAGACAGATGAAATAGGATAAAATTAAAAAGAGGTATAAAATAATAGGTGGGAATATGATATTTGTGTTTAGGTGGTGTTTTATCATATTTATCAAACGCATCGTGACTAGAGTTCACTTCCATTTGGAACTATGATCACTGAGGTGGAGGTGGAAGGTGAGCAGGATTTGACCAACCTTAGCCTTAGGCGTTGCACCTATTCCACCAGTCCTCCGGACACAGCACCACCAGGTCCTCTACTCCGTAGCAAAACGCTAATGCTCCTAGATGAACATACCGTGCTGAGTGTGCAGGAACCCAGCCTAGTCCTTACACAAGCAGGTGATCTAGTGACTAGGAGTAACTCCTGTACAAGCAGCGGGGAACTGAGGAGTATAGCGCATACACTTTATGTTGTGTAACTGGCATACAAAGTTAGTGAACAAAATACTCTAAGCGGCCAATTGTGAAACTATTTGGCAGCCATATGTGAATACTAGTGAGGATGCGTGTGATTAACTGTTAAACGATATCTCTTTTATATACTTATAAAATACTCTTCGCCTAATTGCCCTAGAAGAAGAATGTTTGTTTTTTAACTCTTTGACATTTTAAATTGAGTTGGTTACTTTACTTTCTGTTCAAATGTTTACAAACTTAAATCATAGTTTTAGTTAATATGGGGGATTACGTTTCCAAACCAATTGCACTATGCATATGTCATGAACCCAACAGCCTCATCCATACTAGTGGTCTACGATATGGAAAACATTATTATGAGGTTGCTGATCTTAACCCAATTATTGTTATGTACTTCTCTTGTTTTTCTTCGCTCGTTATTCGATTTTATATGTGTATTTGGATAATTTTTGTAACCAAAGCTCCTTTAATTTAATTGTTTAAAGTTAATTAAATAATGACACTCTTCTAGCGATGTTGAGCTTAGCTACGTTTTGCAGTTTTATCAATATAAACATTAATTTTCATGATTAATGCATAACAGACTTAATAATTACAAAGTAACTATTTTTTCAACGGTAAATTACTTAAAATATAAAATTATATTATAATAATATGTATACAAAACAATAGTGACGATTATTACGCACCAGTTTTGTTAATTTTACCTACGCTATAAAATAATATACATGGCGAGTAGCACTCATTGCGAGATTATGAAGTAAAAGCAACACTAATTTATGATAATGCGTTTGATGTGTTAATATTGATATAAAATTGATTATGTTCGTAAATGATATAATATTAAAATTGATTTTCGTGGGAAATTTTACAAGCATAAATCAACACATCCTTCACATTCCAAATGTGTAGTTATATGATTTTTATTTTGAAAGCATTCGCAGCTTGTCATTATACTGTCAAATATAAGAAAAAAATGATAATAAAATAAAAATCATTGTGTTTTCATAATGATAACACGTAATCAGTGGAATAAAATGGTCAGTATGGTCACAACCGCAGTCAGGATGCTGGAGTTTGATGGTCTGACCTGTACATTGTTACCATTATACTACATAAACCTGGAAATTATTACCTGGAAACAAAACAAAACCTCCACCTGCTAGTTTAAGAGCAGCTATTAACACTAACAATAGTAGTACACGTTCTATTAAACACCTTACAGTTAAAATTTAAATGTATGAATTAAACATGCACGCTTTGAGTTTGGCCTGAGTTTATACATGTATGTATGCATGTATAAACTCAATTAATATTGAGTGCTATTAAAGTGCCATTAAGTAAAAGTGCTATTCTTCAATTAATATTTACTAGTACTTATGATGGAAGTATTAAAGGATAACTTGTTTTTAGAGCATTAGCAACACTGTTATACGTTATAAAATAAAACACTACGTTTCGAGGATTTGGAATCTATCCTAGAAATTTATTATTTTATTTTTTAATGTACAAAGATCTTAGCGTCCGAAAATCCCATATTCCTACAAACATTCCCCTAGGTGTTATCAGCGAGTCGGATTATTTTAGTTTATTTTTTCAATACATACTATTCATGTTGTAAACTTAATTTTGATTTATACTTTCCATCTTATAACAAAACTTTAATATGTTATAACGTAAATTCTAGATTCAAACTTATTTTCCTCAGTTTAATGGATGTGCATGGTTCACTTATAAATAATTATGGTTAATGATCTTGAAATAGGCAACCCTATTAAATGTATATCAGAAGAAACGATAAATGTTTTTGGGAATGTATTGTTTTCTTTTGCTGTCCAATATTTTCCAGCGAAACATGTTTAATAAAAACCTTTTATGAAAGGATTGCTGCAATGATTCATTTACTTTGTTCAACTAATATTTTCATACTTTCACAAACATCAATGGAACGATTCCTACATTTTTAGCTTGGGTAATAGTTTTAAGGTGATTCGTTTTCTATTACATTTTACAAAACTAAATGATAATAAAGAAATCATATTTTGTTACTTTAATAGCTTGCCAACTTTGTTGATATTCATGGTAGCCTAATATCAAGTAGGTATTAATAGATGTAAGTTGAAACTGTCACCTCATATTATATAAACCTCATTATTCTAACGGTCAGTTAAACGTTGTGAATATCAAACTTTTAAGGCATCATTATCATTGCTATGTCCATCTGCAGTCCAAACGTCTATTACAATTGAAAGCTAAGCTCAAGAACATTCTCAAAGAAATGCTTTCAAAACGCCACTAATAAGGTCCTCATTACCTTGATGGTGGAAACACGCGGAATCCAGACATCAATATCTCAAATCCTTAATAACTGTAACAGATAAGCCTTGATAGGACAGTACAATTTAACACGCAAGTAAATCATTACTCTGATTCAAGAAGTATAGTTTTAAATTAAAGAACGTTTATGAGCAAGCTATGAGTGATCAGACTAGCATTCTCTATTGACACATTTCCTTGATTAGATTAGACTCATCAGTAATTACTCTGTAGACCACAAAACCTACTTCTTAAGGCTGAAACTACTGTTCCATGTATGGTTGTAATCTTGCAAGTATGACACTGTACACTGCCGGGTCTTAGCACCGTATTAGTTTGAACGGTTTAATTAACATCTGTAGAACTAATAACACTTTAATTACGTCTTTACACTGTTAACATCAAATTCCTCACCTTTTCCGATGATTTATCTGATCTGTCTTTCGCCACATGTTAGTAAATTGCGCTGAGTAGTTCCAGAATCATTGGTCATTAATACAAATATGCATTTATATTTAAGCTAGTTCACTAATTAATCACATTCGAGCAACTTTCAAATCAATGACTTACTTAATTTTGTTGCTCTCCGTTCTCAATTTATAGGTGATATTAAGTATAACTAAAATTAGAATTACAATATATGATGAAAAATGTGTTTTAATATTGTATAAATGTGCCTTATTGTGTTGATGTGGATTGTTCAGTGCATTGTTTTCATAACTTGCTATACATGTCACAGACTTGTTTCCTGGAATCTAGAATCATGTTTAACTGAAGAGCAACAAAAAAAGTATTTTGGAAAAAAAGAAAGTATTGTGAGGAATAAATAATGTTTGTTCAGTGGTACAATAATACCAATCATAAAGAAGACTCACCTCCTTTCCTGATCTGCCTCTGTCTTGTCTCTACCGTGGTGATCGCCATTTACTATTGACCTCTGTGAGGTTGATTCTTAGGTGCAAAACTATGTTGATATGTATTGCTTAGTTCGTCTTTAATAATTCTTGTATTTTATTAAGTATATTTTTTTGAGCTAGACTGCATGGAATTAATACACAACATGTATGCTGATATTCATGAAATATTTATGTCAGAAATCTCTGGTATAGTTTGTACATTCTAATGCAGATTATTTACATATTCATTTCATTATTAGCAGGAATAAGTCAGATTGCAGATCTTAACACAAAGTGTTATCGATTTCTTGTATCAATGAACAACATAAATTGTCCGAAATGATCTGTTTCTGGCACTTTTAGTTTAACCCGTCACAATGTATGTTAAAATATATTTCGCCATGGCAATAAACAAAGCGCAAGAGCAGTCATTGAAATTGTTAAGAGCAGATTTAATATACTTAATATCATACAGTAACTTTAATTTTATCTCTTTATTTTTAAGCCAGTAATCTGATGTTGAAGCTTTAAGGAACTAAAACATTATTCATTAGAGTCTGTCTTTCGTCCAGCACTTCACTTTGGAACTTTCATGTTCCTATTGGTGTAAATAGTAATAAATAGTAAATAGTATAGGTGTAAAAAGTATTTTTACTTCCTCATATCAAGCAATCGTTATCAGCACACACGTAAATTGTAGTTGTTTGACAAATCTAAGGTATTTTCAGGTAGTATATACAAATAATTATAAATACGAAAATTCTGGAGGAAATTAATGTTTATACTGTACAACAGTTAAAGCTAAATTCAAGCAGAAGATTGTAAGGCTGAAATTCGGCACAGAGCAGCTGTGCTGTGTTTTATTGACATCGTAAATGCTTTTAATGTTTCCATTAACTCCACATAAACTGGTTACCATCCCATTTTTTTTCTGCTTTCAACTTGCTTACAAAGAGAATATTTTTATAAATTATTTCGGTTTTAAGGTAAGAACTGTTCGATGAAGGTTATTATCGTGGTCCTTTTTGTTCCAACATTACCTCCTTAAAGGAAAATCACTTATTTCTGTTACAACGGTGAAAGATTTCCTTTAACTGGAAATTGCACATATATTGAGTAACTTGTAAAAACTGTTGTTTTTATTTTAAAGTCAAAATACTTCAAGCAAGGGTGTGAACATCTATAACATTTAGACTGCTCTTAAGTTGTGAAATCTTTTGTTAAATATAGTGCTAAAAGCAATGACCTTCAATCAAAATTGTTATCTGGTTATAAATAAATACATTTAGATTACGTTTAATTATATCCAGATTAAAACTCTGGGTAATGATATTGATTTAGACGTAGACGAACCATACAATAATTGTATCCAACTAAAAACTGGCTACCCTCTCAAGTAACGATATGTTTTAATCTTTATTCGAATCGACAAACAACTCAAATTCAATTTATTAATTTTAAAAGATTTTATCTTTATCTATCAATGAAAACTGTACGTTATAATGAACTATTGAACAGTGATATAAGAAAAACTGCCGGTTAGAGAAAACTTAAATTTTTAAATGGAAAAAGTTTATGAAATGAGATTTATAACAATTCCAGCAAGCACACTGCATACCCACATTAGGAACTTTTCTACTAATAATAATAACGTTACATAAATTTTCTAGTTGTTCAGGGGAGGCCCACACTACAGGCTGGCCACCTACGTGCGTAATTGAATTTTTCCTGCCCTCCCTAAAAGAAAAGAAAAAGATATCTAGTCAAACCACAAATAATCTACACCCCTTAAAATATATATATATATATATATATATATATATATACACATTAAATTGTATAAATAGCAATAGCCTTATTTAATTTCGATAAACATTGAATCACAAAAAGTACTTGCTCTGCCGGGAGTCGAACCCGGATCTCTCACTTGCCGGGTGAATGTGCTACCAATGTAATGGTAGCACATTCACGCGGCAAGTGAGAGATCCGGGTTCGACTCCCGGCAGAGCAAGTACTTTTTGTGATTCAATGTTTATTGAAATTATATATATATATATATATATATATATATATATATATATATATATATATATATATGTATCGAATATGTTTGTTTTAATCATAAGCCTTTTTCATCTCATTTGCAAAAATATTCTTATTGTATATACTTTTGCCTCTTCAAAATTCTTTACAAATAAATTTCGGCCATCTATATTAATTAAAGTAAATATCCTGCATTAACCAAAACCGATGCAAAATGTAATAATTTAGTATATTCATGCTCGTAGGATGGTTAATATTAGAGAAATGACGCAGTTAGAAATATTTTATCTTACACGTTGCATATTACGAGTATATATTCTGGGACCTCAGCGAAGGTTCACAGATTGATTTATGTGGGTTTGATCAACTCTCTTATAATGCCTCCTCCTTTATATTTAATGTAAAAAATTCTATCAGTATTTTAGCGGGATGGGGTGTCTTGGTTTAACATCTTCATTTATATATTACTGCAAATTATATAAATGAGAATTAGCCTATTTATTCATTTTTATCACTTGGTTTATATTAGTTCAAATTTACATTTGAAATTATTATTTTATAGTTACTATTATTATTATTATTTCACAATTTATTTAAACGTTTCTTAGCACTCTGCCAATATTGGAGTTGTTACCACAAACTTAGTGCTGCTATTTTATAGCTCTGATTCTGATACGCTCAACTATTAACTAAATAGGTAATACATATTGCTTTGGACACGATTAGTACGATATTCATGGAATATCCATAGAATAGTTAAGTCTATAATATTAAATCCTGTTCAAGTATTTAATATTATTTTAAATATGAGTGTGGGGCCATATCTGTTTTGGTTTCCCTGGGTATGAAAAGCTTAAAAATATTAAGTTATATTATTATTATACACTGATTTGTAAAACATCCTTAGATGGGAATGGAATTTGTAGGGAATGGTTAATTTAACAGCTTGACGAATAAACGTAGATACTATGCAAATGAGTGATAAGGTAATAAACCTATGGTATTTTGAAGGAATAAATACGTATAATATCCATAATCAAGGTCCTGCAGCAAACACTGACGGTAATAACATAATTAGCTATTTCCTACACCCTTCATACACATTTCTAAATAGTATATGGTGAAATCTAATAAAGAATATAAATATTTCGTGTGAAAATTAAAAGCCAGTTTAAATTTCAGATATATACACAGTAGAATATGATATTGCTACTATACGTACATAATAATATTCATAAAGATACATTTCTTTCGTTTTATATTAGTCTCCCAAACAACAATTTTAAATGTCTTAAATGTTTTGCCTTTTCAGTATAATACATAAATATAGTGTAAGTGGAATAGCATATTTTAAAAATAGCAAATTAATGATTTTTAAAAGCATAAACTTAATACTTTATAACTTAAATTTCTGAGTAAAAATTCCTATCCTCAATTTAAAAAATATATACCATATGTAAGTCAATAATTATTAAAACTACAAATCCGTTAAACCTTAAAAATTATGTTTTAAAAATGAATGGACGTCAAAAAAGACGTGAGGTAAATCATATATATATATATATATGATTTATGACACATATATATGATTTATGACACATATATATGTGTCATACAAGTTTGTGGAACAAGTATGTTTGTCCCTACTATCGATGGTTGTTACAGATACTAACCGTGTTACTGCAGTTGTGGCTGAACCGAGTCGCCTGTCCGCTCCAGTAATGAACTTACATTTGAAACAAAGCGATGTGCTTGTTTACATTTAAAACTGTGTCCAGTTAACTTCTTTATCTCAAAATTAGTTGGGTGTTTGTCGTTTGTTTTTCTATTTCCTTTTCCGACACGTCATTCGAGGTCAAACATGTTGGGACAGCTACCTACTGTTGAGCTAATCTTCAGCCGGGTTTGGTACTGGAAGTCACATTTAATTGTAGCAAAATTGAGGACAATATTCCAATGATATGTTAGTGGTTCGTTTAAGGGCCGAAATATAAAAGGAACAGATGGTTATCTTGGTTTTTTTTATAATTTATAATCCCTAAAACATAGTCTGTATAGTCTACAATGGGCTGGCAACTAAGTGTTGCACCTCAGTCCTCAGTCTTTCTTAGAGCTGGTGATCGCAAATTTAACTGAGCAATGTAATAAGTTCTACAAAATAGGTGTGAGTCAAAAAATACAGATTAAAGTCACAAAGTAAGATGTCAAAGTATATACTTTAGTAATAGTATAAACACGTTTCGTTGATATTTTCAATGGAGATTACCATTGTTTGGAGTGAGTGGAAAGAGCTCCAACTTGACCTAAGAAAATTATATTCATCGGCTATCCCAGTGTACTGAAGCCCCAGCCATAATAATTGTACCGCTCTGTCCTGAGGGTGTGAATTAAGTTTGGACATGGATGCTGTATGAGAAAGGAACTAGAAAAGTACTCCGATTTTTAAAGAGTTTTAAAGGATAAAATAATGTCACTAGTATGAATAAACAAATGAACGTATTATATTTTATTAACACATTAACTGCGAAATTTTCGCCTGAAAGGGTCACTGGATACTGAAAAAATTTAGCAGTCTTGCATTCATAGGCAACGCGTCGAGCCGGCGATCCCGCCGTACGGCGTGCGAGGGTCCTTTAGCTTGCCGGCGATCCACCCGCACTGAACGTGTTAATTTTTACTCTTCAAAGTCTATAATGTACCCATAAATTAAATAAATATCAAATTATCAAAGCCTTTGTTTTTATTTAGAAAACAAAATGTAGTCTGGTTGAATTTGGATGCTAGGGTAAAACAAGAAATGTTAAATCTAATTTTAGATCAACTTTCTTGAATTTCTTAGCTTACTACAGCTCGAACAAAATCAAACTGTTACAATGTGATTCATGTAAGTGATAATTATAAAGCAACATATTATATCAAATTTATTTTACGTATTCATACACATTGTAATACCAATGATACATAGTGTTAATATATATACACACATATATATATATATATATATATATATATATATATATATATATATATATATATATATATAGAGAGAGAGAGAGAGAGAGAGAGAGAGAGAGAGAGAAAACTCATTTGTTCCTTCTATGTTCTTACAGCTCTTTAATTAAAGCTTATGAGTTTAAGAATCTTACTTTACGTAATAAAACAAGCGTATGATGTTTCTTTACATTTAATCCTACGGATGTATCATTACTTTATTTTGTATTGAGATTTAAAATTTTGGCTCACAAAAAAATTTATGTTATTAGAGAACAGATAGTTTAGATATTGATTCGAGGTAGATGAAATGTGAGATTTTTAACGATGGGCAAATAGTTTATTTAAATAAAATGTTTATTAATGCAAGATGTCACCTAAATAAAATAGAGCCGTCAACCATGAAATGTTACCATGTTTAAATGTTTAACATTTTGGTAACAACCAAAGGAAACAGATTCGCAGTCGTAACTAGCTAATCTAGTCTGTTAGCACTTCGGGTAGCTTAAAGCATAAACTAATATCTAAATATATTTTGCATAAGGTGGATTGAATGTGCTTATCAGTTTTTATGACAATGAAAATCTTGAAACTGAGTTTAGGATTGTCTCAAGGATTCAAACGATCACTCTACCGAGAAACATACTAAAACTATTTGGACATTATAAGTATTAAGTTATAAACCCTTGATCACTGGATGATCACACTATTTAATATTGCATTTTGCCGGATTTAATACTTTTCATGTAATTTATTTCCTTATTGGGTCCTGTCTAATCCTTTTTTCAAGGGAAATTATTAGTTTTAATTTTTATTGAGAGTGTAAGTAACATAATAATTATAATATCTACTGAGTTTTTGTTATAAAGGAGGCCCTCAATTCCTCCTGAATTGAAGACGTAATAATTTGTTTCAATAATCGTTTGGGTTTGATAGCGTCTTTGTTGTAAAACTCCGAGTATGCGAATGAATGGCACTGAATACTGTTAAAATTAATAACCACATCGTTTTTCAAGCAAAGGAAATGATTGGTATTAGACATGCTAATATCTTATGAGATTCAAGGAATTTGTTCTGTCATGAGACAGGAAGATTACGTTACCTACGGCGAGGTGGAGTGCGTGCCTGGAAAAATGGAACCAAGCACTCTTGCATAGTGAGCAGGCCCTAAATCCTGTCTGCGTACGTATGCTAGGTTAGGTTTCGTGGGTTAGGTTTTGTAGGTTGTGTTTCTTTAACTTGGCTTAAGTTAAATTAGATTAGGTTACGGTGCGCTTTGGGTTATTCGATAGGTTAGATTAGGTTAATTAGGTCAGGTTAGGTGAATTTAGGTTAGTTCATGTTATTTTGGTAACGATGTATAATTTCTTTCTAGGTTAGGTGATTTTAGGTTAGTTTGGGTTACGTTTATTTATTTAGGTTTGGTGAAGTTAGATTAGGATAGGTTTCTAATTGTAATATACACAATGAAAACTACTTATTATAATTTTATAAAACACATTATAAGTGTATTATTATTAAATGTATTTAATATTTGTAAGAAATATGGGCGGTAGCCATGTGTACTCGATATGCTGCTGAGACATGATGAAATGGGTGGATAAAGAGTAAAACTGACCTCCAATAATCCGATCCTAGATATCTTACTAAGGCTAGGTACTAGAACTGTTTCTGTCAGTGTTGGTAATTGACCTGACCGTTTGATTGCGCTTTTGTTAAGTTATTCCCTTGAGACTTCTGTGTTTGAACTTTTATGTGATACAAACTCTTAAATCATATAATACGTAGATTCAGCAGTCTTTATTTGTACTTAAAGCTTGCTAAATCTCTGTTCTGTAATATTTATATCTGTTTTATATTTGCTTAGGTTTATTTATTGTATTAATATACACACCCTATGTAGCGTAAAAGGCTTCACTGAGATTCATGCAAAAAAGTATGTAACGCACTTAAATTCTGAGGTACTGTGTGGACAATCAGGCTTGAAGGAAACATGCGAAAAGAAATTAACTCCCTAAGTGATAGGTTCAATGTCACTCAGCAAATCTCATGGAATTGTGGCTATCTGAGGGACTCCAGACTCCAGCAGTTAGTTAAATCCAAGACAGCTTCAGATACTAGACGCTGCAATAAAGGAAGGGAACTGGAATTAAACTCAAAATTCAGTGGTCTGCGAAATTCCGATGTCAACTAAAATGAATGAGAGGGTCAGTGGTATTAGAATTTGTTTAATACATTTACTGAAACTCTATGATTACATGCGTGGTCACTTAACTAGATGTTCCTTACGTAGAAATAAGGTTTATGAATAATTTCGAGCATGTTAATCAGATCGTTCTATTAAAATCGTGTGTATATAACATGAATTTTTCAATTGCTCGAATTATAGGCTGCACAAATGTTTAGCCACATAATAAATTACTTTATATTATTTAATATTGGGCTACTAATAATTTTATCCATAAATTAATAAAAATCGTAATGTAATATAGAAATATCTCAAAAATCAGATTTATTGTTCATTAATTGGTTGATAGTTAGGTTTTATTATAATCTCTGAATCTAATTTGATGAAACATCTTAAATTATTTCCCTCAATTGTCTAACCCTTCCCTCTCTTAATTAGTCACGCGAAGATTATACATTAATTTTCGCGTTGCTGAAATCATTCTTGGCCGATGGTTTAAGAAAGTTGATAGTTGCAGTTAGAGATTTTAATTATATATTGTATTCCAATCTTTTATTGAATTCTTTGTCTGAAGGTTACTTTTTGAAGTTTAATTGATTTATCTGATATGATCTATTATTATGATATATTTTGATAATAATTTTTTTTGAATTGAAGTTGACAAACAACATGGTGGTTGTGATTCCTGACCTAGGCGTGCCACAACGCTTTTGTAAGATTTGTTTATTTTAACCTAGTTTGTAATTATGTATTAGGTTAGTTCTTTACCTGAAGAAGAGATCAGATTGCAGATCTCGAAACGTAGTGTTACTGATTTCTTGTTTCACTGAACGATGGCAAATGTCCGGAAAAATCCTGTTTCCTTTTATTGAAGTTATAGTTTGAATAATGTTATTCTAAAAAATGTATTTATTAAAATATAGTATCAACGATTGCCATTAAAGCAAAACTATCATAACTGAATAATCGAATAAAATTGATCGAAACTTCGCGTCTATTAATGTTCAGTACTGACAAGCTTTTTTTTTCTTGGTAATTTCTGGACGCAATAAGAGAGTGACAAGCAGAGCGCCAGAGTAATATTTCAAACAGTTTGCAAGCTGCAATAAACGCTTCACGACTTGGAGTTAATTTACTCTCTTCTTCATCTCTCTCTGCAGTCTTCCCTTTCTGCAAAGTTTTGCGTTTTGTGCAACAGAGTTTTAGAAATTAATTACTAATCTTCGTAATTATTCGAATTTTTAACTTATTAATAAATAAAAAATTCAATTAAAAATATTAATAAGTTTTACTCTTTAGCACTCAATTGGTAAAATGTTAACGATGCGATTAGAATATAGATACGTTTAATATATATTTCAAATTATTAAACAACAATTAGCTGTTTGAACGGCTTAAAGTTTGTTTTCTTATTACATATATTGCATTTAAAATCTTACAATTCAATTTAGAGTTACGTTTTATATAATTCAAGAATTTTTTTTGTAAATAAAATAAAGATCAATACTTCAATCGATTCTTTTATCCTCAATTTATTGATACTTGACTGTGAATAAATAAGTTCACATATATTCCAGTCAATAATGGAATATTACTAGTTTCAGGAGCGCTATCCCGTTGTTAAATAACATCATGTACTCAAAACAAATAAAACTCCACAAAACACGAATCAATAATAAACGCCTACCTATAAAAATAATTAACAAAAGTTCATGTATGTACGGCTATGAAAATGGATTTACTGTTTAAGAGAATTTACAAAATCCGTTAGCGATCAGTAAAATCCGTGTGCGCTCAGTAATAACTCTCCATGGCCAGCCATACAGAATAATTTAATTATACTTTGATTGTCTCACTTTGGTGAGTATATTATAAACACATACAGTATGTTATATACAAGCAGACCATATGCATCTTACTCGGTTCCACTCGGTTGGTAATTCTTCTAGAGTAGTTTTAGTAATGTTATGACAAATAATTACAAATTTAGTTTCTATGCACTTGAGAACTAATGAAGCTAATTTGTTAACTGATAAAAAAATATTCTTAAATAAGTGAACTATG
Source organism: Homalodisca vitripennis (assembly GCF_021130785.1). Classification (NCBI taxonomy): domain Eukaryota; kingdom Metazoa; phylum Arthropoda; class Insecta; order Hemiptera; family Cicadellidae; genus Homalodisca; species Homalodisca vitripennis. The sequence goes on from NC_060211.1 coordinate 60,977,169, forward strand.
CAACTATCAATTAGTGAAGCACTCTCGCGATATTGGAAACAAAATCTTAAATCTGAACGTATTTTTAGTTTTAGATTTAGGAGTTTGATGAAGAGAAATGCCAAAGGAAATAGTGCTAAATATGTTTATCTTTCCAAATAAAATGATAGATTTCCGGTTGAAATAATTATATTTGCTTTTACATACATACATTTTAGATATGTACTAGCAAACAAGTACGTATGATACAAATACTACTACTTTGGATTATAATTAGTTTATTAGGCCCCCCTCCCCACCCCCCGTATAATTTAAAGAATGTTTTCAGTTATAACGTGATATAGAAATAAAATACTTTGGATTGCTGTAAACTGAAAGAAGTGTACTTTAATTCAAAACAAGTGCAAAATATTTCTTACAAACAACTACTTATTATAAAGTACTTTATATTCCTCTTCAGTAATAAATATTTTGTCACGTTTGTGTGTTAAGAGTGTAATATATCTGACAGAAAATATACACAAAAAGCAATATAGTTCTATTATAATGTCTTTATCGGTTTATACAGTAATAAAATCTCTAAACATTTTAACAATGTTTCTTTAAGGAATGAAAAGAAACATTTCAAAGATTGAACGTTGTTACATTGTTAAGTGCACTTCATCTTTACAATAACTTGACAAAGGCTTCCAGATTCCAGCGCTATTATATTACAATATTATAATCATCCAGCAAAATTTATTACTTCTTGAAGAAATTTTGTAGAAGATTTTTCAGAATCAATGAATGAAAAATGAATCAAAAAATGAAGAAATTTCAGAATCAACGAAATATCTAGTTTTTGAAATAAAACATTTCATCAAACTAGTAAGTAAAACCTAGCATAAATATTATTTTGAGTGTTGGATAAATCTATTTGTGAAAGGCTGTAAGTTTCATACTCTATATTCTTGTTATTTCATCACATATTATGAAAATATTCATGAAATGATAATGAAATGAAATGAAAAATGTCTTTATTGAATACAACGTAAAACATATTCAATTGGCGAGGTTAGGACTATTAAGTCCTCTTTTACACCTAACCATAATCGTGACTTGGCTTAAAGATATGGCAGTCAAAGTATTTATAGTTATGTAGCCTAATATCTATAAACATTGCATAATAGATAAAACAATTGAAAAAACAAGAGATCCAATTCAAAATATCGCCAATCATGATTAAAATAAAATATTACATACGCCAATATAAAAAGAACATGAATTTCTACTAAAATAAAGTAGTTTCAATGATTCAAGGAACCCATCAGCAGATTCATAATTCAACTATAGTACACTACACAACAATCTGTTCCAGTTTTATTCTATTTGGACTTGAAATATTATTAACGAGTAGAATTCAAACTTACAAGGCAGCAATTCAAAATTATTTCTCTAGTGCACTCTAGATATCGTTGTTGTATGGAGAGCGATACTTTATACGAGTAGATCCTCAACCTTGATGAAACTAATTTAGGTCACGTCCAAAACTTGACTATAAGCTCTTACTGCTCGTCTGCCACATCGTTCTTTTACTTATAACTTTCCTCCCGGCTGGTGCTCTGTTTTTGCTTCTAGTAAACCCTGTTTTATTCATCATATATTACGATGGACTATCTTCCTTATCATTATTATAGGGAAAGTTACGATGGGTTACGTAGTGGAGAACCATTATAATATCAGCTTTGTAAACGAAGTACGGTGGAAATCTGTTGTGATGCATAGTTGGTAGTCAAATTCTGTGTTAAACAAATATGTTTATGGGATTAAAATCTGTATAATTTGCTGTAATTTAACAAGTAAATCTCAGCGATAATTGACATATCGAATGCTCCCAACTAATCAATAATATCATATCATATATATTAGAGAAAGAGGCGAGCTATGTACAATATATCGTTGCTTAACGATAGCTTACACTGATTGTGTGAAAAATTATAATTAATTATCAGCCAAAGTAATGTACGCTTAAACAAGTATATTATTAGACGTATGCTCAAAATATAGAAGTTTTACTTGTACAGGGTGAGTCAGCATGCTTGTCCCCATAACATCATGCACAAGGAATCCATTTCAAATTGTGTAGTAGAGTTTTATGCAAAAGAAATTTTCAAGGGTTTAGAATCTCATAATTTTCAAAATTAAAACTTACAACAAATAGTCTATAGTTTTTAACTTTTTTTTTTAGGGGGGGGTTCAACAGAAAAAATTTTGGAAAATTTGATTTTTATCATTTTTACACGTTTCAAAATGGTCCGGACATACAAATATAACAAAATTCCGTATTTTTTAAAAGAAGAACCCCCAACAAAATTTTTTTATTTTTAAATTATACATGCATGCAAGGATGAGAATACAAAATTAATAAGTAGAAAACCCAAGGACTGATAACGTTAAACAATCATAGAGCACTTAATTTGACAAGGAACGAGCGATATTATGAACGTACAGCAAATGGATAAATTTTATTCCACTACATCCTTACAAAAGTATGAGAGGAAACTGTTAACAAAGGAAGTAGGGTTACCTTGTGAACCAAAAAATTTTATTTATTTTGTTATCAAGAGTGTAATACCATGACAGTAATTGTCAATGACGAATATGATTACTGAAAAATATCTATTTAATGGGTTTACTGGTTGTTAATTTCCATTATACCATTTATTAATTATTTGTAATAAAGGTCTATATTAACCCATAGATTTAGTATTGAAAATAAGTAGTGTATATTGATATTCTAGACAATATATTCGATAATACCATAACCAAAACTAAAAAAACCAATTTCTTGTTGGAAACAACAAATCATAATAACAATAGACATTTTACAACAATTGCTTCATTGCAGTTTTATACATAACGTCCAATCAGTTGCACAATGGTGTGTAGTGTGTGTGCCCCCGAGGTGGATATACCTGTAAGTAGCAGATAATCAAAGCTTGATTCTAGTCATTGGTGTTTAATTTGTTCAGTTATCACTCTGTTTTTTTGAGTGGGTAATCGTCAAAAGCCCCTGCTCGATTGTTATTGTAATGATTCCCTCATGACTCGGTTCCAAGGCCGAGTTTGGTATTCTTTCCTATATCGAATGGCATAGTCTATCGCACTCTAATACAGGTCCTTATGCATAAGTACAGTTTTTCACTTCGTGCTGTTAACCACAATAATTATTGCATTTACCTCGCTATGTTGTGAAGACCCCGTTTAATTGCGTTGGGTAAGTGTATCCTCGTTCCCAATTCCTTTTCTACATACTGTGTGGCCGTTTACCCTAATGAGCTTGGAATAAGTTGCAAATTTTCTATACAAGGGTGGAAAGAAAAGTATGGAAAACGCTTTCACTAATTTTGTATGGCTTCACTTATACAAATTAAATTTTGTACATCACACTTGTATTAAGAACCTAGTTTTTGAGCCCTAGACCCACACACACTTGTCCGGCACCTGTGCGGACATTTTATCTTTTCAGGGGGACGGACCGTGAGGAGTCGGACGAAAATCTTAAATGTAAGCATAGGCCGGAGTTTGGTATCAAATTAAAGGTCTAGTAAATGAGAAAAACTCATTACGCAAACCGCACTTAAAAAGGTTGACCCTATCTCAGAGTACAGGCCCGTTTGAATAATTATTATTTATCCGCGCAATTTCACAGTATCCAGTAAAACTGGTTCTTGGACTGAAAAATGACACTTTATGGAAAACACAGTTTTCAACAAGAATCTAACTATTAAAAATTTATTTTATGTATTACAAAAAATAACCATACTTTTAAATGAGGTGCTCAAATCTGCTCTCCGAAACAACTTGTTGGGGCAATTGGAGCCTAGTCTATTATAAAAACCTACTGCAGTCACATTTGTTGAAGCAATCCTTGGGTTGTAATTCCTTGCTTGCTTCTTCTAATAAACGATTTGTCAGCATCCTCAATATATTGGCTGGGTTTAGTTTTTATACACTTTATCTTTTTAAGAATCCCCGACAAAAAGAAATCTAGTGGGATTAAGATCCGGTTGGAACATAGCCGGCCACTCAACGGTAACCCTGGCCGACCAATCCAACGGTTAGAGGTGAACCACTTCATCTTAACTGATTGCGCACCGCAAATAGTAATGGGGCGATGCTCCATATAGCTGAAACCATACTGCATTAAAAATTTGTACAAGAAGAGCACGCACTGCTGGCAAACATGTTATTTGTCAACATATTGAAATAAATTTCCGCCTGTTAGATTTCCATCTATCACAAAACGGTCCTTACAATGTTAATTGTTTTTAATTATTCCAAGCCCACATATGTTCACTTTCTGAGGCCTTTTGTGTGTGGGCCTTCTATCCATCCAGAGTGGTTTATGGTCAGGCCCAGTAGTAAACGGCAATTAATTGCCTATTAACTTTTCCCATTAACAAAGAATGTAGCTTCATATGAAAACAATATCGAACTTAAAAAATATTTGGAATTTCGTCACACTTTCTCATCATTATTTCGCAAAATTCAGGTCCGTTCGATCAAAATCATCCTCTCTGCAAGTTCTTGGGTTAGGGTTACTTTAAAAAGGGTGGTGATACTTGTTATTGTGAGTAAAAACATTCAACACTTAGGTATGGCTCTTATCAAGATCTTCGTGCAGCCACTCTTGGCCGAGGTGCTGGGATTTTCAACAAAATGTTTGGAGTACATAACAATAGACTTTTTTGTTTCATTTTGTTTTCCGATTTAGGCCTGCACTTCTTTCGGCGCATCTTTGGTACTGTTTCTAGTTTCTTCAAATCCTTTTTTACTGTTCTTAAACACTGTTTGAACTTACTAATTGGGGGTCTATCAAGAAAGAGTGTCATTAAACAAATGCGCTGGTTTCTTCTTAGGGACGAAGTTGATATCCATACCCAGCTGCATCATAAGCAGCGTGTATTCTCTCAAACTCACTAAGTGACATTTGCTTTTAAAAACTAGTAGAATAAAATAGTAAACACTTAAGTAAAAAATGTATAACTATCGCGCAGTGACCTTCTAGTGAAAAGAACTTTCAACTTTATCTTACGTGGAACGAAATTTATAAGACGTAAGACTAAAAACCAAGCTGATATTAAAAATACAATATGTGGGAGTTTTTGCTGTGGACAGTACTGTTTGTATTGCCTATACCAGGTTTATGTTTGCCTGAGATAAAAGGGTCGGAGGGACTGGACCTTGACCTCATGTTGATAAGGAGTTACGGTCGGTATTATTGAAATACTCTTTAGTTTCTTGAAGACCAAGACAGGAAAACCCCTATTTACTGTTATCCCAACCAAATGGTAGAGGAAAAAAAAATATTTTTTTGTTGGAAATTGTTTTCAAATTTTACATAAACCGACATAAAACATACTACTGAAAGTAAAATTAGTTACTTTAAACAAGACACAATTACTAAATTTCTTTGTCATGAAAAATTCCATACGACGCGCCCCCGTTACTCTGGTTAGGGGTCAACCTTTTTAAGTGGCGGTGTTGCGGGTAATGAGTTTTCTCTTTACTAGACCTTTAATTTGTTACCAAACTCGGCCTATGCTTAACATTTAAGATTTTCGTCCGGACTCCTCACGGGCCGTTCCCCCTGAAAATATAAAATGTCCCCCACTGGTCTCAAAAAACTAGGTTCTTAATACACGTTGGTGATGTACAAAATTTAATTTTGTATAAGTGAAAAGACAATACAAAAATTTAGTGAAAGCGTTTCCATACTTTTTTTCACCACCATGTATACAAGTGATTTAGTGTTTGGTTCATGATTGATTCCACGGCAGTGACATGACTAAAACCGATGTGTTGAGTGCCATGTGAGGTTGAAGGCTTCATCAGCGTAAATTCTAAATTCTAATAACCTGATTATACTCATTATTTAATCCTCCCAATCCATATGGCCTCTTTTTGTTTAATATTTTACAAGTGATAATTGCGGTAATACTTGCTCTTTGGCAGGCTCTTTTAATTAATTTTTCATATTTCTAGTCTTAATGTTTGTGCAACCTAATCAATTCACTCTGGATCTATAAATAAGGTACTTTTTCACCTAATTCTGTATATAGAAAAACATCCTAACATAGAAATAATAAACATTATTAAACATTGTACAAGTACATTGTTAAATTCAAATAACCTACTTGTCCCTTTTTATTCCATTCCAGAGTAGAAAAATAACTGTAATAATAATTTTTATATTATTAATTTCCCTCATACTGAGAAATAAGGTTTCTATAAAGGCCTACTTTCCTCCTTGTAAAAGGCACATCATCTGGGATAGATAATTATTACAATAAATGTTAGTATACTACGGTGGACCTTCAGTCCTTGTTTGTGGTGTCTATCTTAGTCTAAAGAAGACGTAATTCAGTCCGATTCATAAACGATAAAATATTATTTGGCGTAGTTGGAGTAATCCATTTTTCTTATAATTTTGCTTTAAATTAATTTTTTTGAAAGTTTGGTGGTCCAAGATCTTTGGTCTTTGTGAATATGAGATCTAGCTGAAAATGTGGATGATGTTTGTTTCCCAAACAACTCTTTTCTTGTCTTATTTCATTAAATGTTAATTTGTACAATGATGATGGAGGACATATGAGGATCAATTGAGCCGTTTTTTATAATTCATTTATTGAAAATTAGATGCATATGGTCATGTTACCATGGTAAAAAACAGTATACTTTGATGGTATTTGGCGTTCTCCACTTTTAACGTATATCATTGCTGGTTTTAAATGATTTTTTTAGCAAAACGTTGGCTTCAAGTTTTTTACTTCAATTAAAGTTAGGTATTTTATATAAAATATATAATTCAGATATATATGGGTTTACGAGTATTTAAATACTTAGATAAAATTTGCATTTAAAAACTGGCAATTAACCTTAAAAGACCTATTTCCCCATTGCAAGCATCAAGATTATTAAATCCATTGTTGAAAGGTCTCAATTTTATTAACCCTTACGAACTTTTAACTATAACAGATTCCTTAATTAACAATACCAATGCCATATGCCACGATTTTTTTTTAGCCTCAACCAATTACATATCTGCAAGTTTTCGGAAGAAGTATGATTTGAAATTATAATCAGGAAACAAACACAATAACACATTGTTTAGAACCTTTTGCCACCATTGTTTTTTGTTTGGATATAAATATGGCAAGTTTGGGATCTCCTACAGATTCCAAACTAAACCTTCCATGCCCACAATTAATTAAAAGGTAATTAGTATTATATCTCTATTCTCATATTTAAGCTGAGGAACTGTACATGATGTGCTACTTATCCAATTAATAAAATGAATAAAAAATGGAAATTTTACGGGGATATCGAAAAAGAAAGGAGAAAATTTAAACACAGAAAGAAGAATAAGTACCTAAATTATAACAAAGGACCCTCACAAACTCTTTTCAATAGTAATATAAAAAAAATAAGACAAAGTTAAAAGGTAATAATTGGAAAAAAATAATAAAATGTGAAATACAGAATACTAAATCAAAATTACAACTATGTCATTCATTAAAATTTAAAACATCTGTTTAAATGGTCCACATGCGTACTATTTTTTGTTGGTTTTATTGTTGTATTATTTATTTAGAGGTTATTTTTTTTGCAAATGATGATGGTTCAATACCGAACGCTCGTGTCTGGAAATATTAATAATTTAAAAAGGGTTTTAGTTGTCCATTCACTATTCCTAATGAATTATATAACTATTAGTTGTATTTATAATTTTTTCACAACTTTAGATAGTATGGCTCGGTTATTTCCTTCGACTTATGCATTCATTTATCTAATCACAATATGATCAGGTTTAATTGACTACAATAGATGATGTTTGAATCCAATAACCAATTTAATTGTAACACTGTAGGGAAACAAAAATTTTTTTTCCGGACTCCTCAAGAATGCTTGTTAAATCCTGGTGACGTATATGGCAGCTATTTCACCTTTATATATGTGACTTATTTCAGCAGGTAAGCTTTAAACACTATCAATAGTGTTATGTAAACTTTCCTCCTGTTCCTTCCATTATAACTGTTCTCCCTTTTGTTATTTCACCACCTGACGTTAACAGGAGCAATAATGTGTTGTTACCTGTCACTAAAACGAATAAAAATCAAATCCTTCGCTAAACTAGAAACACAGTCCTGGAGAGCTAAACTAAATGTTATATCGTTTTGAAACTGTCATATTTATGTTGTGTTTTACGATTATTCCTACATTTAGACTAAGGAAGTGTCAGGAAGATATTTGACGAATATTGTACAGCATGTAGACATATCATATGACCACCAGGATATTGTTGCCGAAATGTTGCCACTTAGACGGGACATAAAGTGGATATTGTACGGTGAAATGACAAGAGGCCGGTAAATGTCAGCTTAGTAGCGCTGTCTACTTGTCTGCTATAAATGTGTCCATAAACATTTTGTTATTCTATTAAGTACAATGTATAAACGTATTAATGTAAATTGCTATACCCAGCATATCAACTTGGATGCGTTAACAATCGTTATATTAGGAAATAGAATATAAATTTGTAAAATATTAAAAATGTGTTAAGGACATTATTTAAAATTGATATATCAGATTCATAAATGTTTATAATGTGCAAGTCAGAATTAATTTTTTGTATGCAAATATCTTACCCTATTTTAATTTTTAAGTAACGTATACTAAACTGCTAACATTGAACCAATGTTAAAAAATACGGCAAACTTTTAATCTTCATATAAGACCTTTCTGAACAATGAGTATTATATGATTTTTCGAGAAACTTTTGTGGAATAAAATGTATTCATTAGAGATAATAACAGAATTTTAATTGAATTTACAACTTTTCCAAGGATCACGCTTTTTGTTCAAGTTTTCATCCATAATTTTCTTTTTTAACATTCTGTAATATTTTCCGGCTTCTTAGGTGGAAAGATGGCATGTTTTCAGCTTAATACCCACAACTTTGTATAACTGTTTCATGTAGTTTAGTCCCGCCTAATAGCCTATAATCTTCTAATCATCTACTTTGACTTTATTCCTATCATTGTATGTGATTATAGCATATATCGTATCTCCAATTTTAAAGGTATAAAACCTAAAAGATTTATTTTAGAAACTTCTTGATCACAGTACAATGTTTTATTTACTCTACATATTTAAAAAAAAAATTAAAAAAAATTAAAAAAAAAATAGTTAGATGGATAGAAGAGGGTCTACAATATCGGTAGAGAAAAGGGTTTTTAAGGAGCGATGCAAGCTCACAGACGTCTTTCTCGCTTGAGGCCAGGCACACGGGGCAGAACGTGCACTAGCTTGGATACATGAGGTCGATGGCGGCACCTCTATCACCTCACAATATAGGGGATGGGACCCGTAGTTTAATCTATTCTATTTGTCTACCGCACACTAACGGAGTACAAAGGGGCATCGAGACAACGCCCTCAATTCGATGATCGATTGAAAACTATCGGACAAGGCCATATCGAGACGAGATTCCACGGTACTCTGCTGGAGTCCAGATCCAGCCCATATCTTCGTAAATCAACAGGTAATTTCACATGGCCAATAGGAGACAATCCCCTGATCTGACCTCAGGAATCAAAATCCAAGTCAGACCAGTTTATTGATTACGCTAAAGAATATAAATACACCAAACTATTTTAAAATAATGAAACTCAGTCTTATTGTAACCAAACACAGTTGTAAATGTTATACACCTCTACTATATTTTACTATTGTTAAACCCTACTCTAAACTAACATTAATTCTCAGTGTTTGCTAATACGATCCTCCTCTGGTTCTCTTGGTTATGTTTATACTGTTCCACTTTTTGGTCAATTTAAGGTTCTCTTTGTAATTCATACATTTTTGATAAGCGGTTGTTTTATAACTATTAGTGTATTAAACAGTATTCACATTATGAAGCAAGTTTATGATGCAGTTTCAAGTTGATATTTTTTTTAACTTTGTAAAGTGTTTGTTACTAAAGAAGTTAGGCTTAAAATTTGGAGCAAAGTGCAAAGGTTTTAAGAAATCTACCTGGCGGGTGAATACAGCTGAAAGATATATAAAGAACAGAATAACACACCAATCAACATTTTGAGGGATTAAAACAACTCTAGTTTATGAATATTTAACCTCGATAAAACATGACTTATGGAAACCCATAAAAAAAGTGCAAAATAATTAAAATGCTTCAATAGATTCTTATTACATGCTATAACGTAATATATAAAGGGTTTTTTTATTTTTGCATGAAGAGAATGAAGAGCATACGAATTCTCTTCATGCAAAAATAAAAAACCAAATATTGGAAAACTCTTTGTAAACTTTCGTCCTTTCTCAGCGTACTTCTTTAGACGTAAAATTTAGTACTGTATAACTATTTACAAAATAGAAGTATTAAACAAAATAAAAATATAAACAAGAAAAAAGAACTAAAATAGAATGTTAAACAGTGGAAAATATGTTTCATCAACAATACCAAAAAGGAAAAACACATTTTTATAAATTAAACGAATGTTCAAATCTAAAGGAAATTTTGATTTGAAAACTTGTTGATGAGCAGTTTTCGCTCCTCTCAAATTAAATCTATTTATATTTTCATTGGTATGCAATGCAACTGTATTGATACCTTTAAATTTATAACAGTTTCTCAATTTAGTCCTGATTATGTTCACTGGAGTGTACAGCGAGGGGCTTGTCAACTCCATGCATAATACTGTGACAGTGACCTAATCATTCTGATACGAAGAGAGTTAGAGGTTTTGGCCAATGTATCGTTTATCACAAGATTACAATTTAGCTGATATATTATGTTCTTGAGTTTACAATCAAAATAGTTCCTTTAATTAGATACATTTTATTGGTTATGTTACTGCTAAACTTTTGATTAGAGGACAGAATATTGCATGTACCTCTACGTGGTTTTAACAAGGTTTTACAACTGTTGAATTTTCCCGCCAATTTTTGTTTTTAAGATTGCTTTGGACAAACATATTTTTTTAAATTTTGTCGGTCTTCTAAAGATGACCCTAGGTGGTTCTGAATATATACAGGGTGTACATAAAGTCCTGCACAGGTATAATATTTTAAGAACGATAACAGATAAATCAACAAAATTTGCTACATCAACACTATACCTAAAAATCTACTTTTTGAAGGAACTATCAGTTTTCTGTAATATCATGGGGACGCCCCGCAAGGAGTCAGAAGGAAATCTTAAATATGAGCATAGGTCAATATGCACATCATTTTAAAGTGCTTATCTAGCAGAGTTTAATGCCGCAAACCGCACTCAAAAAGATTGATCCAGTACAAAATGGTGGCTGTTCAAAGGTTTTAACTTGGTTACATTTTATTAGTAGCCATAACCCCAGTAAAGCAAAACTGCAACCAAACGAATACTGCAGCTAAATACTACATTATGCTTGTCAGTTGTACAGAAGTGAGTTATGACGTTAGTTATCCTCACGGGTTACAAATTTGCTCGTAATATATTGATAACGGGGAAAAACCTGATATCAGTAACAATTAGAAAACTCTTACATTTGGGGTCGCAGTTTGGACTTTCCTATTAGCGAGTCTATTCATAGTAGGCTATTATTCTAGTTTTTCTTGTTTTAGTAGTGCTGTCCAATCTTTTTATTAGTGGGCTTTAGTGCAAAAGAGTTTGTCGTATTGCTTGTAGTTCTTCAACTACACTATGTCGCTTGACGAACGTGAACGTATAACACTTCTTATGATGGTTGGTTGGGGAAACAAACAGACGATCACACGAGGAAGCATGCTATTTATTTAATGACTACTTTCACGAGAGGCAGCCATTTTTCTATAACAACTGTAGGGAGAACTGTTCAACGCTTTATCGAAACAGGAAGTGTTTCCGATCGTCATAGGTCAGGAAGGCCCACTACTGCGACAACCGAAGACAACTCTTTAGATGTATTGCAGTCATTTATTGAGAACCCGCAAGAGTCCCTACGCCTCAGCAGCACAAACTCATGACATTTTTGTTACATATGTAAACAAATTCTGAAAGGGTCTAATTTTAAGCCTTATAAAGTTCATTTGGTGCACGAAACTCAACGAATATGATTTCGATCGACGAATAGAATTTTGTGAAACTATGATGGCCGAAATAGATCGCAACGAAATTGATGTAAGCAATATTGTGTTTTCAGACGAGTGTTCATTTATGCTGAATGGAAGCGTAAACAGACACAATGCGGGAGGCACATACGCAGTATCCACTAAAGGTCTTGCTTGATGTGATAGGTACCCAGTAGGTTGGTTCTTTCTTTATTGAAGGAAATTTAAATGCAATATCATACCAAACGTAAACTTCCTGGAAATGAAGTTACACCAGCACTTCGAAACATGTTTGGAGAACATTTCCAGAATATCTTGTTTTCAACAGGATGGAGCACCCCCACACTACGGCATCGACGTAAGAGCCTATTTAAAACACTGTTTTGTGGCAACGGTGGATCGGAAGACGGGTTACTGTAGAATGGCCAGCGCGTTCACCAGACCTGTCTCCATTAGACTATTTTGTTTGGGGTCACCTTAAGGACAACGTCTACAAAACAAAGCCTCAAAAATGTCAAAAGCCTCAAAGCCGTAAAATAACCGGATAAATAACAATTCGAACATTTACTCTGAAAACATTTGGTAAGTAAAACATCTTTTTTTAAATAAAACCTTTGCTCCTTAAGAGATTTCCTTCTGACTCCTTGCGGGACGTCCCCATGATATTACAGAAAACTGATAGTTCCTTTAAAAAGTAGATTTTTAGGTGTAGTGTTGATGTAGCAAATCTTGTTGATTTATCTGTTATCGTTCAGAAACTATTATACCCGTGCAGGACTTTATGTACACCCTGTATACATACATACATACATATATATATATATATATATATATATATATATATTCACTTCGGGTGTATAAAAACAGAATTGCTCTATTATATCAATATTAGACTTCTTGATATAACGGTAAAAGCTTTAATATTAAAGGAACTTTATATCAAGAAGTCTAATATTGATATATATAGATTCCTAGTTTCCTATGATGATTATAGAATATGAAAAGTTGTTTTAATTATAGGGTTTATATTTTTTAAGTCCGGGGTAGAATTTGGTAGTAAATTTAAGTTCATCTAGAGGAAAAGATTTCTTGTAATTGAAATTCTTCGCCCTATTAACTTGATTTTTTACAAGTTTCTCAGGATAATTTAAATTTTTGAATGTTTTTGTCAATTTGTTAATATAATCTGTGAAATCATTCTCTTTGGTAAATAAATTCTTTGTTGAAAGGCTAAACTTTTTTGGAATGTTTTTTTTGCATGTGTAGGATTGCAGCTATTATAATTTAAATATTTCATAGTGTTGTTATCTTTAAAGTGAATTTTTGTTTGAAGAAAGCCTTCTCTTCTGTTTTAAACTTTATAGATTTTTTGCTCTAAAATAAAACAGATGGTTTTTCAATTAATTTTATGTAGTGAAAGGTGTGACCTACGGGATACCAAAAAGTAGTCATCTTGTTAGGCTAATGTTCATAGTTTATATAAGTGAAATGTTTCAGGTTGTAAAAGCATGTAATATTTGGGCATATGCCGATGATATAGTCCTGGCGCCAGGGCACAAGAAACAGAATTTAGCGAAGAAACCTCTGTAATCAAATTAAACCAACAAAGTGAATTTTGCCTAACCTCAGTATTAGGTTTTATTTGTTTCAGCTAACAATCTGCGCTAGTTGTTAGTAATGTAGGTAAGTATTAAAGATTAATTAATAAAACGGTTTTCAAGTTAGGAACACGTTGTCAATAATAAATTAATGCTTCATATTAAATATTAATGCTTTATTTATGTGTGTCTTTCTAAATGATACAAAGTTGTAATTTTTCACATGCTGGTGAACATGTTTTCCTTTCTCTTCCAAATTCTAATTTGTTTCGGCAATATCTTATGTACCTTCTTTGCTTCTCTCGTTTGTTTTGCTCCTTTTGCTTCGTTATATTTTTTCATTTTCTCAAGTCACTTTTCAAATTTTCAAACGCTTATTGAGTTTGAATAACCCCATTTTAAAGATTTGTATCTCAAAAAATAAAATAATTGTGATGATTTGTTAAAAATTTATATAAAAGCATCGTAATAAAAATATTTTTTAAATCCTAAAAAGTGCTATGCAAGGAACACTTCACCTACTTTAAACTCAATAAACCGTGGATGCGAGCTGACTCGCGGCTTCTTGTAATCTACTTAGGTCTTGTATTCATGAGAGCTATCTTGCGGAGAGGCAAGCGTTTCAATAAAAAACGTGGATTATTACTTTTTTTATTTGTTTGCCATTTTAATACAAATGATTAGTAAATTATAAAAGGCGAATTAGTGGAATCGTTTTCTACGAAATCAAACTGCCTGTGGACGTGTGAAAGTAAGCCTTCTTACGCGTAATCGTCTAAGTTCAAAACACCAAGATTAAATCCCATAAATATAAAAAATGATTATAAATTTAAAAAGATTATTTGTTGAAAATCATAACTATCACACAACATAAAAACCACACTTGATCTGCATTTTAAATAACTAATAGTGTTTTTAGTTCATAATTTAGCAACACGCTGACATTAAATAATCAGGAAAAACGTTTCAACACATAAATAAACCGACAGAATGGAATATCGAAGGAACCGAGAAAACTGTAATGGCACAGACTGTAATCATCAGATTAACTTGTCAGATAATCATCTTTGTTATGAAATCAAACAATCCAATAAATTTCATCAATAGTGTTTATGCGATTTAATTAACACTTACTGTATACTTAGTTTTTTTTTTAAGTAGTTGTAGTTGGTTTATTTAATCTATTATTTTTTCGTTGCGATTTATGGTTACACTGACACTAGTGTAAAATGTTGAAATTTGTAGAAAGAGGAAACTATATACCAAGTTTTAAGTCTTTAGGGACTTTTGATATAAAGTTATCGCATGGACGGCCAGCACACAAATACAAAATTTGTCCTTTTGTGCAAACAATCTTATTATTAACAAAGCTTATACAATTTTAATAAGTATTTTTTGAACGTTCTTATGAAAAAGTAATGTTGAATAAATGATTAATTAGGTGAGTGTTTGTAATTTTTCATACGCAGGAAAGATCAATTTAAAATCTCAACATATGTATTTGTATGTTTTAAATTTTTGTCACGATCTACGACTGTCTAGATCACCCTTCTTCGTAAGGACTAATATTTAAAACAGATTGTTTATACTATTTATTCTACTTTAAAAAATACATTCCACTCTCAGTATAAATAAAATATAAAATATTACAAACTCTAAAAAAACTGCACAGTAAGTTTATTGTTTTTACGAATATCAAATTGCAGATTTAAAACATTTATTATCTTGTCTGATAATGAACCATAATGATAATGAAAAGGTAACTGTAGTACTTGTATTTGAAGAAAACATTCAGTTGGGAATTAACTGTCCACCCAATATCAAGAAGGCAGGGCAGCTCTAAATTGGTTTAGTTTGTTTCGTCCAGAGGAAAGGACACCGGTCAAACATCGCATATACTGAGAAACATCATTAAACATAAAGCTGTCTACTCCAGAATAGATCCATAATGTCAAACAATACTACACAGATTCGTCGCTATCAGCTTCAATCACATGTAGCTTCGTACTCATATACGAATATATTCAGTATAGAAGATTGCTAATGTAGTATACAAGAAACCAAAGAAACGTATATGATTTTAATAACAGACTTGTCTTGTAATATATTAAAGATGTTTAATCAAACTGAATCTTATGCTAGGGAATATTTATTAATTGCACCAATACTTAATAAAAAAACAACATGACCAAGGCCAACTAGCGGCTAGATTTATTAGCGTACATGTGTAATTTTTAACTAAATCCAGCTACATAAGTGCGTACTATCATATAATAATAAAAATATTCTAATTTTAAAAAAACCTATCAAAAAACTATAGGACGACGAATACCATTGATAGAGTTTAACATGAGTAACAAACACAAACTTAGTCATGATTTAAAATTAACACTCTAGTGTTACAAGTATGTTAATATTTTTAATCATTACACTAAATGGAAACATGGTAAATCGTATTGAATCTGTATATGGCTAATCATATTTATTTTTATAATATGAGCTTTCAACTAAAGTAAAATTCAACAAAACATATTTGATAAAGTATTTAATTATTTTAATAAATGGATTTTTTTAATTTTTAAATGAAAGAAGTCAAGTAAAATCTTCTCGTTTTAATTATGTTACATGTTTTGATATTACAAGTTTACCCAACCCTCTTTCCTGCGCAAACTTAAGACATATTTACATTGCATTTCTTTCTATTCAATTATTGAGAAAGTGCTATTTTCAATTTGTATTTTCGATTTTTTTATACACTAAAAATTATAAATTTATGTTATTAATCTATAAAAATCCTTATAGTACAATTCTATTGTCTGAATAATAAGAAGTGTTACATCATGTAATACTAATTTATAATACTATTTAGTAAACAAAATAAACTAAATGAGTAAAGAAGTCTGAATATATGTCACAATGGATTCGTTTTTATGTGCAGAACAAGAGCTTTCAATATCCCACTACTCGTGAAAGAAAAGTTAATCAAGGGTGAGACTGAAGCCATCTCATATGAGACACTGTGGGACAGGGGAACTGGCTTTTGTGTTCACTGTTCATCACACTTATAAAGGCTTTCAAATAGAATTGACCAACTAAGTGAAATATATTATTCCATCGTTTCGTTTTTGCTTGTCTCTTCAAAATACTGAAACAGTAATTTAATAGGTACTATAACATCTTTCTTCTATCTCAGTTTGAATATCGTTCTAGATTTGCTCTTAGTTATAGACACGAATATTTTGATCGTCAAAAATGTATTCTAACGACTCTAATAAACAAACTCTCATGACATCCTTGATTCAACAAAACATTTACTTTAATAGTAAAATTTAGGAAAACATATTTTCTCTTATAGTTTTCATTATCTTTTTAACTTTATAATGCTAAATATCGTCATTGAATTTCATGTTGGCGAGATGCAAATATGCTTAGCACATTCGCTGCGGCAAAAAGCATAATAAGGTTACCGGATGCTGAAAAATTTTTGTATAGAAAAAACTTACTTTGTACGGAGGAAAGGCAGGATTGAAGGTCTAAATTATGTTTCCGACCGAGTTTCGTGGAACTGTGACATCACAAGTTGCGGCCCCTACTGGGGCCGGCCGCATATTGTGCTAGTCCAGTACTGTCAAAAGTTGTTACGAGCGCTCTGCTGCTAATATCACTTACTTGTTTCATTTAAGGTCCAGTGATGTCTTTCCACGCATTGATTCTTGATTCTTTCAGAACAAGCAGATGAATTGTATGAAGAAGAGTCGTCAACAACTCTTTGTATGAAATCCACAGAACCATCACTGCCGTAGTTTTGTTCATTGCTAGAGTGAAAGTTAGTCTGACCAGAGGTACCTGGCAATGCAGGATCCATTTTCATAAAACAAAACACACTAATAATGTAGAGAAAGAATTACACAGTTGATATACACAGAAACAACAAACTAAACACTCAAAGATTACAACGGGCTCCTATTGAAAAAGAACCGTAACGGGTAAACCCAAAAGAAACCGATTACAATAAAGCGTTGGTCATAATATAAAATGCGGCAGAGAATCAACAGTTTACAACAAATATCTGAATTACACAAAGGCTTTGTATGTAGAGCGGCAAGGCGACCCCATTTAGGGACGTCCGAATTGCGCGCGCAGGTCTGCCGTCCCCACGTGGGGCCGGCCACACTGAATGTGTTAGGCACATGCATTTAACCCGTATGCGTATATGCTTTCCAATATTACAATATTTTGTAGTATTACTCATCACATATGTATAAATGCTTTCAAAACACGACACCTTTGATTATTTGACATAGTTGATTAATTTAAAAGATTGTATTTATAAAAACTGCTGAAAAACGTTATTAGTTAGTTCCTTGAAGACAATTAGCTAGTGGTAATATGTTTTAAACCTGTTTCCGAAAAACTACTAAGCTATCTGTCCCTTTAATGAAACTCTTACTGATCGTACAGGTTTTTAAATAAATTGCAAACTAACTACGTTTTCCTTTCAACTAACCAATAAAATCTACTCTGAACACGTGCAACAGATTAGCTGAAATTTCGTCGGGTTATATGTACGTTTTTACTTATGAAAATTAGAATATTTTATTAGTTTTATTAGTATTAGTTCTTTCAATAGCTCATAAAAAGTTATCTGGTACCCTGACAATTAATAAGGACGATAGTAAACCCATACAAGGTACCAATACTGCCTTATTATATTATATTGTTCAGATCGATGAAGATTATTGCATAAGGTCCTGATTTCCGCTACTAATCATATATCACTTTAAATCCGGTAGTTGGTCCCTGCAGCTTCAATAGAGTACTGAAAGACATTAATAGGGCATTCTCAGAATAAAACATGACAAGAAATGAACTATAGTATTTTATAAATTAACAGTAGATATCTATGGTCTGTTAGAAGGAAAGATCAAGGTCAGAGATACACATTTCGTAAGGAAATCTATGTGATGAAATAACTAAGTCTACGGAAGGTGAAAGGTTCTAGATTATTGGTCTAAGAAATTTCTTGGCTTCGTTTAAGATGTCTATATAGAAAATAAGCAATCAAGTGTAATCTAGATGAAGACGGTTCTCATTGTCTTATCGGTTGCACAATCGAGATACACCAATAGCTATGTTATGCGTGACCGTACTAATTCATACGCTCATATTTACAGATACTTTGAATAGATTTAACAGGAAATATTGCTGAGATTTTGGTTATTATTGTTTTATTTTAACTGCTATAACGCTAAGTTAAAAGTAGAAACTAATTAAATTTAATTTAAAATACGAGAAAAATATTCATTATTGCATTAACACAGATAAATATTATTAATTAACTACTAGCTATTAAACTGTCGTAAAAAAGGTGAATAATGGAGAAATTTAACAAATGAAATGATTTATATGTACTGAACTAACAACGAGAAACGAGTTTTTGTAGCAACTTTGTGACACCAATAAAATGTGTATCCTTTTTGGATACAGTCCCTCTGTTTTCCACTTTGATGCGTTTGATAGAACTTACAAACATTCGATTGTTATCAATTCTTACTTCTTATTTTTCATAGTTCTTACTTATAACCAAATTAAATTATTCACATACTGTATATGATTTTATTTGCAGAATATTAACGAAGCAAATAATCCGTGGGGCTGGGAAAACATTAATGTCTCTGTGTCTGTAGAAATTTTAATTATTAGTAAGTTTTATATATATATATATATATATATATATATATATATATATATATATATATATATATATACATAGTAATTTTACCTGCAGACAAAAACAACTCGATTGTTATTCAAAATATCACTGACTATGTGTTTAGAGGCTGAAAGACAACTCAGTGATACTATACTACATACAAATTATTGTCAAAAGATCCAACTGAACAATTTAACACTGAAATTTCTGAATTTTTGAAAATGAAAGGCCCAACTCAAAATTTGTCCGACCAAGAAGTCAATCTACTAACACCAGACTCACCTAGAACTCCAGTTTTCTACACGCTACCTAAAATACATAAACCGATTCGCCCTCCGCCTGGACGACCCATTGTTTCCAGCTACGATTCACCAACAGAAAAGAATTTCAAGCTTCGTTGACGCTCATCTGCAACCTTTGGCCAAATCTTTTACAGTCACACATAAAGGACACCAATCACTTCATTGACAGACTTTCTGAAATACCCCAGCCCCTGGACGGTGAATTAATTTTGGCTACAGTTGACGTGGAATCATTGTACACAAATATTCCTCATGACGATGGAATAAGAACTGTAGAAATTTTTTAAGTTTAAGACCTAGGAATTCGAAACCTTCTACTTCTTTTTTATCTGCCCTAGTAACCTTTATACTTACCATGAATAATTTTAGATTTAAAAACAAAAAATTAGCCTACTTACAAATGAAAGGAAACCGCAATGGGAACCAGAATGGCACCTTCATATGCAAATTTATTTTTGGGACTTCTGGAACAAAATTTTTTAACATCTCAAAATTTTAAAACCGTTAGTTTGGTTCCGATTTATTGACGACATTTTTATTATTTGGCAACATGGCATGGATATTTTAACACATGTTTTTTTTTATTTTTATTCAACAATTAAATTCATTTTCAGTTTTAAAATTCACTTTCAATATTTCTAAAAATCTTGTTACGTTTTTAGATGTCGATGTGTTTTTAGAGCAGGGACACCTAAAAACGAAAATCCATGTCAAAGATACAAATCCAATGCAGTTATTTTTTACATTACTCAAGCTGCCATCCTGGTTACGTTAAAAAATCTATTCCGAAAAGTCTAACTATTAGAGCAAAAGAGACTCTGCTCTAATATAATCAGGATTATTATTGTCACACTGAAAAAATTAAAAAATGTTTTTAGAAATAGAGGATATCCTAACAAAATTGTAAATGATAACATGCAAAAATCAAAAAACTCTACTCCTAGGAATTATAAAAACCAAGGAAAATTTATTACCACCTATCATCCAGGGCTATACAAAAATTAATGGTATAATAAAAACTGCACACAATATTCTACAAGCTTCACCTGTAACCAAAAATGTGTTTACTAATCCACCTAAAGTAATTTTTAAAAAGCCTCAAAATTTGAAAAAAACATATTAGTAAGACCAAAACTACTCTCTGATGAGCTAACTCAAAATTTTAAACAAAAATTTTGGCTGTGAAACCCTGTTTTTAAGCCTCGCTGCAAAACATGTAATTTAATAATAAGTTCAAAAAACATTTCTGTAGCAGCACAACGAAAAGAAATTATCCGATAGTTGGTAAAATGACTTTTGAATCCAGCAATGTCATTTACCAATTGTCATGTAAAGACTGTCCGAAGGACTACATTGGTCAGACCATAAACTCCATTGCACATTAGAATGAACAAAAATCGCAGCGATACAAATCTTAAAATGAAATCAAATCCTATTCCGGCCCACGCAATGGAGCATAACAAAAAAATTCGATGAATGCTTTTCTCTAAAAAGTATTAACAAAATTCAGAACCCCCATAAACTTAAAATAAATTATTTAGAAATAGCTCATCAGAGGGTGCTACAAACAAAAACCGGATGGTCTAATTTAAGGTACGGATAGCAGTATGTATAAATTACACGTTACAATTTTAATTTATAAACATTACACATTTAACTACAAATTTAATTTATAACTTTACATTCCTTGTATTACGCAAAATTATTTACTCTTTATAACTTAATTCAAAATTAGTTTTATTAACATATGACGTTTCTTTTGTTTATTATTTTTTGTTGATATATTTACTTATTTACCTACTGTATATCTCTTGAAAATGTCTTACGACGAAATATAGAGAATTTTTTATGTTCTTTTCTTCTATTTTTTTCTATCTTATTGAAGATATATATATATATATATATATATATATATATATATATATATATATATATATATATATATATATATATATATATTTACATTTTTATGATGCTTTATGTATGTTTAACTATCTAAATCTATATATAATTTTTTAGAGACCAATTCTAAACTTAAATAACGTTTTATTAGTTTAAAGATCAAAACTTTAGAAAAGTAATATATAATATATATATATATATATATATATATATATTTACATTTTTATGATGCTTTATGTATGTTTAACTATCTAAATCTCTATATAATTTTTTAGAGACCAATTCTAAACTTAAATAACGTTTTATTAGTTTAAAGCTCAAATCTTTAGAAAAGCGGCTAATTTAAAAATAAAATTTTAATTAAATTAAAAAATCACGCATATTTTGGTTACTAGATTGATGCCCATCATAGTCAAACTCGACTTTGTCAGGAAGGTGGGCACACAGTTTACGTGTCATCGTTCCCTGGACTATAGTAGAACTGAACTAACGAGCGTTTTTTTTACGTTAGGGTAAGTATAGCACAACGTTTCGAAGATTAGAATCCATCCACTTCGTCAGACGTGGAGGTAATAACACATAAATAAATAAAGAACAGAAAGAAGAAAACATGGAAAGAAAAGGGTCAAACATACCCAAAAGCGGTTTGAAGTCCCAAGCACAAATAGTAAAGAATACTGTTCCCACTGCAGCCTGTGGTGGTGTAATGTGCGATTGCCTTTGTCATACTTGTGATTTATGTGTAATAGAACGTGCCAATTTCTATTAAAATTTACCACTAGTCTATGTCAAATAACACAGTTAATGTGATAACACTATACGAGTGTCAGATGTCACAAACAGTGTGTGTGTGTGTGTGTGTGTGTGTGTGTGTGTGTGTGTGTGTGTGTGTGTGTGTGTGTGTGTGTGTGTGTACGGGACAAGGTTGACGTTACTCGTGAGTGGATTTCCTTGACATGTAGGTGAACTATGACAGCAGCTGGAATACTCGTATTTGTTGTTTATTCCAAATAATAACTATAGACTTCTTTGATAAAACTGCATACTCGCTGAAGTGCCATCAATAAAACCTGTTCCTGCTATTTTAAAACACTGAACATTATAGTCATTTTTATTACGTTATGTGACCATCTATAATTGGAGATGATGGAAAAATGTCATTTCTTGTCTGCCCGCACGATATATTTAAGCGAAATTACTTATAGACTTTAAACTTTTGCATGTACTTTTATTTTTATGTGAGCAACACGGAGTTTAATAATGGTGCATGTCACTTCATGGTATTTGGCAGAGTGGTAGTGAATAATTCCAAATTGATCTTATTGACAACCATCTCAACAATAAAATAGTGGAATAAAAACATTTTCAAACATACTGCGACAAGTGTGTTCGATTTTAAAATTAAAAATTGTTATTTATAGAAGAAATCCTGTATTTTAATATTCCGGCAGGGCACCTCGAGTGTTTAATGAGTTATAGATTAGTAGTTTTACACGCAACCTCGGCGAAATCTGTTACACAAACGTGGTGTGGCATAATCCTACCTTATTTTAACAAAATTTCTGTAGAGTTAAATGTGACCTCCTTCGGTTTTAAGATGGATATGAAGATTACTACCAACAGTAATTTGTACGAAGTAGTGATGGTGCCTGATAATTATGACGAACCTACTTTATTCATAAAATCTTTTAGATTTAATTTTTAATACATGAAGCCTATTTTTTAAGATGAACATTATTTGTATTTGTAGGATTAGGATAGGATAAGTACCAGGATGTCCGCATTTTAACGTATAACACAATTTCATGTCGCTCTTAAATTAGTGGAAGAGGTTTTTGAAACGGGAAGTAAATATAAGTGAGGATTGTAACACCCAATTTCCTGGCAGCACTTGACGTCAGACCCACACAATACAAGTGCAGACTACTGGGAGAGTAAGTGAAATTTATTTAAAATACAATCTATTTAAATCTTGCATGTCTTTTACTCAAAGGCGTCTTCAATAATTATAATTTACTTTAGTTCATTACAGATTTATAACTAATTGAATTTATTTACAGATTTTATAGACCTTTTTATTGAAATTCTACAAGTATAATTAGCTAATTACTGTATACTAGCAGTTTCAGCAAGTTAACAATTAAGTATAAAAACGTTTAATGTATGCAATGAGTGAACACATTAAGTATATAAATCGTTAAACATACAGGTGGAAAAATCTGGTATGACTAATATATATATATATATTGAGAGAACACATCAGGTTTATAAAACTATTGATATATACAACGAGTGAACACGTCAGGTATACAAAACGATTAATATATACCGTGAATGATCACAGTAATTATTTGTTTGTGCATTGTTAGCATTAAAATATAAATGTTTGTTATTTTACAATTTCAAGATTTTCCCGCAGAAATAATGTCTTTCATTACATTTATATACATGGAATGTGTTGTGAAAAATTTAGATTTAATATCAATCACTAAGATAGAAATTGTGATTCAGTTGAAGGCGGATTGTAAATCGAAAGCACTAAATTAATAAAATAATGAAACAAATCACCAAACGTTTCAACTTCAACACTTTACCTTTTATCGTAACTGCCTTGTCTGAGACATCCTGTGAACTATTTATGTAACTGTTACATATTCGCTCAATTAGCCCTTTGAAACATATTCGTGTGTTATTGGTAAACAGTCGTAAACAAACAACTAATTAGTTCCAACAAAGCGTGCCAACAAACTGCCCGGCTCTATTTACAAACTATTGTACGTTTAAGGTTATTGAAATGTCTAATTGTTTACATATTCTTTACCATTTTGTACAAACCATTATGTCCATAACACCTAATCATAATTTATTGCAGTATATGAAATGTAAGAATGTTTTCCGTTGACTAATACAACTCCCTGTCACCATTAAAGTTGCCAATGGTCGTGTGTTTAAAACCCGACATCACAACACATCAGCCTTGACACTTGTGTATCATTCAGTGTCAGAATATCACAATATACGAGATGATAAATTTACTCTTAAGTGTGCCTCGTAAATAAGAGAGTTCTTATTCATATAGCAAGCATACGCTATGCTTGACTTATTGCACTTGATTTTTCATAGTTCTCCAGTAATATTGCATTAAACAACAACTTGAATAGTATTTAGAAGAAATTTGTTACTCGAATGCGATGATTACTTTATTTTTAATATCTGCTGTTTCATGTGTTCGGCAGTAAATGTGTTTTGTATCAATCCATTTTTAAATTTAATACTAGTGTTCATCTATTTTAATGCCTATAGGCTCATAATTTAAAAACAGAATTAAATTTTAAATTTGAGATACATGAGAACCGCTAAGAATTCAATTAGATGAAATACGCAAAGGCGGCTTGGGTTTAATTAACACTTCATACTGGGTGCTCTATTCATACCAACAGATTTTTCCGTTCACATAATTATTTCAACCACGGTATAAAAAGTAACGTCTTACTTCTTACGTATTACTTGTGATATTCAGATACTTATTAAGTTAATATGTGTATAGAAACATATTATTCATTGTTATTTACCAAGAATTGAGATTGTTTAAAGTGAACGTATCAAAAAATGTATAGATAAAAATATTTCAGAGGGATATTCTGTTTTAATATCTTTAATTTTCAATTGTTATTTCCTTAATTCAGTTTAATTAAGAAGAGGAAGGTAAGCGTATAAAAATGTTTTAATTAAAAGAATCGGCCTTGCTTTAAGACATGGAACAGATTTTTTAAACTATTTTTTTACAATTTAAAGAACTGTTTTAGTTTATTATAATGTGATTACGTAATTTTCGTTGTAAACTCTCGTAAGAACACTTGGTAATAATATATCTATCACCTTCACGGATTACATTAATATGTTGAACTATCTTTTATTCGGTTCCAATAGCACCCATCGCCAATTTACGAAGGGCACACAGTTCAAGTATTACATTTTAATGTAAAAAAAAAACGATTATAACGTAATGTTATCAAGAAACAACAATCAAGCTGTGTAGGAGTGTATAACAAAGTGAAAACTTGGATTCATATTGAATTCAGGCCTCACTGATTCTGTAACGTATTCTACACAGTAACGTGCCTTGGGTAGACCGAGAGGTCTGTATGGATTTAGAAATGTGCTTAAAAAGCTGCAGATCATGCAGTCACATGTATTGTCAGTAATTTAATACAGCTAGTCTGCCTACTTTAATACCTCAAGGGGGACTACTTGCAGAATTAAAAAATATAAAAACTCGGATATTAGGCTCTTATTTTGTGTTAATAAACGAGGGCATATATCATCATTCTTTAAAAATAGATTTGGTCAAAATAACTAATAATTATGTATTTTATGAAACAATAAGAGTAGTAAAGTATTACCTTTAAGTGAACAATCCAATACCAAGTATACATTGTTACTACTAATAATAACAGAATAGTAAATGTTTTACTGAGAACCATCTCTCACTCAAAATACTTTAATGGAGTTATGTTGCTTGACTGCTGATTAACAAACAGCTAATAGCATTTATCTTCTCTAATTAAAAGCTCATTAATTTCGTTTTTGAAATTTATGAAATTTTTTTATGTCTGTTGCTTTGCAGATTTGTTCTTTAAATTCTGTTTTATTTATTTATATTATGCAATAAATTACCATTAATTGAACATTTTTGTTCCATTGTTGTTAATTTTACTTAACATACTATCCGCAACATAAAATTGTATAGAATATATTATAATATACTGTATTCCAGAAATTTAAAAGTCAATTTCTCACTCATTATATAAATTAAAGTAAATCATTAAAATTAACTCTTTATATGAATATGATAAAAAGTAAGTAAAACCTAACAATCTGTAAATTGGGCGATTTTAAATATTTCTAGATATGACATGAAAACAAATATTCGCTATATGCGTATTGTAATATACAGTACAGGGTGGTATTCGAAAATATGCAGAAACTGTGGAAGATTGCTCTGCATGTAATATAATGGAAAAGGTTTACATAAACATGGTTCGGGAATGCTTCGTTAGCGAGTTACGACTAGCCAAAGATTTCGGCCGGATTTCAGCTCACCATGTAAAACGATTTCGTCCTGAAATTCTGGTAAGGTAGATTTAAGGGCGAATTAAATTCTTTATGACAATTTTTGACCTGAGAAATTAAATAAAAACTGTAAGCTTAGTAGTTTTTAGCAAAGCAGTGATAAATTCAAGAAATGGAGTGTAAGTAAATTTTATTAAAGCTATAGACAATTTTATTCTGCAGAAAACTGTGTAAATAAAGTACACAGAAAACGAATAGACGGTGCAAAAATAGTGTATTTACGGCAAGTTTTTGAAAATTAATCTGCAATCAATTAGTATTTATTTTATTTGATTTTGACAGAACAGAGTAGGTGTGAAAAAACCATATTGGTTACTATTAAAACGTTTTAAGCATACGTATTTTAAGGTACTAATTACTTCGTGAGGATGGTTTGCAATATCTTCCACATAGTTCTTCAGTTGAATCCTTAACGGTGAAAACTAATTATACCTTTTATTCATAACATTACAACAAACCTTTTACAGTTTACAATAACATTTTTAATTATCTATTAAACAAATTACATTCCTACTAAGAATTTGTAAATTCCAATTCTTACATGAAATATTATTCAATTTATTAGATTTATTTTAGCAGTACATTCAGCTGCTACTGACACGGGTTTACAGGTTGATTTAATTTGATTGAAAACACAGAATGGCTATATGTTTTAAAGCCAATGGGTATACTTTCAAATTTAGCGACCAGAAATTAGTTCTAGTTATCTTTAAGAGATGCATTTGACATAGACAATATTTAAAAAAAAATATTGTACTGCCTTAACAAGATAATGTCTAAAACGTTATCGTATAAATCAGAACCATAAAACCCCTAGAGGTAACCCGTTGTATAGTTTCTACTGCAGGATTGTTGTGGGACGAGGCACACAATACCAGGAGATTGTCACCAGCTTGTCCGGAGGCACTGCGCTACTACAGCTACTACAGTGTTCTCGCAACAATTCTCGTTGATTAGTTGTTAATCTACACTTAAAAAGTTTTAATTTTTATTGCGTTTAAAATGTAGTGAACTGAACCAGTTATGATATCTACGAGTATGTGCAAGCATAATTGTCTTATGTCTGAATAAATTTTCATATTATTTGTTTCAAGTAGGCCTACGAACTTTTAATAGTGGCATTGCAAAGTTAAAAGAAAATCAGGATTTTAAAAACTTTCCATCGTTACGTGTTTAAAGAATAGAATACTGCATTTCAAGGATTGTTATGTACCCTCTTGTTCGGGTTTAAACATATTTAAGACGTATGAATAAGCAAGCACGAACCATGATATATTGCGATCAACTCGCTAAAGTCTACACAAATTAAAACAGAAAAACTTATTCGTTTTTTGCGATTTAAGCACGTTCCTGACACCTATTGCTGTGTGGAGTCAGAAACCCGACAGTACAGTACAGGCACACTACACATAACAGGCATTGGCTAGATATATATTAGCTCTACTTCTCTAAAAGCCTTCACGCCATGTTCCTTCTAATTTTCCTATGCTATTATATTCTTCCTTCAGCGTATTTATTTCTGTTCTTCTGATGAATTTGATATTCTTGAAACTGTTTGTCCATAGTAAAATTCGTCTACTTATTGTAATATACCACTGACATAACGTAAAATACCAACTTAAACCAACAGCTTGTTAAAATAACGACTAAGAACAGTAGATAGGCCGGTAACATAGCCTATGACACTATATTTCGGATTTTACAAAAACTGCTCACAATGCATGATGCAAATTTCCCGTTATATAGGTTTATATGACTTGAACATAGTAATACATGAAGTATTATTGATCGATATAGAGGAACTCCAAAGTCAAACACGACAGCTTGCTTAGTGAAAGCTCTTGTGATCTAATACGATAGCGTCTAATTTTTTTCAATCGCAATAGTCATATATCATTCATTAGGTACCCATTTTTCAATGTTTATAATTAAGAGGACTGTTGAGCAAATTTGCAAATAATTCTTATTTTATAATGCCCATCTAATCCGTTTTTAGTTCTTCGGCTAAAGTACATATGCAATCCCTCAATGTCTAAGGAAACCAAATTCAATAATTTATATGTACACATCCTCAATTTGGTTCATTCATTAAAAATAATAAATAATGTCATCAACAAATTGTTTGTTTACCTTCTTTGCAACGATGTTGAAATAAGAATTGTTCTTACTTTTGTTATGCTTTCACTCTATGAATGTAAACAAATTGTAAATTTTTAGAATCGTTTAGACATGCCACTAGTGTCCTTTAGATCTGTTATCTCGTATTAATTGTATATGCTCGGAGGACTTTTGATAAATGACACTATATGCAATGTTAATGTTTTGAGGTTTTGAAATAAAATTATGTTTTGCTAAATTGAAACTCAGTTATGTAAGCTGTACTTAATTATGAAAATTAACTACAGAGAAAACACTTATTTAATAGCTAGTTTCATACGTAATAAAATAAATGTGGAAACTTTAGATATTGATGAAATAGAGTTGCTGAGAAAACACAATTTCCAGCGAAAGTGGAATATTCCTAGCACATGAGGTTGGTGGTGTAGTCCCAGGCGGATATAAGCAATATGTTTCCAATACCGCCATTAGCGTATAGCCGGGAAACGGGAGGATCAGGGCCTGTGATCGCTTCTCAGTTTCCATGTGTAGCATTTGCTACATAGGTATTTAAAAATGTATTAATTAAATACTGTTGGAAAAAATTATATGTGAAAATATTTTGTAATTTAATTGGTGTTGTGAAAATGTAGGTAAACTAAATTATGTAATTTCTCAAGAAGGGATCTGCGGATGTAGGGCAGTACAGTAAGACAGCAGATTTTTCTGGTACTCTACGTCATTAACGGGTTTACAATGAGAGTAAACTTTGTTCTCTCTGACCTTGTGATTGGATCGTTGGAGGTAAATCAAAGGCGTCGTTTATAGTTAGCTGGTTAGTGTAAGGGATCGGTATGAAAACCTACGATACGCGCTTCTCCGCGTCTTTATGAATATTCCAATTAACTGTTAATCGTTTGTGTTTTTCTTTATGCCCTCCAGGTCTGCGCGGGATATTGCGTAAGTAGGTCTTTTATATTCTAATTATGAATTTCGGATGGGAGTTTTGTTGTCAACTAATGTTAGCTTTCTTTTACCGGGATATTTTATAATTTTGATACAAAACGGAAACAAGAAAATTTTATTTCACTTAATAATTAAAGCAAGTGTTTTAAGAGAGTAGATTTTATTTCAAGTATTGTTCAAAGTAACGTCTTCAACTTTAGTATTATTTAAAATTTACTTGTAATAACAATTTAATATTCAACAGTCAGAATAATTCGTATAAATCTATGTACACATTTTTTAATAATTTATATTGAGTGAAACAGGTTTTGACGTAAGTGGTACGAAGAAATTTTCAGGAAGTTTTTAGTTCAGTTTTGTTTTGCCACGTTAATAATGTATAAAATTACATTTTATTTTTATTTAAATAATATATCTAACGTTATAAGGAAAAAAACGAGAATTTTACATTGTGCTAACATTTATTTCATCTCAAGTTACAGAATTTTAATTAATAAGTTACATATTGTTATATATAGTTATATAAATGTAGAGTGTCAAACAGTATTGTAACAATTGCATTTAAATATTTAGTTTATTACAGAAAACTAGTATTTTATATTGGATAAATGTTTTATTAATTCTTCTTTGTTTCTTAATTTTTATGAATTGTACTGTATATTTTATGAAATCTATTGATCAATTATACTTGAAAATATGGATTTGAATCTGATGCTACAGTTTATATGTATTATTCAGAAGATTCTCACAACTTTTGTGTAAATTTATTTGAAAGTTAAAAACAGTTCGGTGAGATATTTTTAGGACAAATGTGTATAGTTCAACGTTTCCTACAGCAATGGCTGCATATCTGAGAAGCGTTTTATTGGGGAAAATTGAAAACTATAAATCGCTGTTGTCAGCTGTATAAGTTAAAATGCTGTTCTTTCCCAACATTTAAATTAATAGGAGGATCATAATATAAAAGTTAGTAGAGGGACTATCATTTATATGTTTAACAAAATGTTTAGAAAATTATAATGATACCTTTCTAAATTAGCTTTCATAAGAAACTTTTATTCAATTTTTTCCCAAAGAATAATGGGAATTTAATGGATGAAAATTTTGCATCTTAGTCCACTCATAAAGGTGAAGAATAAGAAGTTTATTTTCTAATGTAGGAAATTCTAATAACAAAGGTGATTTTTTATAATGTATTTAATTAATTATACGTTTACGAATAAATACTTAGTGTGAGTTTTCATTCGACTATATCTAATATTTAGCTTTCTAACATTATTCTGAACTTACAAAATGATTCACTGTAATTAGACTACTTTTGTAACTGGTTAATTATCTGATGTTTTCTCAATATTACAATGATATACACACAAGAAGTTGGCAATCCTGACATGATACTGGGTGGCACAGAGATGAGCAGCTGCTCAGATATACGCGTACTTGTTGACGATTTATTGGTTGTCGCTGTCACGCTTACGCCTACGTATTGCCAATATTGTGGCGAGTATTTGTATTCTCTGTCTTGCTGTGGAATTCATGAAGTAGCGAGATGCGAATGCAACAATAAAACAAACTGACTGCGAGAAAATACTGTATTTAGTTGTAAACATAATAAAAATAATAACTTTCAAGGTTAATCATAAATAAAGAATCCACGTGGTACAATTTATTTCGTTTCATTGACTCCTTTGCATTATAATGTAAATATATTCACAGGGCTCAACGTGTGCAAATAGCTATCGTGTTCGCGAGAGAGAAATTTGTGCAGACATAATAACCGTTTTTGTTTACCAAGTTAATATCCTTGGGTAGCCTAATGTCTAGGTTAGCCCATAGTTTATACGTTTTTCATTCAGGTAATAAATATTTAAGGGATGTCAGACATTCCTATCTCTACAATGTTATATCTAAGCTATTTAATGCCTGTTTTTCAGCTAACAAAACAGGTATAAGCTTTTAACTTCCCTTTTTATAGTATAAATGTTAAATTAGCACATTTAGTGGGAAAATAACTAATAATTTAGATTTTATGTTTTTATTAACGATTTATTTACTTAAAGAATTCATTATAGTTTTAAATTTTTTGCATATTGTGCTCAAACTTTATAATTATTTTACATACAGAAACAGTTGCCGATGTATTAGCAAAAGAAAAGAACTGCAAAACCATTTTGAACACACTTATGGTAAGCTTTAATGGTGTAGGATAGATTTGAAGTTCTAAAATTTTTTCTCAGCCTTCTCAATTCTCCGTATTTTCGTCATTTTAATATTTAACGACATCCCTTCCTAAAGGCCTAGTTTTTTCATACCTTAACATTTTGTAATTAAAAGCTAAATTAAGGTAATTAAAATTATATGCTATAGTTATGTCGTTATATTTTTAATTTCTGCCGTCTGAATTCTATTAAACATTCAAATTAGAAGGCATATTATAAATGTCATATGGTAAATGGTATGTCATTATATTGATAATTAAAATGCTTTTTATTGTCAAAAGCTGATTCCCCATTTTTATAAAATTTTGCTGAATATATAGACTTAATATTTTACTTGAAAGATCAGTATTTGTTAAATAAATGGAACCTCATAAAAAACTAATTAACTTTTAGATAATTTAAGTAGAAGTTTAACATTTATTCTCCATGGAGATATAGTTATTTATTTTTTAGTAAAGAATTGTTTAGCTTACATGATTAGTCTTGCAGGTTAAAGATAGACAGAATAATAAATGTGTGATGAGTAAAACTGTGATTGTTAGCTTTAATAGCTTTGAGGACTTTTTTAACATAAAAAGTTTGTTTTGTGGAAAACTAAAGATAATTATAATATTATTAATAATATTAATTACTAACTCTGTAGCCTACTAGATTACAGTTGATTTTGATGAGCCTTCAGGCTACGTGAGTCTGATGTCGGAGTAATTCAAAGAGTTTTTTTTTAACTTTTATGCATCTCTCCAGGATTTTGATGCTAGATTCCAGGATATAAGACTGTGACAGCGTCAGATTTCTGACGCTGACTAAGAGGTTGGGCTGGAGCTTAACTCAACATTCACATTGAATTAACATTTCCAACCATAGCTACTTTATCTGCCCTTCAGCTTCAGACTTGGACTTCTGTAAGTTAAGATACTGTCATAGAATGCTTTTTACCAAACTTATTATTATTTGAATACTTTTCAGTAAGCTTATACGCTTATCATTCACCATATTCTTAGTTTGGTTCAACTCTGGTCACAGTCTCAATTCAATTTTTATAATACACTAAATGTTCTAATATGACCTTTATTAAAACTTGTTACAGTCTCATATGTACTAAACTTGGAGTGAAGGAAGCTTAAAAATCACGTTTTTCATTATACGTGTCCAAACGACTTTATTAATTGACTAGTATTTTCGTTCTGTGTCTTTCCAAACAACATTTGTCTAACATCTCTGATTTAGCTAGATCTATGATTGTAGCTTGTAAACTATGTATTCAGGCGAGTGGCAATGTTTCTCTGGATTAGTTTATCTAATAAATCGATAGTCAAATTTTAAAACCAAGCGTAAGTCTAGTAAAAACATAGTTGTAAAAAAGAGTCCCGGAAGGCCCAATACTGACAGCTAATTTATTTATACTTTTTTAAGTCTTTACTTAGGCCTTTGCCGAAGGTAGAACCTAGTAATTTGTTTGGTAATACACTGCTATAGTTTCATAAAGTATGAATATAGTAGATATAAGGTTAATAGTTATGAAGTTTGACCACGCGCCACAGTGGGCCAAGCTTATGGGTGACAGTGCTCTGAGCGACAGCTATTAAAGCAGACGTGAAATTTAGCCATCGCTACTGGTTACGATGGGTGAAAACATTTCCATACAAAGTTTTTAAAACATATTGTGCATATACTTGAGGAAATATATTTCATTTATTCCTAATTTGTGCTCACAATTATTTTATACATCAGGCATAAAAACGTGATTTTCTGTAATATATAAATAATTTAAAAAAACTAAACTCCAATTTCTTACGAATTCAGTACCAAGTGTTTCTGAAAGTGTGGTTGAATTCTAATTTAAAATATATACTTTACATAATGTTTAGTTTTAATTTTTTATAGCTTAATGATCTTATATGCGTTATAAAATATAAAGTGAATAGGTTCAAAGTAAATTATGTAATAAATGAGGGTTAAATGGGATTTATCTAAAACTAAAGCTATCTGAAAGTTAAAAATACATATTTCACGTGCAAGAGATAGCAGCATCATGTTACATTCAGAACTTAATAATTGTTCTGGGTTGACGTTTTTGCTAAAATACATAAACTCATATCTTTTGTGGCTTAGTTAATGTAATTTAGGCTGCATTTTATGTATATCTTTGTACCATAGTTCTAATTCATTTATGCTGAATCGCGGTACGAAGTAGGCTCTTGTTAACTAGACGCGGTGCGTGGACATTGTTTGTTCAGTTAGACCGGTCAATCAGCTGATCGAGCGACGGTGATACGTTCCGACCCGGCTCGCTGCAGAGAGAGAAGCAGTCGAGTCTTGGAGTTTCAAGGAGAAGGTGTACCGGTCGAAGCTGAAGTTTTCTTCCTCTAACCCTATAGTTGGGATTTAGAGTAATTATTTATCGCGTGTAAATTCAATTTCAAGTATTTAAATTTTTAGTGCGTTTTATTTTCCGATCTGCCTCCGAATCTTCAAAGTAGTAAGTCCCGTACCAGCGTATAGTTAATATCTTTTATTTTTATAATACTGTAATAAAAATTTCTAAAGTTTCCCATCTTTCAGAGTCTGAAAATTTAATTCAATTTTTTGAAGTATTGTGAATTAAATTTTGGTCATAAAGTAAATATCAAGTTTTGTGTTATATTAATTTTGAGTGTTTTGAGAAGAGAACTTTTTATTTTGTTTTGTTAATTTAAACCATTTTTTTTTTTGGAAAGTATACATTTTTAGTTTAATTTTAATTTTAATACCTTTTAATCAGACTCTTAATTAGATTTGTTCGATTGAGTGACATTTTGAAGAAAATTGAATCAAAAGTTTGTAAACTTTGTTAACTTTTTGGTGAACTTAAATTTCGGAATAAACCAAGTATTTCCGAAAAGTTGTTTTAATTTATAAAATATTAGCTCCATATAAATTCAATATATGTACTATAAAAACGGTACATCTTACTCGCAGTTTGTGCCGTACTCTATAACTAGCAAATTAGTGATTACACTAGATACGCACGCTATTGATTTTTTTCTCTCGATTTCTCACACCTATAAACGTAATCACACATATACAATCTCAAATTAAATAAACGAATATATACCAAAGTTACATTCTGATAGCGCTATGTTCCAAAACTGTTTGAAAAAAATAGTCCAATTATCCGATTTTCGATACTTGTACAAAAGGAAAGATGTATATTGAGTCGTATACTGGTTGTGTATGATGAATGAGTATTTGCTTCAAAGACTGTAATCCTGAACATTGACTAGTAGGTCTAACTTTTAATAACAGGTATTATATTACTCATACACTAGAATTCTTTAAGGTTACTTTACACCACTTCGTGTGTACGGATTTGAATTAACGAATTACTTTCAAAAAAAAATAAAGGAATAAATATTCCTTCTAGATGCAACTCATAGTGCTTTATTTAACTACAAGTATTTTAGAAATGCGAAGCAAAATGCTTTGTATGCGCTAGAGCGTGAACTCAGTACTGTATATGGAAATCTATTTCATGCAATATTATCCAGTACAAAAAGGCATCCACTCCTTTGTATTATTTGTTCCAACACTATCTAAAGGGTTTATATCAAATTTCATTTTCAATTTTTTGTAAATACAGAATAAAAAAGTAATATAAACTCTATAGTATTATCTATATTTATATCTGCCATTCGTTACATCCAAGAAATAGTTTTATAAACAAAGTTGGATCTCATAGTGTTATATATAAGGATACAACTATGCGTTAGGATAAGTAAATGTTTTTACAGCTCCCTTTTATTTATTTTATTCTGTAATGTTGCTAAAAATTATAATTGCGCTCGATTTGTACATTTAAAATTCTAATTATATTGCAGATCGATAAGTCGAAAACTTTTTATTCGTGATAAATATTTTATTCTAAATAGATCAGAAAAAATATTTTATTTATATAGTACTAAGCCATTACTGATTCTTTATATTCTAGAGGAAAACAGGAAGTTTTTTGTCTGCAAGTGCTGGAAACACTTATTGAATTTACGAGTATATTATGTAAGCGATATAGAACTTGCATGTTATCCTATAATGGAAGGGAACAAACAACAGTTCAATAAACAAAGTAAAGCCTTTTAAAGACTTTGAGAGCTTACGTTAAATGTGTGCTTACACACGAAAATTTATTTTGTTATTAATTAAAAGTTATTAAAAGTTAGGAAACTGCACATAGTGAATTGATAAAACTTATATTGTTGGTCAAATTTCCTAAAGACAAAAACATGTAAGGACACTTTGTGTGTTGTAAGGTTCTCAGTATCAGTATTAAGGGAGGAGTCTAAACAGCCAGTTAGAAAGACACTTAGAGTGAAGAATGGAAACTTATAATGGACGTCAACTCTCCTGTACACTCAAACGTTGTATTCATTGTACTCACATGCTATTGAAGTTTATTTAGCTAGCAAATCATGACACTAATGTAACATACATTAATCTTACACTGTGACCACTTAGGCCATGTATTTTTACATATTACTCTATCACGCTTCAATATAAACGTATAAATAGTAAGAATATGATTAACTGTAAATTCACTTTTTTGTATTATAAACATATTGCATTGTTTAAACATTAAATATATTTTTATTAACACTCCTGTTTTTATTAAATTAAAGGAATAAAGCATATTGAATATCTGCCATCATTTCTTTCAAGCTAAGGGCTTGGAAAATTGATTGATATGAAAAAGAGTTTAGAAACCTACGCCTAATATTAATATAGTTCCTTATTATATGTATATCTAGTTCTTTTGTGTCTAACTAATTTGCATCTAACTATAGTAAAATGATGTTTATTCAAAACCAATAATTGCAAACAATTTAATAATGCTTATACAGATCTCGTTGTTTGACATTACCGAGACTTACTGTGCATTTTCGGTCTTAGTCATTGCAATTCTATATTTCCATTTTGGAATTGCCTATAAAATAGAATAGCCGACTGTTGCTTGGCGTTATTAATCTCACATAGTTTATCTACAATTTATAAAGATGTTTCAGGATCTTGTGTACTTCATCTCCTCTCCAGCGCTATGAAACTATGTTAAAGTTGGTTTACCGACATCACACATCAAGTCTATGGTGAGTGAGACAGCTTGCTCCCGCAAACCTTTATCAACTTTATTATTTATATCCAGTAGATATTAAAATTTAGCAGGTTGACCGCCTTCTTTACGTATTATTATTTTTGTAATAATCACTTAAGGTGTTATTATTGAATTATAGTATAGTTAAATAACTCAGTATAGTTAAAACTTCCCAACTTATGAAAATATCACACTATATGTTAAAAAGTTGTTTTTATTTAAATATTATGAAATGTAGGAGAAATATAATTGTACTTTAACAATTTACATATATTTAAATTGTTTATAATACACAATTATTTCAAATATTACTTCCTAAATTGAAAAGCACTTCAAAATGTTGCTGACAGAAGGTAAATAGTAACTAAAGGTTCTAAACAATATGATGAAATAATACTATCTTAGCAATGTTTGAAACTGATGCTCCTACACCACCACAGACATTTTTTTTAATTTGCCACAATATAACATGTAATTTTGAAATGTTACATACAAAGATAAATTCTTCAAATATTTCGGTTTCAATGTAACCTTGTAAGCGGCCTCAATGATTTATTATTTAAGTGGAAATTGTAATGTCTGGATAATTGTATAACATTTTAAATTTTGAAATATACATTTTACTGTAATTCATTATGATTCTCCTGTTTAAATACAAGTACAAATTTACTGTTCTAAAATTAACACTTTAAATATTTAAAAGCCAAATTGATTGAGATCTTAAGTATTGAAAAATTATTTTCTTAAGTTAAAAAGCAACATTCCTTATCACCCTTTTGATAGTATTTTATTTATGATGGATAGTTTTATTTATGAAGGATATGGACTCTCGTTATATATCGCAGGACAGATCGACAGAAGTAACTACTTCTTATAATAGGCTGTGAATACATGTGTGTGTGTGTGTGTGGTGTGTGTGTGTGTGTGTGTGTGTGTGTGTGTGTGTGTGTGTGTGTGTGTGTGTCTTGAAGAAGTGCATTTGCTAATAATTTAATGGTTATTTTTTTTTTATTTAAAAAATAAGAAACCGTAAGTACATACTTGAATATTTTTATATTTACTACTCTTTTTATACATATTTTGATATCTTTTACATTTCATATATTACAATAATCACTCCTGTAAATAATAAAGTAATAAATAAATATATATACATTTTCATTGTTATGGTTTATAGTAGTTCTATAACTTGGCCAGTGTCGATTTCACTGTAATCTTGTAATTGCGAGATAACTAGTTAGTTTTCATTTTTTAAATGAAGTTATGGGCTTATGATAACTGAAATAAGAAAGAAACATTGGGGACTAAACTCGTGTTAAATTTGTTGTAAACACAACAGCTATTATTATTGCATATCTCGTTGTACTTATCTTTGTATCGTTTGAAATGTTTTAATTTAATCTATCGTTGACAAATTCAATTAAAGGTTTTAACATTTCTTCAGCAAAGTTGGTTCTAAAATATTTTTTTACGTATTAAAGACTTAGGGTGAATGTAAAGTAAGTCCCAATATAATTGACTAAGGGTTTTAATTATAATCAATAGAAATGCTCATTAAATTACACTACGGCTTTGTTAACTATAAAAGATCTAATAAATTTATTTTATTTATTGAATTTATTTATCTTTTCTTAAATCCCATCAGGACGAAGCCGTAGTGAACTGGATTAGGAATTTATATTAATCGTACTAAAATTCAATTTAGAATCCTATGAGCTTGAAATACTGCTATTAAATGACGCAGTAAGTTAATCAATTTTACGTTAGATTCAGTAGAAATGAGTAGTTCATTCTGCTCTTTGCAACAATTATTTAGCGTTGGAAGTTTTTTATTGTATTTAAGTGAACATAGCTGCTAATAGCAAAATATGAATTGATTTTGTAATATTTGGTTGGTTTTAAATTGGAGGTTGAATAAAATAACATGAAGAATTCCATAACCGTATAAAGTCTGCAAAAGCAGGAGCAGATCCAGACAATGCGTTATTTCAGACAACATTTACTTCCATAATGATATAAATAAAATGATTCGATAGTTAGAAAAGAATTGAGTAATCTCTCATTACTGATTTTTTATTACCATCAACTTTTGTTACTCCAGATCACATGTATATATATATAACGATTTGTTTATAACATTGTTAAATCGGGAATTATTAGTCTAGCAGTTCACAGTTAAACAGAATTATCAGTTAACACAGATTTTCCTAATGTACGAAAAAACTATCTTTCTTATCTTTCTTTTTCAATCATCGTAGTATTACAGGTATTTTAATTTAAGAGTATGATTACGTTCTCTTCGAATAGATCAACATTAATAGATATTAACAACTTAACCTATGCATTTGTATGAAGTTTGTTAAGAGCCTTTCAGAGGACTAAATTGTTATATTACTGTTATTTGAATTGTAAACAGTTAGAGTGAAAACATTTCTATACTAAACTTCTAAACTGTATTTGCGCTATAAATCAGTTCAAATTGACTTACAATAAATAACTTTAAAATGAATAGACCTGTATACTTGATGCAAGTTCTTGTGTCCAAGAACAAACACATGAGATGATTGCCTCCAACCCGTTGTATTTATAATTCCGCCTTGAGGCTGATGAAGTAGGGTCGTACCGGCACACGCTCATGTTGTGTTTTTTTGCAATACAGCTTTGAATCTGACAAGAGAGAGAGATTACGTTAACAACAATCAACAACAACACTTTGTGATACACAATAATTAGTGTCGTCTACCATGTTGACGACACCATGTTTTACCATGTTTTATTTGATAATTTAATGAACGGAATTTATTTTACACAGTTAAATTATACCTGAAAACTCTAACCTGCTTCTTTTGTTACGAATCACTGATTTAACACTATTACTACTGGTAGAACAAGCGTTACATTTCCGATCACTTATACCATAGTGTCATGTATTTCAGGTAATTCTCAGATAACATATAAAATTAAACTATAATGAAATACATATTTAATCCCTCATTTTAATTACTGTTGGATGAAGTATAACTTAAGCAAAATACATGTCATAATAAAATAACTAAATACGGTGCAAAGTTGTTCATTTTATTTACATATCTGAAAGTTACAAGTGTAAATGTCACATTATCCTCCAACCAGAACTCATTTCAATATAACAAGAGTCACAATCATAGCTGAGTATCACCAGGACTCGTATTACCTTGTAAAGTTAAATGTTACCTTTATAATTTCTCCCTTTCAACTCAGATATGAGAGCATCATATCATATTTGTCTGGCTTGCGATCGACCCATACTAATTGGTAATGCACAATTTGCAGAACCCTAATTAGATGGACCAAAATATTGACAAATTATATTTGGGAAAAAATCATATTTGAAGTAGATTTTAACAGGTTAAAACTTAAAAAAAGTAAGTTAAAGGTAAAAATCTGCATTTGCCTGCAAAACGCGGATTAAAGTCTTCTATTAAATTGACACTTGACTAAAGATAATTTGAAATTATTTACGGTTATACTTTCGAGTTAGATTACTCGGTACGTTTATTTCACTTGTAGTGAGGTCTTGATTTCATTATGGACAGCATCGATAATTTAATCTAAGTTCTTAAATATGATTTAGCTTCTACTCGTTCACAAAAATTAGTCTTCAAAAAATAATGTTAAAATAATTGTTAAAAGAACACATGGTAAATGCATTTTAAACTCAAAGAAGCAGGATTTTTACGGGCGTTTGCCCTCACTTACTAACGAAAAAAGTTGTAACACTATGTTTTGAGGTTAGTTGACTGTGATTTGTTGGTAAGCTCCGGCATTTTTTGACTGTTATTCCTTAGTTCAGTTTTATTATTAGTGTTTTGTTTGTAGGTATTAAGTGTATATGTTAGACATAATGTTTATATAGTTATCTAAGAACATTTGTATTAGTTATTTCCTTACCTATACGTGTCACAGTATTCTGGTATGATTTATTTATTTTTATCTAGTTTTTAGTTATGTATTAGTTAGTTATCCGCCTGATGAACAGGTAAGATCGCAGATCTCGAAACTTAGTATTACTTTATTTCACCGAATGATGGCAAATGTCCGGAAAATCCTGTCTCCTTCACCATTCTTCCGTCGTCAAAAAAACTTTTAACATAATATTATGAAGTGTTCTAAATTAAAATAAAATAAATGTTTATATACTTTGAAGTAATCTTATTATTTTATTATTTGCGTTTATTGTTAAGGGCACATAATCTAACCTGTATATGGACGTCTCATAGTGTTAGGGGATGGCCAGATGCCAGGCAGTTACACAGCTGGCTGCTAGCCAGGTGGCTGGGTGGTATAGGCTATGCAACAACAGCAAACCCCACCACAAGTAATTGTTAACTGGAGATGTAGATATAGATATCCAGTTGGCACAAATAGACGTACATAATAGCAGGCCTCTTATACGCTATACAGCATTTATACACCTCACGACACTCCTAATGATGGTATTTGGTTGCATAGTTCTGATAATGAAATACGGAGTATTAACATACTCGTATTGCCTATTATTTTATTGGGCCAACCAGCGTTAACTTAGTGTTGTACTTTTACCAGTTTAATGCATAATTTTAATAACATAATAAAAACATTGAAAATTCGATTCACTTAAAATATTTTAATACAAACTTTTAAAAATAATAAGTCTACAAATATTAAGTTTTTAATTTAAATAGCTCATGTGTGGGAAAACTGAAAATATAACTTAAAATATACATTTGTGTTTATCCAGAGGAAAATAATGCGTGCTTAGAATTATCATAAACCACACAGAGATAAATAATTCACCAAGACGTAAATGAGGAATTTAACTTTATCTGGTTATCAAATAGGGCTAAGAAAGACATTTTATTTAATCCATGCATTTTAAAACCAAACTGTGAATTTATAAAAAATTAAAAGGCGCAAAAGCTGAAATGTTACTGAATTAAATAACGATATTTTGTACACAACTCGTAATAAACAAGATTGGTATCATTCGAATATTTAATTCAAACAATGGATGTCACTTGTTGTATTTAACTTTTACCACGGACTTTCAAGCTATATCTACACAAGTTATCAAATGCTGTAATTTATTCTTAATTTTAAAATTTAGGCAAAAAAAGAATTTTTGTCAGTTTTAGGTGAAACTGAATTTAGTTCCGACTTCACTATTTCACAAGTTTTAAACTCGGGATAATACGGATATAAATAACTAATATTTAATATTTTCAAGGAACCAGCGCTCTACCAATTTTTATTACCTTTCGGTATTGTTAAGCAAACTAGGTCACTTGCATTAAAACATATTAATTGTATTTAAATAGAAATTATTATTTACTAATTGATTGCTTGTGTTGGTCTTTCAATTAAAGCATTAAAAATTAAACCTACAATAAAACCTCGGTTCCCTCAGTGACCAAAGCACTCCGATCGGCCAATTGTGAAACTTTTTGGGAGTAAATATGAATCTCTCTGAGAGTGCGTGTGTCGGACTGTCGGCCTCTCTCATCTTTAAATATTTATAAACTACTCTACGCCTAAAAGCCCTAGGAGAATCAATATTTGCTTTCTCATTCCAACCCATTAATATATTCAATTGAATTGCTTACTATACTTTTCGTTGAAATTTGTACAAATAAAATAGAACTATATTATTTGTTACTTTCGTTACAAACTTTTACAAAATTACTTCTTACTTTGTATTTTATTTTATGCATTATATTTAAGTTAGCTTTTATTTTAATTGGAAAGGCCATCACAACATATGTCGTAAGTTACGTTATTATTATTACGAAGTATTCTAAATACAAATAATAAACTCATGAAACAAATGACTCAGTTTTGTGTTTAGTTTTAAAGATTGGTTTTGACGATGGACATTTTTTGAGGAAAAGGCGATCTTCAGGATATGTGCCATCGTTTAGTAATACAATACAATCAGTAACGTATTGTATCACTGAACAATGACAAATGT
Organism: Homalodisca vitripennis; assembly: GCF_021130785.1. Taxonomy (NCBI): domain Eukaryota; kingdom Metazoa; phylum Arthropoda; class Insecta; order Hemiptera; family Cicadellidae; genus Homalodisca; species Homalodisca vitripennis. The sequence goes on from NC_060211.1 coordinate 61,020,312, forward strand.
CCGGAAAATTCTGTTCCCCTCAATTTGATTTGATATACCAAGATATAAAAATGATATATTTTATACTAATACATTTAATACATTTTTCGGATTATGTCACTTCTACATTAGCAAAATACACTGATGGTACAGTAGCATTTTTCCCATCGTCACAAAAAACATTTTGCTTCCTTGAATCATAACGATATTTTTTGAAATAATTCTAACATAATCATTATAATAGTAAGAATCAACAAGGTTTGTTAATAGAGGGGGATAAAGTTCCCAATTCAATTGTACAGTGCATGTGTCACGAACCCAACACCCTCCTCCATACTAGTGATCTGCGATATATAAAACATTATTACGAGGTTGATGCTGTCTTAGCGCACATTGTAATGTACTTTTCTCGCTTATTTGTAACCTCATCAAAAGATATTACATTGGCATTTGAATAATTTTATAAACCAAACTTCTTTTAATTCATTTGTTAAAAATTAATTAGCTGATGTGACTCCTCTCGTGGCGTTAATTTAGGCTACATTTAGTAGTTTTTACCAGTGTGAATATAAATCTTAATGATTAATGCAAAACTGACATAATGTAATTAAAGTAACTATTTACGGACTGGAGGTAGAGATGTAAAATTTATATTAGAAAAACATACAAACGAAAACTAGTGACAGTTATTACACTACAGTCTGGTTAATTTTACCTAAGTTGTCAAATAAAATGCACAGTAAGTAACAGTCATTATGTTTTTTGAGGAAGAAGCAAAAATAATGTACGATAGTATGTTTGTCTGCGTTAATATGTATATAAGATTTTTTACGCTCTTGTGTACCCATATACACTTTATAATAGGGTTTTTGTTTTGACTGCATTCACTGCTCGTTATTCTATTCTCAACCATAAAAAAATAATAGTAAATAAAATTGAAATCATTGTGTTGCCATAATGGTATCGCTTATCAGTGGACTGAAGTAGTTAGTACAGTCACAGTCACAGTCTGGATGGTGGCGGTTTGTTGGTCTGACCTGTACATTGTTATCGTCATACTATCTGAGGCAATAATTTACCAGACAACAACACAACCTCCATCTACTAGATTGAAGAGAAGTTCTAACATAAACAATAGTAGTACCCCTTGTATTATACACTTGGCAATTAGAATTTAATTGCATAAATGAAACATGCACGCTTTTATATGTATGCATATAAAAACCTGTTATTCTTCACTTTAAATTTACTATTACTAACGATTTTAAATTTTAGAAGATTACTTGCTTTCAAAGCATCAACTGTTATACGTTATAAAATACAACAATGAGTTTTTAGGATTGGTATCTATCCTTGAAATTTAGTCCTTACAACTATGTAATTGTCCTGAAACCTAGTACACTTCAAACATTCCCCTAGATGTTATCAGAAAGTCTACGTATTTCGGTTGATTTGTTTCAGTAGGTAAATTTATATTATACAGTTAATTGTATTGTACTTACCGTATTATAATAACACTGAAATAAGTTATAACGTAGATTCTAGCTCTGTAAATTCTGTTTCCTCAGTTCTCTGTATGTGTATAGTTTATTTACTTATAATTAATTATTGTCAACGATCATGAAATACGCTTTGCTATTCTGTATATGACAACATAACTTCTTAGTGTAATTAGGATTTCCTTTATATGTAGCACGTTAATAAATTCTTTAATCCTATAACCCTTCCAATTATTTATTGCTCTTTTTTATTGCACATTTTTTACGAAATATATTTGACACAAATTTAGTGTGAAATGATTACTGCAATAATTCATTTAATTTGTTAAAATATCTGTTAATACTATTAAAAAATCTGTGAAAATTGCCTAGATTTTCAGTTGTGATAATTGTTTTAACACATAGGTAAGTGTTTCGTTACGGTACCCATTACTTTTTTAACGCATGAAAACACCTAATCATAATACAGAAGCGTTACTTGGTTACTTAAATGGTGTTTTGAGTATTTGGCTACCTTTTATATACACAGGGTATCCAATATCCAGTAGGTATTAATGGATATACGTTGAAACATGACAGTTCATATATACATCCCACTAATTTTATCTTATAAGCTGTTTAACATTGTCAATATCAAAAATGGATAACCCTAATTTGTATGGCCATCAAAAGTGTAATAGTCTATCAAAGTTGAAAACTAAGATGAAGAAGAGTCCCAGAAAAATCCTATCAATACAATACTAATAATATCATCATTGTATTATTAGTGGAAAGGAAATCCAAACAGGAATATATCATGTTTTACTGTAACACCTCAGCTGTGTCTGAAGAGCACACTTTAACACGTAAGTAAATCATAATTCTTATTCGAAAAGTAGAGTATCAAAGAAAAGAACATTTATAAGCACGCTATGAGTGTTTACAGAAGGTTCCTCCATTGACACACTTCCATGATTAGATTGGACTCATCGGAGCGAGTGGGGAGTTGTAAACACTCACAAATGTTTTCAAGAGATTAAGAGGTAAGTACACTGCAGACCCCAAACCCTACCTTACTTCATAAGTCTAAAATTACTGTTGCATAAATGGATGCAATCTCGCAAGGCTTACAGTTTACAAAGGTGGTCTTAGCACCATCTCGGTTTCAGACGTTTTATAGACATCTGTAAAACTAATTACTACAATTTTAAAATCAAATTCCCAAGCCTGGTCCAATCTGTCCTCCGTCACATTTCGAGGTAAATCGCGCAGAGCAGTTTCAGAGTCATTGATCGTGAACATACCACATAATTTAAAACTGGTTAAGAAAATAACCTAAATAAAATATTTTTTCAAAGTAATGACTTACTTAATTCTGTTGCTCTCTGTATTTATAATTTATTTTAAATATAACTATAATTTATATTAACATATACGATGTTTTTTTTTATATTGTTTGAATGTGTCTCATTGCAGTGGTGTGGATTTTTCTATGTATATTTTCGTACCTTTCTTTTATATGCGTGTTAACTATCGCCTGAGAATCCTGCTCTCCCAAAACACGACCATTGAGCAACTACACACACATTTCTTAATCGATTAACTAAAAAGTAATCACATAGTTTAACAGAAAAAAAATAACTTTTATTCGTTAAATATGCATTTTACACTATATTTAGGTCACATATTATACTTTTTAAGTTGTATAAAAATATTATTTAGTAATTTAATTTCTTAGCTTATTTCTAATGGAATAACACTCTACTTGATTTTATACACAAAATAGCTGTGAATATTACAATTTTATCACTGATATTATAGGGTCCTAGGCAGATTTTAAACAGACTTGGTTGAACGAAATTAAACCCATTAAGTTATTTCTTGTAGGATATGAATAGATATTTGTATATTTTGCAACAGCTCTACGTCACAAATTCACAGAACTCTGGCCCTATTAACCTGGCAAAACTCATTTTGTTGAGAGATTGAGAAACAGATTCACGGCTCTCAGTTGAATAATCACTCAATGACGCCATTTCTCCATCTTAAATTTAGTTTCAGATCCACGGCTAAAATCAAAGTTTAAAGCTAAAACCCAAAAACACCTGGTTGTTTCGAAATGATTGATTGCATATAAGTGGTAGAAGGTTGTGTATATGTATACAATTTCACATTATCTTATGTATTAAAAAAAATATCGTAAACTACGGATGTAAAAACTTAAATTTTAAATTTTTTCTTAAGAATTTATTTATTTTTAGAAACTTTTAAATTATGAATTATCATATCTATAGAGAGCAATAGTGTTTTCCGCCCATTTTCTCGCGAACAGTACAGTTTGATATATTCGGGCCAAACTCAATGTGAATGTTGAGTTTAACTGCAGTTCACATTAATCTTAGTGTAATGTCTGGAACCTAACGCTGTCACAGATTTGACTCCTTAAATCTGGAGTGATCCAAAAAATACTCGATGATGAAGAAGCTCAAAATGAACTTTTTACTTCGTTTCGACATCGTTGCTACAAAATATAGAGTAATCTAGGTAAATAAGTATTTCCATTGTCTCATCAGGTGCACAACTGAGCAGAGTGCACTACGATGTTTTAGACACGATCCCTAAGCACGGTGGAGCAACCTAGTTTCTACACATAACGTAGATGTCTGTGGTGGAAATATTTGATTCAATGTGCATGTTAAGTTTAGCTTCAGATCACCAACCTCTTAGTGCAGCGTCTAAAATATGATGCTGTCATAGATTTGCCTCCTCGAATCAGGACTTTTGTTCATCTGAAGACATCCACAAAAAGTCTTATGGAAGAAGAAATATTTAGCAATTGCAGTATTGTGAAGGAAACAGCTGATTTTATTGGACATTTACCATTGTTCAGTAGTAAAATAATATTAATCCTAAAGAAGACACTCCTCATTTTCTAATTTACCTTAGTCATGATTCTATCGCCAATTACTATTGGCGTCTGATAAATTTTTAGTGGTTGATTGTTCTGTGCAAACGTATTTTAATATGTATTGTTTAGTTCCGTTTAAATTATTAGTGTATTTTTATTAACTATTCTTTAGACATAGACTGCATGGAATTAACATACAATACGTATGTTGAAATTCACGAAATATTTATTTCAGAACGCTGGTATAATTTGTACATTCTATCTAGATTGTAGATATATATTAGTTTAATTATCAACCCAGGAAGAGGTCGGATCGCAGATCTCGAAACGTAGTGTAACTTCTATTACTAAGCAATAGAAAATGTAAAAAATGTCCTGTTTCTGGCACTTTTAGTTTAACAGGTCAAAATGCCTGTTAAGATATGTTTTGCCTCGGCAATGACAAAAGCGCAATATCTTTATTTGAAATTGGTAAGAGTAGATTTAATAAACTTTAATATAATTAATTAACAATCTCATACAGAAACATGCACGCTTTTCGTTTATTCGGATTATGTGTGTGTGTGTTTACATGTGTATATATGTATATATATGCATATGAACAAACTGTTATTCTTCAGTAAAAATTTACTATTACTAACGATGAAATTTTATTAAAAGATAACTTGGTTTTTGGGCACTAGCAACTTTTATATGTTATGTAAGTAATAAAATGTATGTATGTACATAAGGTATGCACTAGCAAACGACGTAAGTATCAAAAAACTCAGTATACTTCAAACATTCCCTTAGATTTTATCAGAAAGTCTACGTACACCAGTTAGTTTGTTTCAATTGGTACATTTCATGTTATACAGTTAATTGAAATATATACCTATCGTGTTATAACGTGAACGAAAACTTGTATTTTACCTGATGTAATTTCTAATACTTTCAGTATAAACCGTAACATTTTTTTGTTAAGATACGTTTCACCATAAAAATTTAAAAACCCCAAGATCAGTCTTTGAAAATGGTAGGAGTGGATTTAATGATTGACTTATGCCACCACCATCACTTGTATATTACCTGTTCACGTTTAAGCCAGTATGCTAATGTTGCAGCTTGAGGAGATCAAACAGCATTGTTTGCTAGAGTCTGTCTTGTATCGCATTGAAAGTCGCATGTTCCTGGTGGTATAAATAAAGAATGTCTATCTCGTCATATAAATCACACGTTATCGCCCAAACAAAATTCTGAAGGAATTAATTCGGTACATCAGTTAATTTCGCTTTGTTTATGTAATTTTTGTAAGTATTTTTCATTACTAACAAAAAAACTAATAAATTGAGCTTGATTTGATCATTTTGTTACCTAAACTGTGGCGCATTTTTCAGAACCACAGAAGTTAAATCTAATTATAGATTAATTATTTATAAATGTTATGTCTATATATCCTCACCTGTGGATTTTCTATAAGAGCTCTGAAAGGTTAGGTCTATATTGAATGAGATCTATTACTTAAATTTTAATAATGGTACAACAGGCATCTTCTATTATTAATTCCTTAGTTGGTTTGGGTTTATAATTCTGTCTTATTAGAAAGCAATTTAGCATCAGAGAGAAAGTAGTTCAGATAATACCTTGCCATTTTGTGTAATGTGCTATGTGGTTGGGAATTTCATGTTGGAACGCTTGATTGTGGAATGTGCGTGCGTACAGGCATGCAAGCGTACAGGCATGCAAGCGTGCAGGCATGCCTCAAAATTCGACCTTGACCTCCACGTTTATTTCCAATGTGCATACCTCTGTTAGAACACTGGTAGTAGTATCACATAATGTGTGTACAGCACTAACAGGTGACTGCCGCAATCTCTTTTTCAAATTCAATAACGATATTTTAATGTTCATTGATAAACCGAAAGTTACGTAGTGGAATCGATTTAGTTAGGAACCAACAAAACATATTTTCTTTTACAGAGTGATGTACTTGTTACCTGTTTCTTTAAATAATGCTCTCATACAGGTTTCTATGTAATCAGATGTCTTAGCGTTAATGACAATGGAGCTTTGAGAGGTTTGAAGAACGTAGCTTTACGTCGGAGATTAGAACAGGTAAACTAACAGGTTTTAAACTGGCTTTAACACTGCTCTTCAAAAGACCAAATTCCCATTTTTGTTCTAAAATCATGCCGCTTTCTCCAAACAGTACTTAAAATAAACAAAAGATCTCTGCAATTTAATTAAAAACGAAAACACACTGTTTTTTATTCGAGAAATATGGATAGGGTATTTACTATACAACGTTATAATCTTATTAAGATGGAATTTTTAAAATATTACAAAAATGTACAGAATATTTGTATAAAACCAAAAAACCCCTTAACATTAATCGTTAGTAAGTTTGATTTGAGAATAATTGTTTTACCCGCAGAATAGCAGAGTGTTTTCTACCACTCTTTTATAATAACATTAACTTTAAGTAACACTGAAATTGTATAGGTTGAAGTTTTGTATTTGAATAAGAAGGAAACATTAAACGTGTCTTCAATAAACACGAGCGCCGTTCCTGCTCCGTGCGCAGAACGAGGAATAAAAGTTAGAAATTTAGAAAATAGAAATGATGGCTCTGCTAACATTCTGCGGAGGCACGTGCAGTAGAACAGAGTGACATTACCACGGTTAATTAATTAACGTTAGATAAAAGTTTAGAAACCTGTTTTTAAAGTTATCAGTAACTGTCCCAGGCTTCATCAGTCAGCTTATAGGATAGTCCAACATGTGTCATTAGTTCAATATGTGATATGAAAACAATCATATCAGTTTAACTACTAATCGCAATATATTTTACTGCTTAACACTTTTGCTCTCAAATTACGAATTTGCGTGTTTTTCATGTCCATCATCTAACAATGACTTCGGCATTCCACACTTCCAGACTAGACTATAATGATACGATTTGTTCACTACTATAATAATTCGTAGCGAAGGTAGGGACACATTACTCTTCGACTGTACAAATGCACAATCCCCGCCTCCCAGGTCGTCGACTGTCTGTAACGTAGAATGTACTTGCAGCTATAAGATTATGCCAAGCAGAGGTCCATCGATATCGGGATCTTCTAACTAAACATGGAGGGCTTGGAGAACGTAACTTTTGTTAGTTTTTACGTGGTTAGTTGTACATAAGAATTCATGCCTCAAACCAAACAAGATATGGGTGAATCTGAGTCAGCTAATGATCGATATCATGGACATACTGAACTGACGATACACACATGGTCCAGGCTAATTAAAGCCATTGGTTTACACAGACAGCAGCGGTCAGCGATAGCGCTTTGAGCTCGATTTTTCCCAAACACTCCTATCCATAACCTAAACCTGAATTATAATCTTCGCATTTCGAAAATGAGCGGATCAAACGGCAAACTAGTACAAATTACCAATAAATAAAGTCCACAAACCAACTATAAATAAATGCAGAATGTCACAACCTCTACTAAATTAAGTTAAAATAAGCATGAGTGCCAGAAGATCGTTCATGCCATTTTCATAACAATTACTTTATAGATACATATGTTTCTTTTAATAACTTAACAGTTAATTTTTATAATTCCTATTTCGGGTCGAAAGAAATTGTATTACGTTTAAATGATTAAACATATGTCATCGTTTGACAATCATCGTGATGAAGGACAGCATTACTACGGCAATAAATCTTACTGTGAATACAAAATTTACTCATAATATTTAATCTATCAAGCAAGAGTGTCAATTTGTATAATATTTTATATCAACAAATTTTGTTGATAATGATGGAATGCTTATTAACTTTTTCTTGTTTTGTCAATTAAAGTGCTAAGAGTAATGATTATTAATTACAAATATTTATCTGGTTATAATTAAATTTAGGTCAGATTAGATAAGATAAGGATAAAACACCGGTGTATTGATCCAAATTTTGACTAATGTTCAAATCATACTACTACTTTATCTAGTCCAAAACTGGTCATTCTGTCAATAATGTTTTCAACTTTGAACAAAATCTTCATTCATCAAACATTTGAATTTATACATAATTCAGTTGTCTGATTTCAGTGATTGATCCATTATATTCTTGTTAAAACACTTTATCGTTATGTATCAATATAAGCAGTAATATAAGAAAAACAGCCAATTAGAGATAACTTTTTAGTGAAAAATTTATGAAACGAGATTTATAACAGTTCCAGAAAGCACACTGCGTAAAACATTTGGAACTTCTGTAATACACTACGTGACACCAAAGTTCTATTAAAACCTTTGCAATATTTTACATTCCTTAAGAAAGAGATCTGTTATATTTCTTTGAAGCATAAGACTGTTCTTTGTATTTTAAAAGCATAAATATTTTAATGATATGGCTCTATACTGTTTTGGCTTCTTATAAATTCATTATAAATAAATCTAAGCCATCTAAAGTAAATAAAGTAAAAATATTATACTAACTATACGTTAGTTACGTAAAGTGATTTCATAAATTCGTACTTAATGGATTACAGTATCATTAATATAACTGGCACAAGTACAAATAATTGATCTTACATGTTTAATATTACATTCTCTGGGCATTGGACGAAGGTTCACAAGTTGATTTTTGATGATATGTACAAAGACCTAAAATAAAATTTAAAACCTAAAATAAAAAAAATAAAACGTAATTCTGCACGATTTTAAAGTATGACAATCCTTAGTTCTGTGGCTTTCCCGACGAAGTCATCCGTATTATCAAAGTTTTTCGGATCACTTGGCATCAAAACATTATTAAAACAATGAAATTCTTGAAAAGTTTCGGCCTCGCTGTGGAGAGCTTCTTAAGTCAAAAGATGTAAGACAGACGTGACGCGGCGACGCTGCTTGAAACAGAATACTTAGCCAGTATTCAATATAATAAGTTGTAAATAAAAAACCGAGAAGGGCAAGGTCTTTATTCGTTCTTAATGTTACTAAAATGCAAAGCCTTTATAGAAAAAAAACTAGTAATAATGTTTATGTCTTATGTTATGTCACGATTGACAATCCGCTTTTAGTACTGTTCAATATCAACAAGAATTTTACTCTTTGGTGTTTTCGGGACGCAATAAGAGCGTGAGATGAGGAAGCACCAGAGTAATATATCAAACCGTTTTCAAGCGGCAATAAACGTTTCACGACTTGGGAGTTAATTTATTCTCTGCTTAAACTCACTCTGCAAGGCTTCGCTTTTACAAAAATTTGCTTTTCGTACAACAGAGTTTACAAAAATCCGTTACCACTCTTTGCAGCTGGAGACTGTCGCAAAAACATTAAATCGGCTACAGTATGATAAGAGTCTTACACCAAGAAAGATAAAATCAACTATCGATTAGAACGATTTAAATGCTGTCAGACATGTTTACCTTGATGTAAGAATTGTAAGTATTCGCTGGTCAAACCTCCTATAGTTAAAGTTTTGTTATTTTCCATAATAAAAAAACATGTATGTGTTAAACATATATAAATCCAGCTTCATTATCATGCAATTTCAAAAGTCCGTTACGTAATTCTGTTCGACATTATTGTTCTAAATTAACTGAAACAAAGATAAATCATGTGTAAGGTATTTGAGTAATTGGCCACTACAGCCAGGCAATGCTGTTGATGTTTAATAACCTATTACAAAATAATGTCTTGAGGTATTACACTGCAGTAACCTGTTGCCGTGGTTAAATTTTACACAAATTTAATTAACTCTCTAAAATGTGACATTTATACTGATACACTAACAAAATTATAAATTGGTTGATTCACATTTTCTACATACAAAATATTTATTGTTTACTACATAGTCCTTATATACTATTTATTAATAGGCTGTACATACGTACATATTATAGATATAAAAAGTTTAAGATAATCTTTACATGCGCTCACGTGATCTGAGCTTAAACTAGGGTACTCGGGGGTATTCTTCTTCCACGTGATCTGACGTTGAAGATGTTGAAATATCTTGAAAATGATCAGAGGTCGGGAAAGCACCAATCGATATGCCCCTGGCCATCAGTGATGGCTTCGGTAACGCCAACAGCGCTACTCCGCAATTATGGCTGGAAAATAAAACAATCTCTCCAGATAGTACCCTTCTTCTAAGGCGAGTTGACTATGACATGGGATTAATTCCCAAAACTTTCCCTCGTGGATATTGACATGGCTCCAACCCCTAAGCTTATCCATCCAGATTATCCTGTTATTGTGGAAGCAGCGCTAGATCCCCCAATGGACTAAGTGAATTTTTTCAGCTTCTTGCCCTAAGAGAACAAATGATAATCAAATTATGAGTTCTGAGTTAAACTTTTAAATATATGGGATTCAAATCGTAAGAACTTTATGAATTCTTAGTTTGGCTCCGGTTCCCCATCCTGTTAATTGAGCATCTAGAATTTGATGCCTTTACATATTGGACTCTTGGAATCTGGAGCCATGGTTGTCTGAAGAGATTAAAAGTTTGACGAATCACGATGAAGGAGCTCGAAATAAACAATTTATATTGTTTAGACATCAGAGACAGCTAGACTACAAAATTTGAAATATAGTGTAAGCCAGGCTAGCATTCTCATTGTCTCATCAGGTGCACAATTGAGTGCACTTCAATGTTACTGAAACGATCTCTAAGTACGATGGAGCAACCCAGTTTTCTTTTCACACAACGTAGCCATGGTGTATTAAACGCAAAAACTGCAATTTTGCGCTGTTTTAAAATTAAATTCTAGTGTTACGCGATTACTGATTTTCGTAAAATTTTTCTCCGATACATAACAAAAATAATATTTTATTTAATATTTAGAAAAAATACGACAGAAATCAATCTTTGTTTTTAGATGATTTAAGAGAAAGCTTCAATGAGGACAATTTCAAAAATTGTGTCGTGTATATTCAACCAAAATGGTACTTAGATTCAACTAATAGCTGTAATACCCACGATTGCTTAATTATTTGAATTTAATACCAAGTTGTTGTTACAAATTTAGTTATATAAATTTTTAAGAAAATCATTTTCAACACGAAGTACCGATCGATCAATTCGAGTACCGATCGGAAATGCCCCTGGCCATCAGTGGTGGCTTCTGTGGCGACGCCACCCCGCACTGCTGGGTAACCCGTAATTGAAAGATATGACAGTTCAAAACTCTCTTTTACGGATTTAATTTTAAGCTACGTTTAAATGTAAAAGTTGCTTTAAATGGTGTAAATTTGTTTATTAAAAACAAATACAACACTTCTTGTGGAATAGGCAGATTACAAATGCTCATCTTTAGACTGACATCAAATAGTCATATTTAGAACACAGATCTTTCTGTTTGTGAAATCAATCATGTCGGTTACTATTTGGAGCTTTCAGAGAGACGTATATTCTACATATAAAAACAATTACAAAAAGTGTATAAAGCTAAGTAAATGTGCCCATTAGAAAGCGTATGAACAGAAGGACTTGTAATTAATGAGTTTAAATGAATAAATAGAAAACTTGGACTCAAAATATATTTTATGAATTCACTGTAACAATCTATAAATCAAGAATCAATTTTATTTGTATTGGTATGCAAAAAATTATGTTTTCCTTGACATCTATATCCTAAGAAAGAAACCTCTCGTTAATCGCACTATTTTTGGTTTGGGTCGGAATGGAACTTTATCTAAAGAGTTGAAATATGACTGATCATGTTCGTATTAGTACTACACACCTAAAACTAATCATCGTGTACGTATTTAAATGTTCAAACTCAGCTATTTATATACACATTGGATTCGTCCGATGGCAATTTTATGTGTGTTGGTTTAACAAACATATTATCTAAAAGAAATTCCTTTCAGTAACTGTAATGATTTTGCTTGCCTTTCATTTTGACTTCAACTAAAGATAGCGGAGATGACTATGATTCCTTTCTAAATATAGCTTCACCTACCGCTTTCAATTCAATCCAGGCCGTGTGCTTATATAATGTAAGTTGGCTCTAGCCTTATAGAGTATAAGTAAATATAATTTACTTTAGATCATCATCTGGTTCTATTATTTATGTATATACAATTCCACTTTCAGTAAATTTCAGGCTCTCTATGTAATTCTTACTCAATTTTTAAAAGTGATTGTTTACTTACAATGGGTAGGTCTAAAACAATTTTTGTATGCACACTAGAGCCTCCATTAAATATAATATGCAAAACAATATTTGGGTTACGCATTTTCAGATGCCTTCAACGATGAAAAGCCTAGTTACGGTTTACACTATAAACTACCCAAAAGTGTAGATAATAATGTGAGCTTTTTCCTGTAAACTTATGACCGTAGCAAACAAATTCATATGCTTGAAACTGTCATGAAAGTAGCGATCTATACTTAGTAAAAGAGAGTTTGCTTGAACGGCCCTTCTTCAATTATGTTCCAACATGTAAAAGTCAAAATTAACCGATTATCAACTTTTTGTGGTCGCACTTAACATAAAGCAAGTTTTTATCTTTTATTTTGGAATTTTTCATATACTTTCTAATTTAAATAAAAAAATGTTGCAAGGTACGTGGTACTAAATAATTAAGGCTTACGAATTTTTAATCAATGTGCAATAATAATTTAATAAAATTATCCAGCAGATTACCATAACTGAAAATAAGATCCAGAAATTACACAAAAGAGCATGTCAAACAATATCTGTAGAGATTAAAAGAACTATACGAAGAAATAGATAATCCGGAAACTCACACAAAATTATACTGTAAGCTACAGACCTGTCATAACCAAACACACAATTATTTTTACTTGTTCTTAAATTTTTTAACTACTTATGTACCTTTTTCACAAAAAATCTTTGGTATATTGAACTAAAAAATTTACCATACATTTAAACCACATATGGAAAATATTTATAATGGTATAATATAATCCAAAAACATTAGAATAGTTTGTTTACGTTTTTATTATAAGTAATAAATACATAATTTTTCAAACTGATATAAAATGCAAAGATTTTAAACTTGATATGAATTCCTAAAGTAAAAATATGCTCTAAACAATTTACGGTTGTAATTTTTTTTTATAAGTACAGAAACCTTGGCCAATTGAGCTTAGGTAAGATAAAACCCACTGAGTCTTTTTAAATTCAAAAATTAAATAATACTTTTATGGTGTTTAATTGAAAGGTGCGGCACTATTCTTTCGTTTTCGTATATATTGGACTTATTTATAAATAAATAAATAAGTAATATATAAATATAGTTATATATATAGTTATAGTTAAGTTATATAAATATATGCTCCGGAACGTCATCATTTCCCTTATCGTTTTATATATTTTTATCCGTAGTTTTCTTAATGTTATACACAAAGGCCTCAGGCTAGTATTACATCAACAATAACAAATGATATAAAAGGAATTTAATGAAAAACAGATACCCCTGGATAAGCATCTGAACGACCGCCTATATCTCGTATCGTAGCCGTTACTGTTTGTAGTAAAACGGTTTTACGTATAAACCAAGAGATTTCATAAAAATGACAATAAGGTTTTACACAATTGTCGTATTTCTAGTGCAAACTAAACTTGTGATTATTTATACTACAAATATAAATATAAGGAAGTATATTTCATTCTTATTCCTCTGTGGTATTATATATTTAATATTACACATCATATCATAAAACACAAAAGTGTAGAAAAAGTTATATGCAAAACGTCTATAGGCTAACACAGTTCAAATAATTCTCAAGTCTATGGGTGAAATCTGTCTCAGTGATATCCTACAGCTAGTTACACTGTGCAAACGCTCTGAAAATCCCATAGTTCCATAGCATAAGCCCATACACTGCGGAAAACATACAGAATAATTATGTATTTTCACAGCCGTCTGAGTTATACGAGTAGCAAAATGAACTAAATTTCAAATCTATAGATGAAATAATTTTTAGAGATTTCCTACAGACTTAGGATTTGCTGGCGCTCAGATAAACACTCCTAGGAGAGTATTTTACCAACATAGAACTCGATAACTTCTATATAAAATGAAGATTCATGCCTAATGAAAAGTGTGCAGGTCAACTGAGATATCTTGCGAACACTTAGGCTACACTAGCGCTCAGTCAAGAAACATAGAGACAGACATGCACCAATCTCAATGCTGCCTATTTAGAAATGAAGTTGCACACTAAGTTTTATGTCGATAACACTATTTTTTTTCGAGATATTCTTAGAAAATACACTTAGACTTACAACCAGAAGATGGAATAGATAGCAGCCCTGCTAGTGGTATAAAAATACTCGTATACAAATTTACAAATCTACAGCTTAGTTCAATCTTTAGAAGTTTAGGCCCCTATACCGCTAAATTAAATTATATGGAATGATAATACAATCAAATTTCAATCCTTATATTCCTTGTAAAAACTAATTTTCAAGAAAAATTACAAGTCTGTAGGTCAATTCATTTTCGAGATTACATTTGTACATACACAAGGATATTGTTTTCAAACTAAACCTCCCTCCCCACAGATATAGGCTTAGGTAACGGTATACTAAAATCACTAATTATTCAAAATGCTTCCCATATTTATGCTATTCAATACATAGGTACTCACTCATTAGCAATTGCTTAAGGCGATATGATTGCTAGTCTATTTAAATGAAATATATAAAATAAATTATTTAAATTTAGAACGAAAATACGGATGTTAGTAGGTGTACGCTCGTAAATAATACAGAACAGGATTTTGAATGTACAATAAAAATTTGACTTTTAATGATATTAGTTTAAAAGATATTGCACCAACTACAATCACTTGTGTAAAGGGAAGAGCCGTTTATGGGTCCAACGGAAGCCATATATTCAATATAGATAAATATTATGAATTTGTATACTTCAACTATATATTAATTTATTAGAAAGTCATGGTATCTTATGTTCCGTATGAGAGAGGTAAAAGAATGTTTAAGATAGTAAAACTTCTTTGTATTATTACACCGTACGAATAATCTCACTCAGATCTGTTGGTGTAAATATTTTGTTATGCCATAAGATGTTATGTAGTATGCTGTTATGCCATATATTGTCAATCGGTAACTGTGATGTATGTTTTTGTGCCGTCTGCGGTTATGCAAGTGTTAATTTATGTAGTGTTTAATTTTGTTAGGAAAAAAATTATTTTGTATATAAATAAACGTCAAATCTAATAACAGCATTAAAACGTAGGTAAACCAATTCATGTTCTGGATACGTGGATTTGCATTACATTGCATGTTGTTAATAAACTCCACTAAACAATATTAACCAGATTGTTTGTACAGCGCTCTCAGTGTCATTGCAAGGATAATGAATCAAATAATTAAAAAAGGTATAATTAAAGTCTATAATACTTATTAAAATTAGAGGATAAGGAAAGAGAAACTTAAGAGCTCCCGTCTTGACTCTGGTTGATTGCCGATGGATAATGACGATAATTCTCAAGTTCTTCCTCGAACAAGTTTTCTCTCTTGCACAGGATTACTTGAATAGAAACTGACAATTATGAACTACTATTTTAAAGTTACATATAGCCTTCAGGTAAATATAAAAAATATCCTTGGCTTATGATTTCACTTATTTATTACCTTAAAATATAACTAAAACTGTAAATGCCTAATGAATACACAGTAGGTTGTTCAGCCGTGCGCCTAGCCTACACCTAGATTACCACATCGTTTTTACGTAGTATTTCTGTGACATCACAGTTGACATAGGGAAACATTAAAAACCATTGATATGCAGCATATCTTCCCGTTTACAGCAGTATATAAATAATACTGATATCCTTTCGTTTATTTCCGGTTGTTTTGGATAACTTTATCCCTTGGAAACTTCCTGACTCTGGAAATCTTCCAGAGAGCTCTTGGTGTAGTATATCCTGGTTTAAACACGATTAAAAGATTTTGTCAGCTTATAGAGTTAATGTAAAATGTTTATATTTTTATAAAAGCTGTTTATCTGGATTCAATACTTCTACCCTTCCCTTTGAAAGGAATAATACATTATTATTTATAGAGTATTTTAACTTTAATGCAAAGCAAATTCATATAATAGTTTATTGGCACTGTGTGTTCGTTTTATTTGTATACTGTTTATTACTGTTTTCTTGTATGCACTAGTCTATTGTATACGTATTATTTTTGCTCGTCTTCTAAAATTTTAATCTGCGATTTCGTTGCGTTGACTCTTTTAAATTCTAAAAACCCAATTTCTAATCAACACACTAAAAGCTTGAAACTGTGGCTACAAGATCAAGTGTGGTGTTTTTATTGCAGGCGAATTAGTGGAGGTGTGCTTTATGGTGTCATATTGCTCTTACAAGTAATTGGCTAAGCTCGAAGCGTTAAGAATAAAAGCTAGAAGTACAAAACAGAAAAAAATATATAAATGGATCATTTTTTTTAAACTACACAATATAAAACCTACACATAAATAAGGTGATTTTCAGTACATGACATTACCTTATGCATGATACCGTAATAAGCAATTAATAAAATTTGACAAAAATATCTTCGTAAGGTATTACGTTCGTGTTATTTAACTTCACATAACTTCCAGACCAGCAATGTTGCAGACTAGGTCACTCTCCATCTGTACAAACTTCTCAACATAAGATCTGCAGCACTTTATTAGCGACAATAACATATATTCCCTCTATTTTGCAGAGCAAAAAATATGTTTTGTCTCTACGGAGTTTATCACCAGCATCATACTTGTCCTTACGGGATGCACGCCTTTCAGGCGCAGTCACTATGTTCCATCTGGTGAAATTAAGTAATTAAATTTTCAGCTCTTGCTCAACCAGAGATAGTGACACTTTGTTGCTCTCTAAATAAAAAACAGTAGCAGTCGTGGGACTGCCGATAGAAGTGAAAAACGGAACTATTAAGTAGAGAGTAATTAAACAATACGTTATAGTAGCAGTACATCTGTAATTGTAAATGTGACGCGTTTTTAATTTTCCAATTTTAAAATCCACGAAAAAATATTATCAAATAACTAGAAATCTATTTTACCACGCTAGTAAGATAAATCATAATACCGTAATAATACTCATTTCATGATGAAGAGGTTAAATATTAAAAACACAATTTAAAATGAATAATGCTAAATTTTAAATACAAATATTCGTACAAATATTAAAAATGTTTAAAAATATATTCGTTGTTTACATTATTCATTTATCTGTATAAAAATATGTTGTAATTGCTCAATATTTATAGTTAGTTAAACATAGAATACAAGTGAGTAAAACACCGAGTGAACAACAGTGAGTTGAAACACCGTTGAAATAATACAGTTATTGCTACGGCGATAAAGTATATAATTGCAATAAAACAATTAAACCCACAATATTTTTAAAACTAAATAAATTAGTTAAATTAACTTGGTTCTTTAGTAAAGGTATTTTTATTGCACAATAAACTAATTTATTGAGTTAATACGGTATCAGTGAGCCAATGCGCCAAACTACAGTTCCGGCAGAAACGTTTCACTCATCACTTCATACGCTACTACAGGCTAAACTAAACTTCCAATAAAAAAAAATGATAAATTACAAAAAAAATATTCATCTATTTTCGCACAACTTTCTCGCTGAAAAATTTTGTCTGACCAAAAAATAAAAAAAATCCTCGCTTACTACTTTTTTCTTGTCATTGTAAACGCTATGTAAAATGTAAACAATAATCAAAAATTATTTCGAAATTTCTTTAATATTTTAAAATGTAACCAATAGATTGCCAATATTAAGAGCTTTAATTTGACGCATCTTACAGAATTGTACGACATTGGCTTCACTTTTAAATCGCGAGAGGAAGCCGTAAAGGTCACTGATTTTCGCAGTCTGTTTTCATACTCCGCCGGGACAGTTTTAACACAGCGAGACTGACTTTTTCATGCAGGTTAGTAGTCCGCGGCCAAGTCTACGGTTAAAAAACACAGCGAGACTGACCGAGGATTTTACCCTCTACCAAAACGCTCAACGCGCCTAAAGAAGTTTTCACTTCAAAAAATAATAAACGAATACTCATAAAACACTCCATACAACGTATAAATCTAAGACAAAGTCATATACATTTATTTCCCGGCTATGAACATGAATTAAGTGTTTTAGAAAAATTTACAAATTTATTAACGCTCCGTGCAATCCTCATACGCTCATTATTCTTGTCCATAGCCGAACATATAGCCAAATCTAATTATACTTCGATTAACTGCTTTTATTGATTGTGTACAATTTATACACACAATTATACAAACAAAGTGCGTAGTCAAGGCATATTTGTTATTGCTTCCCGTAATTGAAATTTTATTTGATGAAGAAATTTGTGTGTTCTAATTTTTAAATTCTTTAGTTTAACTTCAATTATACTAGTTTGTACAATTATGTCTTCACAAAAGAAAGTTCCCTCTTCATCCAATCTCTCTTCGCCAGTAGTTGAGGATTCCGAAGACGTTCAAACTGAAAGATATGAAATGTTTGATTCATGTGGCCTTTATGTGATGATTACATTGAAGAAGTTCAGAAAGTTGAAAGATCAGACACAACTACACTTCATGAAGTGAAAAAGATCGTAGAAGAAAGAGAAGAATCAATATGAACATGAGTATGGAGAGGACGAAGATGAAATTCACATCTACGACTTAGCTTTAATGTTTTCAGCTAGTATCATTTAGCATGTCGGTGACGCGAACCGAGGATTTTACCCTCTACCAAAACGCTCAACGCGCCTAAAGAAGTTTTCACTTCAAAAATCAATGGGGTAGTCTGGCTTACAACTTCTCTCAGTAAGTACTAAGCAAACAATTAGTCTCAACTGACATAAATATAGGCGTTCCAGGTCCAGTAATTTTGTTTGTGGCAAGTGAAGAACTTTACGATCCAGCAATATAAAACTTACAAGTGGTACTTTATAAACCACAAAGAAACTCTGTTATATTAAAAAGATACTGGACAGCATTTTTATTCTCTTTATTGATGCCTACTTGACGTTAAAACCTCATGTCAAGACACCACTAGAAACAAAAGTTTTTTCACATCAGAAATATATCCTACTCTGCTTTAAGACGTTACTCCGACTCAGGAAGAGAGGAAGTGATATGAGAACACGTCACCAGAAGATTACCATCAGTACAGTAAACAGGAAACCAAACGACCAAGTATGATCTTTATGACAGACATATCCTGTAAATATATTAATATTTTTAAACGTTTAATAATGAATATTTATCAATTGTACCGCTTTTCCATCAGCACTGTTAAGACTACAGAACAGTCACTATGATTTATAAGAGCATATTCGTAATATTTTTAACTCCAGTTGCAAAAGAATATACTATTATGTAATAAATATGTACATAACAATAATATACTTTAAATGTTTAAACTATAGGACTGGGAATGCTATCGATTGAGTTTATATACAGTATGCATCAGTAATTAACATGAAATCATTCAGGATTCAGGGTAAAGAACTTTATAATTATTTATTTTATGGTAATGAATATTCCAGCCGTAAAGACTAGTTATATGGAAATTATTAATTAGTCATTCCAATTAACCGAATCATGGTAAAACATTGCATTTAATCCAAGTATGGTAAATTAGGTATATTTCTTTTTGTCTTTGAACCACAGGAAATTTTAATAAAAATATAATTGATACAACACTAATTTACTTTGAAGAACACGAATTTTCTTCTAGCTTAAAATGAAAGAAATCAAATTAAATGTTTTCATATTAACGTTACATGTTTTAGTAAGTTTTCCTAATGCTATTTCTTGAAACGATGTGCCATTTATCGATTTAGCGCATACTGAAGAAATATTTACGTTGTATTTCTGTATCTTCTGTTGCTTATTTATTTCTTCTGATATATTTTGCTATTTATTGAGAAAGAACTATTTTCAATAAGTATTTTGATATTTTTACTATCACAAAAATATTTATGGATATTGTTAATTTATAAAAAACTATGATAGTACGATTTTACTGTCTGACTAAAAAGATATGTTCCACAATAAAACGCTGACTTATAATACCGTTTAGTCAAAATAAAGGTGTTTAAAATACGTCTAAGTTATAAATACAATGTAAAGAGATATTCTTAAATATTCATGTAATGTACATTTTTTAAATAACACCCATAAATGCAATGAAAAATTCTAAATTTATAAAATTTTTATAGGTTTCTTCTAGTTCCTTAAACATGATTTCTTACATATTTCATCTTGATATCCTTAACACTGGCGAATCAACAGAGGTTATATTTTTGGTTGATCGTTTTAATATAGCTTTAATATTTTAATTAACAACTAGTAAATGACAGGGCAATTGTGGAAATAGTGTGTCTTTATTTTGAGTAAAAGTCTTTAATTCATGATTAAGAGAGTGAGAGGCACTGGTGGGCTGGAGCACTACCCTGTGTAGACGGCACAGTGCAGACGCAGCAAGTAGCCGATCTCTAAAGATGGAGAATCTTCATAGAATACGTAAAGAAAGTAATTCTTTCTGAATGAAAGCTTCTTGGATGTTTTTGAGCAGTGCAGGAGGGATCACCACAAGGCCATATTATTTTGAGGAGCGATCTACAATGTCTCTTGAAACACCGGAACAGGACAGCGTGCAAAGATTTGAATTTCTTAATATCAGCTATACATAAATTGTATCATTTTCCATTCACAGTTTCAAGTGTTACCCATCCCTGATCAGTTTACACGTCCAGGTTATAACCTTCAATTCAAGTAGTAGCCAATATACGTAGTTTGTAGAGATTAGAAGTTATTCATCAAATTGTGACTAACTTTCGTGATAATACGAAACTATAGAATGTTTATATTAGAGTTTCGGGTAAAGTAGGTGGAAGCCGTACAAAATCTCCCCAGGGACTGATTTGATTTTAGAGATTTAAAGTCCAAAAATTCAACTATATATACATTTCAGTTGCTTGGTAGGTGAAATCTAAGCACGTTAAAACTGTAGAAAATCCCACATAGAATAATTTTGTCTTGTTTCTCTCCAATAATGGCATAATTTCCTAATTGAAGCTAGGACAATCGTATTCCTAATGTTGGATTTCACATGGATTTTGTGTTGTGAGACAGGATATACTGAGTTATTTTTCTCCAAATTAACCAATGCGTACCATTAACTCGTGTAGACATAAACCTTATTGTTTCCTTAAATTTAGAATGATCCAAAACTGCATACGATTTTGTAAACTTAACATATACAGTTCAACCAAGTCCTTTCTTGGTTAAATAATTTTCTCGAGGTTCTAGCCGGACTGAATATCAATAATAAATGTAATACTGTTGGAAATCATGCCTTTTTAATTGTGCTAACAACATTACAGAGTGGTGAGAATCGAAAAACTTACATGTTAATCATAACACCGACCGCGTAAGTCTAAGAGGTAAGCCTATAGTATGTTAGAGTGTGTTAAAATATTCACAGAATCCATATATATATATATATATATATATATATATATATATATATATATATATATATATATATACAAATGGTCTTATCAGTATATGTTCACATATTTAGCTAAAACCTGTGAAGGAATATCAATTTGTTAGATGGTTAATGTTCCACAGTAAGCCGAATACTAATTTTTACTTCATCACGGGATTGATATTAATGGGAAAGTTAAAAATAATTAAATAGATGAATAAGTATCAATTTGCCAAATACTACTATTTATTATATACATCACTGAACAGATATTGATGGGAACATTTTAATTACATATCCCTCGTTATTTAAAAGTGTGAGTGATAATTTCGCACAAAAACTAAGGTCAAACTACAACAAAATAAAGTACATGAATAGGTCTACTGTTAGAGAAGTAATAGTATATGTCACAATGGATTCGTTACAATGTGCAGAGTAATAGCTTTCTATGTATCTCCCACTATTCGTGAAAGAAAAGTTAATCAAGAGTGAGACTGAAGCCATCTCTTGTGAGACATTGTGGGACTGGGAAACTGGCTTCTGTTCATCACATTTATAAAAGCATTCAAACACAAATTACCAATTCATTGAAATATATTTATTTTTTAATCAATTTCTTTTTTACATGCCCGAAGGATTAATTTAGTAGACGTAATAATATTTTTCTTTTGTTTAATTGTAAGCATTGTTCTCAAAACTCAGCAAAATAATAAATGTTGGTTATTCCTTATGCACACGAATATATTGAGAATCACAAATTTTGTTATTTGTTCTGTTACAATTTTTTCTGTCGTTGTTGCTTAAATAAAACATACCATTCTATTTTAACATTCAAGGAGACATACTTGTTTCTTACCGTTTTAATTAAGTTTCTTTTAATTATATAATACTTAATAACATCATTAAATTTTATGTTATAAAGATGCAAACCTGCATTTTGCTCATTTATTCTTCCTAATATTACAATATTTTATAGAATTACGTATTAGATATGTATGTAAATGTATGTAACATGGTTAATTCATTTTAAACATTTCATTTATAAAACTACGGAGTTACACGTTACTAGTTTATTCATTCAAATTAAATAGCTAGCGGTAATCTGTTATAAACCCGCTACTAAAAGCGCTTAAATATCTGTTTTTAAAACAAAATATACTATTTTTTATATACTTTTAAAATCAATTTTAAACTTATTAGATTGTCCTTTCAACTAAGTAAATTTACTTTGACTACAATTAATAGATTACCTGAAATTTTGTTGAACTGTTATATTTGTTTATACATTTCTAATTGTAGAAAATAAAAAATGTTATATTTATTTTATAAATAATAATAAAGTTACCTGCGACACATATTTTCAATATAGAACATAAGCAAACCCATACATAGTACTTATTCAATATATTATTTTCTTGATTATTGAAGATATTTGATGAAATCCGAATATCCAATATTTTACACTGCAGCTTCAATAGTGTGTTCAATAGAAACCCTCTCATAGGTTAATGTTCACACTAAAGAAGGTTTATACAGAAACACATGTCTGAAATAAAATTATTTAAAAAAGGGTTTTAGTACACCATTCATTACTCTCAATCGATTTATATCTGTTTACAATTTCAAATTCTAGATTATAAAACGTAACATCATTAGTGATTTATATTAAAGCAATCATACAAAACTTAAACTCAACCCAAAAAACGTTAATTATATCTGACATTTACTCAGATATCTCTAATGTCTTAAATAAATCTAAAAATCTACTTTCCAAAACTAAGGTAAGAAATATAAAAATGCAATACACTCATTAAAAAGAAATTTTTAAATTTATAATCAGACCAAGTAAATTCAATAGTGATCGTGTATCAAAATGATTATTATGTTATCTTAGAAAAGAACCTTACAAACTTTCACAATAAAATCCACTTTCAGAATTTCCCCATTAAACTTCAGGGTCTATGAAACAATGTAAAACACTAATCAATAATGTTATGTATAAACATTTTTTAATACTATATCCCATTCTACTTCGATTATACATGTACTGTTTACCAAAAAGTTACAAACCTGGTTTGTAACTTTTGACAAAGATACAAACTGTTGGCCTAATTTCTTTTTAAAGACATATTTTTGACATATTTAAAATCTAAATGGTTGTAAAACAAACATAAAGAGCTATAACAATTGTATTATCTGGCATAAAAAAGTAGGAATTTTTAATTTAGTAAATAATATTTAATTTAATAATGACTAATACTTAGTATGTTTTGATGTTACTTTTCCATATCTTAATGCAATTATAAAGACTGCAGCTCTTCCAATACAAAATTGGCATGCATCTACACGTTTAAAAAGTATAAAAGTTGAAGAGTACATCTTTTTAAACCTTAATAACTTTATAAATCAGTTGTTTTGGACTCCCGCATTCGATTTACTCGTGGAATTGAATCTTCCAAATCAGTTCCCTTTTTAGATATATTGGTAATCAAAAATACAATTCCAAAATGATTAGTTTTCGATACGTCCGTTAACAAACACACACTGACCGCTTTATAACAAATTAATCAAATCATCCACCAGCACAAAGAAGAGGAGTGCTCTATTCATTGATTTTTAGAATATTAAATACTCCTCTGGCATAAGAAAGATAAATGTAACTTCATTATATAAACAATTTTGCTTTTTTATAGTTATAAAACGTATTCAGTTCAATAAATACATGTTGAACTAAAAATTAAGTATTTTATCGCAAATCTGTGACCCATTAAACTTCATATCCTTTGTGGAGAGTCCCTTTGTTTTTCCACTTTGTGACGTTTAAAGAACTTTCAAACACTCAACTGATATCAGTGTGTGTCCTAGTTCTTACTTGCAACCAATTAAAACTTTTCATATACTGTATACGAGAAAGTATATTATTTTATTGCGTGAGTATTAGCGAAGCTCATAATTCTATTGAGTTGGAACACTATTTTTCCCAGCCTGTTTGTCCACATGACATCTACAAAACGAACGAACCTATAAAATTGAAATTTTGCATGAATTTTCCATTAGTATATTAGCACATGTCGGTAGAAGTTACTCTATGGTATTTTTCTGAGTTTATTGAAAAGAGAAAATATCTGAATATATAAGTTTATACACAAACTGCATACAATCACATGACGTTTTAAAAAGTTAAGTGCTAAAACGTGTAGATTATTCTCATAAAAAAGGTAACAGAATGAAATTCAGTGTTAGAAGTTGGCGACAGTTTTAATATTAGTGAACTCTTTCGTTGCATTACCCTCCCAACGTCACGGGAACTTTAATTATTTAAACATTGCTATGAAACCTAGCTCAATTAATAAAATAACATGAATTAAGCGTTAAACTTTATTTCTACATTAAAAAGAATAAGTTCTATGACGGTGCGTGTCAAACCATGTAATTTCACTAATTTCATTGAATCACTTAATAATGTTAACACACAATTTTTTCTGTCAAGAGGATGTAAATATTTCTTTTCTGTATGATGTACGTCTACCGCTGGGCACATCTATAATTAAATGAGCTAGAGGATTGACATTTTACATACACCTTGGTGAAGCCTGTTATACGACATGTGGTGGGCGGACTTCTACCTAGTATTACATTAATTTGTAATAAGTAACCTACACAATATATTATTGTAACTTATAGTATGGAAAATTATAGTAAATTTATTTTGAATTAATTAAAACATTTAAGATTATGTCATAATAAATAAAATTATTTAATTACTAAATTAGAGGAACATCGCGCAAACTTTGGTTACTAGAGCGCTTATCATTGTCAAATTCTACTTTTTCAGGTAAGTGGATGCAAAGATTGTTTGTCATCGTTCCCTGGCCTATAAATGCACTGAATTAGTATTATTGTACGATTTCACAACGAAATTGATAAAATCGACTTTATCTCTAATGGTTATGCTTAATTTTAAAAGCCATCGGAGTAATTTTGTTTTTGCAAAATATATAATATTTATTGAACGATAATTTAAATTAAACTCCCTTATGTTTAAAGCGTTACCTGGCCTATTTTATAACACTGCATGAAATAAATATGAGATACACTAACGTAATTTATCGTTCATTTCAACATTGATATACGCTTTCAACTAGTAAAAATTTGACATAAGCTAATGATACTTTGTTGTTTAGTTAGTCCTATTATGTCCACTGACCTCAAAATAACAGCCGACTCTGTGCATTCGGTAATCAGAGCGTACCAGCAACTGATTTTAAATGTTTTTCGGACTTGTCGGTGAAAATGTTATCGATAATACCCTCCATGTGATAAAACTATTCGAGTGTCAGATGTCACAGACCGTGAAATCGGAACAGGCGTGACGTTACTCAGTGAGATGATTACATTGACATGTAGGTGAAAATGACAGGAGGTGGAATATCTGCCGTTTCATACAAAATGATAAGCGTGGATTTCATTGATAAAACTGCGTATTCGCCGATATGTTGTCAATAAAGCTTGTTGTACCGCTACACCATTGCAAAGCACTAACTATATAATCATCTTTTATTCTAATTATTTAGCCAAAACCTTTAATGTCTCGTTGTTGGCTGACCGTTAGCGAAGCCTATAGGCTGCAAAAATGTCATTCTGTCTGTATGTCTACAAATTACTTCAATATTGAACTTATCTGAAATTTTTAGACTTAAAGTTTTACGTGAACCTTCATTTCTACATGAGCTATACTGTATTTTTTGATTTCGCTACATGGAATTTGACTGGATGTTAGTGAATTTTTTAATATTGGTCTTATGGGCGATCATGATGGCAACAAAACTATAGCAGAAAAAACTAATTTGTTAACAAACTGCATAGAGATATATGTGATTTGAACATGTAAAACTGTTATTCATAGAGTAAATCCTATCTGTGCCCAGAGCACTTCGAGAGGTAAATGAGATATCGATTTTTAAATTTTCATGCACCTCAGCGAAGTCTGTTACGCAAACGTGGTGTCACGAATTCCTACCTCCTATTAACAAAATAATGTTTCATAGCCTTTTTGCACAGTTAAAGGTGACCTTGTTCATTTATAAACGGTTTATGAAGCTTAATGTGTGTATTTAAACAGTAAGTAGTGATCTGTAACAAAGCAGTGATAGCACCACCATATATATGTGTGTGTGTGTGTGTGTGTGTGTGTGTGTGTGTGTGTGTGTGTGTGTGTGTGTCCTGATTTTTATTATGTTGAATATAGTTGAATAGTTAAAGTTAAATATACATAAAAACTTGCATATATAATATTTAACTAATAAAGACTAAATACAGACTATTTCAGAAAATGAACATGATTAGTACTAAGACGATATATACCTATTTATAAATATGTGTGTGTGTGTGTGTGTGTGTGTGTGTGTGTGTGTGTGTGTGTGTGTGTGTGTGTGTGTGTGTGAAAAATTATTTAAATACAAATAAGGATTATCAAAATAGACTACCTGACAGCAGCAATCGACGCCAGACTCATATAACACAGGTACACACCATTGAAATGGTACGAAAAATTTATCTCAGATGCAATTCATTTCAATTAATATTTTTGTGCTCAAAGGTTTCTTCATATGCTTTAAAATATACTTGAATTGAACAATACAGGTGTATAATTTATTTTATTTCATTATAGATTTTATATACCGTTTATTGAAAATCTACTACTACAATTAGAAAATTAATTTTATACTAGTTTCAAAATTAACGATTTTCTGTAGTAAAAGTGGTTTAGAAAATATTATTTATTAACTTTCATTAATTACTAACAGTGTGCTTTACCTTTAAACACAGAACAATTTATTTTAAATTAGTCATAAAATTAACTTAGTTTCAAGACCTTGTAAAATATTAACACATACCTTTGAGAATCTCAATTTGTAAATTTATGTATATTTTTTCTAACAAAGCTGTGTTTAGATCAATATACTCGCTACAATATACTCCAAGTATATATACTTTATGATCTTTTCTTATAGAGATAGTAACTTCTGAGTATTAAATACATTAATAATTAATAAGGCGATGTTCGTATTAGATAAATATAGCTATAATACAAAGAGAAGGGGGCGTGAAATTCATCAATGGGTAGAACGTAATACAGATAAATGGTACTAAAGATAAACAAACTACGGAACCTTGATTTCATAATGTTTAGGAAATAGACTAAGTATAGAATGACAGAAACTGAACTAATCTTCTTTACATTCATAGACGATATTAAGATGGCAAAATATTAAACCAGATTGAATTAGAGCCAGCTCAAAAATTGAAAGAATTTTTGAAACAAAAAAAGACTATAGTTTCACTATGTACGCCAGTGAGTTTTAGAATTTCCATACAGTTGCGGCTCAGTCTACCAACATTAGTAATTAATTAGTCATTAATTATGTACAGTGAGTGAACGCATCAGGTATACAAGATGTTTAATACGAACAGTGAGTGAACACATCAGGTATTCAAGATGTTTAATACGAACAGTGAGTGAACACATCAGGTATATAAGATGTTTAATACGAACAGTGAGTGAACACATCAGGTATACAAGATGTTTAATACGAACAGTGAGTGAACACATCAGGTATTCAAGATGTTGAATACGAAACGTGAGTGAACACATCAGGTATACAAGATGTTTAATACGAACAGTGAGTGAACACATCAGGTATACAATATGTTTAATACGAACAGTGAGTGAACACATCAGGTATACAAGATGTTTAATACGAACAGTGAGTGAACACATCAGCCAATCAACACGTCCAAAAAAAGATCCATATACTGGAACATTACAAACGCTAAGATTTGTCAAAATAAATGCATTAGCAAAAATCCTTTACTATAAACCAACTAACACATAATATAGAAACCAAAAGTTAAATAAAATAGCGTCAAATAATTGTAAAAATAACTGTATAAAACAATTTGAGAGACTGTGCTAAGGGGAATTCACTCATTCATTATTAACTCTCTTAAATAATGCTATGCTGAATTTCGTGGGTTATTAACAGTTTCAGGTAAAAGCAATATGCAGATATTCCTTTCAACTCTCAGTGTAATCATTTTAGGTAAAACAACATGTTTAGACGATAATATGTAAAGTTGAAGCAAAAAGTTTTGTTGGTTTTTTATTTTATTTCATAGCCAAACAACATAAACTTCTTGAAAATATTAAAACAATATATTTTGGTTCATAAATTTTGCCACAAAACGAATTATAGGCAATTACAATAGTAAAATCTAACTGTTCCGTGATCAGGTCCATTAAAAAGTCTGAAGATGAGGATATTGATATTTTACAGAACGTATATGAAATAAAAAGTAAACTAATAGAATTTTGTCATAACTTTATCTTAGGAAATATCAAATTTGCATTAAATCTTTTAAGAAAATAACATCTATACATATATTCGTCAAATGACTTATGCGGTTTGTAAGAAATTTATATTGTTATTCGCATAATTGTTTATGGATCGGATTTTAAGATGCCTTAAGTATTATATTATAATATTAAAATATATATTATATTATTATTTAATATTATATTATAATATTAAAACATAATATCTGCGATTCCTTAAAATCTGGCTGTGCAGTTTATGTGTAGCTGGAGACCGAACTTATCATTTACAATGTGGTAGTGTTCTGTCAAATCGCGTGATACAATATTTTGCGATTTATATGGCAAAAAAGTATTTGTAAAAGTCTGATATAGAAAACGTAAAGTTGGGTGTTACGTAATGATGGAATACACGGCCGAAAATATCATGTTGGTTATAATTTCATAATATACTTTCCATGGCATGGAAAATCTAACAAACCACAATTTACTTGTAAAATATGTTACAGTTAAACTTTTTTATAATTTTAATCAATAATAACCTGTTAATAATAAACCTAATTAAGTTCATCACCTAATAACCTAAAGTTAATTATTAACAAAATAATTATTATTAATCGTTACTCGATGTGACACTGACGTAAGGCCAGGTAGGCAACGACGTTGTGAAAGCGTTCTAATTGGAAACAGGAATAAAACCCCTAAAAGTGTTAACCTAAAACTTAAAGTGGAAAAAGCAAGGTGTTTTTCCGTTGTATAGACATATATTATTTTGGACTATAGTCTGGAAAATAATTTCTTGTACCACAAACAAAAATTTCTTCTGCTTAAATTTTGCACACATCAAATTTTGTTCTGTATGATTTGGTTGTAATAGATATAACTTTAATAAATACAATTTTGGAGGGAAACAATACTCAAACATTTCAGTGTAAAATACTGTGTAGTTGAGATTTTAACCCTCAAGATCGATCTAAGGCTACAATAAGATTAGTTAGCTGAGACGAGTAACCATTATATTTAAAGCGGTGGTACCGGCTCGCTTAACTTTTCAATTACTGTACAATCGACTTTTATATTTTAGAGTAGTGCTTCTCACCGTTACTGAAATATTCCAAGCTTAAACAACATTGGAAAGAACATTAAAATATAAATAAAACCCATTATTTTTATCATTTGTTATATAATATATAATTCTAATGCTATAAATAATTTATAAGTAAAAATCTTAGAATAATAATAACAAATCCATTCATACTTTTACGTTAATCAAACACACTAGTACTACTAGTTCTACAGTAGTATAAAATTCAAGTTTTAATCTTAACAGTAACTTTATATACCTGTACACTGGAATTGATATGTCATATCGTATAGTATCCATCTTAACAAAGATTAACAGTTTACTAAAATCTATGTCAGTGAATAATATTTAAAAATGTATCAAACCATAAAGAGGTTCAGTCACTCATTGCTTATAAAACGTTACTTATAATGCCGAAAACATGATGTATTTTAAATTGAATATTTGTGTTCATCCAATTGTTATAAATATGTGAAAAACGTACACGAAATATGTGTTAATGCACTCTAGGAATAAGCTAGATGTATATAACCATAGTAGACATATTTATTTATAGTCATGTTTATTTTCAGACCATAGTGAATATTCCATGATCCTGTTTATCAAAATAACAGTAGGTTATATTGACATAACTTATTAACGATAGGTTGACATTGAAGACCCCAAATTTTCAAAAAAATAATACAGATAATTGAAACACAGCGACAAGAATCAGTGGCTCCAGATGACAGGATGTCGACAATATATCACTTGAAGTTTGCCAAACCGCTGATACCAAGTTTTCCAATACTTCGTAGTTAAGTCTCGCCAAGGTACTTCAACCTGTTCAAAGTTTCTTTATTAGTCGCCAAACGTCGAGATCGACAGTCATGATGATGACGTACAATAAACAACTCATGTTGTATAGTGTGTGCTTCATATGACGTGACTGTTTGGCAAACATATATTCGCGTGTTCTATCAGTTTATATTGAAGTATTAAAATTAAATACATAATTATGGCAATAAGATTGTTACATATATCATATGAATATCTCTTGGATATTACGGCATAAATATACCCGTAAAATTCCATAAACTTACCTGCATAAGGGTGAAAGAGGTGGTTGGGAAAGTGTAGTTGGAAAGATACAAATGTTATACGCCAATTAAATATGGTGCAATTGTATAAATATACGAATTGTTATATGAAAAATATGCACATAATTTTAATATGTTAAGTAATTCAACTCGTAATTCTAGTCACACAAATTCAGGAAAAGTATGATTTTACGGACAAGATAAGTATTTAGCTATTGACAAATGTTTTTCAAGTTTGGTAGGTAAAAGTGATGTTGGTAAAATAAAAATATTTGTACGAGTATAGAAGACATCCATTTATACACTAATTATACACTTTGTATGGCTACAATAAACATAGTTAAAGGGGGTTCAAAATTGCTCTGGCGTATGTCTACTCTATCACTAGATTATGAATTACGTTCACGATTATTCAATGCAATGTTGAATTTCACCACTACTTTACAATTATACAAGCATTTAAGACATGTTTTCCATAACTAAGAACTAATTCGCGGTATCTACGAAGTTTATTTGTCTGTGAAAGATTTTGAAAACGTTGTAAAGTGAAGCAGATGGTTTAAGGCAAGTGAAAACTCCTTTGAAGCTCTCTAACATGGCTAACGAAGAAGACAGAGTCTATTTTTAAATTTGATGTGATAGCCTTAACAGTGTCTAAGTAAATATAAAAAAATTTTCGGACTCCAAAGGACTCCAGTAACCGCGTCTCTAAATCGACTCCGAGTGGGAATTAATATGACTTGAGTATATTGTAAGCACACCAAAACAGATGGGCAAGTCAAGATTTTGTACGGGGAGTCAAATGAATCCGACAGTAATTTTTTAGTAATGCTTGTATAAATTTTTCGTCCTATTTATATTTGTAAAAATTTCTTAGTTCATGTTGATGTTAGTTAGCATTGCGCTTTGGTGAAATTAACTTCTTATCTTTGCGTACTAACTTGTGTGCTAGAATATTTAACTGGTACTAAGTAACCTCATACGTTTCAAACTGTTATTTGTGTAGTCACTTGTGTGCTAGAAGTTTAACTGAAATCGAGAACTTTCACAAATCTTTCATACTGTTATTTGTGTAGACACTGGTATTGTGTAATGTCACAAGTTTCACAAACTGTTACTTATCTAGTCACTTGTGTTCAAGAATGTTAATTTATATTGTGTAATCTAAGTGTTGTTCTGGAGATGATTTACGATATCTTACATTACAGTATATTTATATGATCTTTTGTATCTTTATAAAATCTAAGGCATTGAAAATCACATTTTTATTGTTAATACAAAGGCGATTTTTTAATTTGGGTTATAATATTCTAATATTAACTAGGGTAATACTATTTAAAAATGAACTTCTTTATATAATACATGAATTAATTACAATTTTATATGTATACTGCATAAAAGCGTAGTGTACATTAGTGCCCTTCTACATGTAAAGAAAGAACTACCTAGTTATCATGCAATAGTATTTTAAATCTAATTAACTATCAAGTACTATATAAGTGAACATTGCTGAAAATCATAAAAGTTAAGTAATTCTTAAGGAAAAATATACAATATTCAACCATTTTTAATTGCTTAGAAGATATATTAAACCATACATCATTAATAAATCTTGCATTAATAAAATTGCATTAGGATCCCATAAAATTCGAGGCCAGTCTGTCCATCATTCTACCACGGATGATAATTTGTTCCAATTTAAAATAAAAGTTCTGAACCAATTCAAATAAGGTATGGTGTCCCACAAGGTGCAGTCCTAAGTCCAGTTGTCTTCCTTTCAATTTCAATGGAGTATGGTTATTACTTTTGAATGGGATATTTGTGTATTTGTATTTGATTAAAATACATTTTCAAATATAAAACTTTACGAACACAGTTAACTTTTTGTTAGCCTGTACAACATCAGGTTATAATTTGGATTTTTTAACAAAGCGAACATACTTAATGTGGCCTGCTCTAGTTGCTGAATGGTTCATTATACATGTACAACCTAGTATATAGGTAGTAACTAACTATGATTTTATACAAAACATTAGGGTTTGAACAATGTAATAGATCTTATCAATGTATCTTGAATAAATTATATACTAGTACCAGAATAATAATAATATAGTAATGAATGTGTGCAGCTATATTTTCTTTACTGATATTTTGTAATTTATATAATTCATACATATATAACATTTATTATACAAATAATAATTGCATAAAGACATATTTCGTTTATTTTAATTGTATATAGTATAACTATAAGAAATCATAATTAATTAAATTCCTTAATGAAATATAAAACACTACTCCAGCTAGCTGATTAATAGTGATAATAGTTGTTATTTTCAACAACAAGTATAAATTCTACAGATACTGTATTCTTTGTTTAAAGTTTGTTTTTTTTATGATGGAAGGACTTTTTGAATAAAACACGATTTTTCAGAACGGTTTTCAGAATTTAGTGATACATAAAATAATATAACACTATGTTCTTGGTCTGAAATCTGATCTGTTTCTCAGGCAGATAACCAAAATAATATTTTACTTTAATCTGGGTTAAAATACGCCAGTTATACATGAACATTGTGACACGCGTAATTCAGGAATCACATTCACCGTGTTGGGTATCTACTCCATGCAAACTTACTCTATAAAATGCACTTCATGAACACAAAACAGTAATTATTTCAACTAAACATAAGAATGCAGGTCATTGAACGACCAATCACAGGGAACTTACGAAAGGTTACGAAAAAGCGATCATCACGGCAGCTAAAAGACGGTGGAAAAAAGAAAACTGGAGTTTGCCTTATTATCATTGATTCATTCACTAAGAATTTCTCAAAATAATATTGGTACTCTAAATTGGTTACAAATCTATAGTCTGTTTGATATATTAGGTTTCATTGTAGGATTATTTTTCGGAATCTGTAATCAAAGTGGACTAATTGTTGGATAGTGGATACTTGATGATCGTTTGTTCTGGTAATGTAATGTACGAAGCCTTAATTAATTACTTTTAAATAAATGAGGTTACCGATGTTAGTGTCATCCTAATATACGATGGTTTCAGAACAACAATATTATGCAAGTTTTTACTTTCTGTTGTTTTCTATGTGTTCTTTTATCTTAATGTATATTGATATTTTTCCGTCTAAGATCCAATTCAACTTTCTTACGTTTATCTTTTAGTCTATATTTACTTGAGCATAAGCTTTGCTCCAGCAAGTAACGAGAAGGCCACTTATTTGAGAATTTGTATGATTTGATTAGTGTTTTAGTAAGTTTTTTTTTTTAACTCCTAGTCTTAAAGATAGTTATATCCATTAGTATCCTATTCCTAGATATCGAAATTATTACCGAAAACATTTGCGTCGCTAAACAACGACTAGCAAATGTCTTGAAAATTCCTGCTTAGCAAGAAAATTCAATATACTGGAACAAACATTAATAAACTCACACCATAGACAATATTAAACATCAATATCTCACTGGATAAACTTTATAGCGCTCTACTACAGAGTGTTTGACTCACACAACGTAGAATAATGACCTCCATTACTGATATTTACTGGAAGACAATGTTTTTGTATAAAGTAAATATGTACAAATAGGAGACG
Organism: Homalodisca vitripennis; assembly: GCF_021130785.1. NCBI lineage: Eukaryota > Metazoa > Arthropoda > Insecta > Hemiptera > Cicadellidae > Homalodisca > Homalodisca vitripennis. Next base: position 61,055,314 of record NC_060211.1, read on the forward strand.
ATTCATACCAATAGAAAAGAAGATGAACACAGCCAAACAAGTAACAAGCGACGACGGGTATATCACTATCGCGTAAAAGGGCATGAAGCCTGTTGGACTAAGAGCTCTGAAACATCCATCTTCATGTGCTTTACGCCAGACAGACAAACCGTTAAAGTACTTGTGTGACATTTCACATCGAAACATTATGACAAACGACATAGCCTACATATCTAAATGCAATCACTTTCTTAAAATAATTACTCATACGGCGGGCAGATAATAATATTAACCAATAATAGTGGTTAGACTAGTTTACGTGTTTTAAAATTTTATGTAAGATTTAGATTATAAATAAATAAACATACAAATTAAAGAAAAACATTCTCAACAAATCTAAGGTTCCTTATGAGATCGTAGATGACAAAATGATAAATAATTTTGTTACAGCTTGTAATAGAATACAGCATTGTTTTACTAGTAATACTAGTAAACCCTTTTGTATCTCCTTGTCTCCCATGCAGTGTAATAGAAACGTCACGATTACTCCAAGGTTTTTCTTAGATACATTTTAGATGGCAACCAAAATTTCAGAAAATTACTCTACTCGAGTAATCCCTCAAACAATTGCTTAAAAGAACATCTGGCCCATAGTCTGTAAACTTTGATATGACAAAACAGTTTCAGTAAATATTATTCTTTAAAGGAAAAACGTCTTGGTTATTTAAATGAAGCTTTGTATATTTTTGATATTATAAATTTATTATAATAGGATAAACTTATTTATTTTTACTATGGAACTATTTACGGTTTTGTCTAATTGAATTTTAAAATATAATCTTCTTAATAATATAGCATATTGACATGGTTTACAGAAGATTAAAGTCAATATTACCTATTTACTTTAAATTTTGTCTTTAATTAAAATTATTAGCCAAATGGTTTAAAAACCTAAGAAAAGTTTCATTTTTTGGTCAATTAATATCACGTCCATAAGAATCACTTCAGCCTGGCGGCTGGAAAAATGAGTTCAAGTATAATGTGAATTTTAATTTTGTTATTTGGATGTTCTATACCAATCAATCATACTTGCAATTGTAGTCAGAGCAATAATTTTGTGGCTATTCCATCATAATTATTATTATTTAACTTTTATTAAATTTTTAATTTAGATAGCAAATATAGTTCATCGCCACACTTTGGAGTTATATTTTTTTATGTAAGCTCATGAGTATATCTCTTCACTGTTGTTATAGTATATTTTGTAGTCTAGGAGTCCCTGATTTAAAAACTATGTAAAGAGTTCACTTTGAGCTTATTCGTCGCCGAACATTATTTGAATCTCTTCTGATAATCATGATTCCAGATTCCAAAAGTGAAATGTGCATCACTGTCAGATGTCAGACGCAGCAATAAGAAGAAGGTGAACTAGAGCTAACTCAACATTTACATTCAGCCTTATTCAGCCTTTGTAACGACGACGATTCTTGAATTACTCCAAGTGAATCGTTAGGACACGTAATGACAGGAAGGTCAGATAAATTATTGATAAGGTGGACATCATGTTTGAACTGGATATAATCTTTCGTATATACTAATTAGTTTCTTATATACAGATGAAACCCATTAAATCATTCTAGATCATTAAGATAGTGTTTAAAGAAATCTTAAAGCTGCGTTCACATGAGACTTCCTAAACTCTCAAGAATGCGCTTCTGCTGTATTCCTTGATTTCTGTCCTAATAATATTGAACTTTAAACAGTTACATTTAAGCATTATAAAAACATTTAATTCTATCTGAATGAATTTATATAAAAATCAATAACCTTAACAAAAAATCTTTGGAGCTAGTAGAAAATTGCAAAAATTTACGGTTTTTTATATAAACCAGATAACACATTTACAGTATAGTGCTAATATTTAGATTCCGTTTTCATATGATCTACAGTAAAATTTAGGAATTTATTCATCTTTAACTTGCGTATTAGAGATGTTATGAAAATTTATTTAGTTGTGATTGTCACTTTTATTTAGTTAAAAACTTTTTGTGATAACTTGAGGTAGGATTTATGTCTGAGCTGATTTGCGTTCACTCACAGAGTTAGTCCTAAACATGTTACTTTATTTCTAAAATGCAAAGTGCTTTTGCAAAAACAATTTGAAAAAACTTATTGATCATGGTATTATTTACAAAAACTTAGGAATGCATTAGCACAAACACTAATGATATATTCATATAGATTATTTACTTCTATTTACTTCATGAATTAGTAATACTGATGAATAGTGTGTTGAAAAGAGATCAATGTGTATCTACACTAACATTGATCTAATCGAACCTCTAAACTGAACTGATATAATTATGTTCCATTATAATATTAACTATTACCTTCGATAAATGTTCAATTTAAACTATACCACAGTGAATTTTACAGATTCCTGTGTACTAAGTTTATGTTAATTGTTCCTCTTAAAACTAGGGAGTAGATGTTATCTAGTAAAGTGATGGTATATGCAACAACAGTGGTAGTAGTGATACAACAATGTGCTCGTTACAAAATTCTAACTTTAGCTATAATTTACCAACCACTTTAGTCTCTGATAAGACATATCATTATGGCAGTATAGTAAATTCCATTTTCATTTAGTTTACTTTTGTTTTAACGGATTTTAGCGAATCCGATCAGTTAATGCAATTAGTTTTTAAAACATATTATACAAAATTAAAATTTAAAAAATCGTATTCGACTGATAAACAGACATAAATTATATTTGTAACTTATACCTGTTCGAACTATTTTTCACGAAATGTTTACATCCTCCCGGCAGACAAAAGAAAGTTATCCGCGAAAAAAAATTAAATAATATGTAGACTATAGACTCGTACGCTATAATTGTACTGGGAATACGTTTAAAAATCTGTCATTTATAATCCTTGGTATGTTAAACTTTTAACTCCACTAAAACAATGTAATTTTGTTTTAACTTTGACTTAAAAATGCGAACAATTACCATTTAATGACCTCTTTCATTCTTTTATAACATATTTCGTACGGACACCTTGTTTTTTTTGTAATTCATAAAATGCCATAAAACAAATGTTGATATTGATCAATACCGTATAATATTACGCTACTACTTTTCTTAAAATAGTTATTGTACTACTTTTATTGTTCTATAACTATTTTAATTTCATATAAGTGTTATTTTAATTTACATAATTCTTTATATTTTCTTGAAAATTTAAACTAAAACTTTGCTTTTTGGCAAGAACTTCAAATTTTCCATTTATGGCCAATTATTTAAAGACGATACTAAGAAACGTACCACTGTTTTATATCAAAGAAACGCAATTAATGTGATACCACAGTTTACCTAACTTGACAGTGATGTATACCATATTGGAGCTCAATCGTACAGCTAGAGTAGTGTCTTTCTACATAATAACGGGACATATGAACCTTCCTATACATTTCTCTAAATAACTCTAACTGAATGCAGTCAGTTTCACCAATCTTGTCTGGATAGTGAGGCACGACGTGACGATAGATCGATGTGAATACTGTACTTACAAGACTTTCAATAATACTAAAGTACGCCTCGGAGACCAGTCACTGCTCGGTTACAAGCAGTTCTGCATGTACAAGCATTTTACAGTTATTATTACTTGATTATATAATAGTAATGACATTTACTCCTGCACCTGTTATAACTGCTCTCGTTTCGATTATACAATCTCTAAATGGTGTTATTTTATTTTAAAATAGACAATTTCAAATTAGAATAAATAGTCAAACACGATATCGTGTGACAATGATTGTGTAAGTGTCACGATTATGAAATTCTGAAGTATACATTTAGGAACATAAAATTCGTATTAGAGACATATATTCGTATTAAAAACCTTTTAATCGAAAAAAGTGTATCTACTGCATAGCTTCCACCTTCTTCTACAAAACTGAACTGAGGAGAATAAAATAAAACTGTAACACATCACCGGAATCGCTCGAAAACATCGTAACGTTGGCCTTTTCAGCTGTCTTTGCAACAAATAAACTTTCTCTTTCTACCAAAGGGCACATGATAATGAAATTGTTTCTGGGGAAAATGTTTTAAATAGGGCTAGTTGAATTAAATTTATATATACATGCATAAAACGTGATTCATAATAAATACATGTTGAAAATTAAATATAACATCAAACATAATTTATATATTTTCTTTCAAATTAATTAGATAAATATCTGTATCTATATGCTACATTATTCTTTGCCCTGATTAGAAAGATAAGGTAAAAAAGGTGTTGGCTGACACCCACTAAAATCGCTGAATAGCTTCAGATTTGACATTTCTCTAATTATTGATCCTTGAATTTACCATATTTAAAAATTTCACGCGATTCAACCCATCGCTCCACTCTAGCCTCTGTAATACGATCAGTTTAATTTTTGATATGTGTAATTTATATATATAAAAACTTTTTTATCTAAATTGCAATATGAAATGGGACATCGAGTTAAATTTACAACTCTAGATATCTAAGACTTGTATTGTTGACTAAGATCGTTATATTGTTTATATACTGATTCGACGAGCGGAAATGCCTTTTTTTATAGAGTAGCATGCAATAATATAATTAACTTAAAGCAACTAAACTAAGAAATACCAACAATAAATTTAGACAATCAAACTGAAATTCGAAACACAGGAATGAAAAACTATGAAATAATACACTTCAAAACATAACGAGCTAAAGAATGTGGCTATACTCTGTAAAATATAACAAAAATGGGAAAAAAATAAATAATGTTTGATATAAAGAAAGGTTAAACAATACGTATATTCAATTAATAAATAATAACAACTAGTATGTTTTTTCTAAACGTTATAAGTAAGAACAACAAATGAATAAATTGTTATAGATTAGAAAATGTATTAACGTAACCTGTATACAAGTATGATTAGGAATAAAAAGAAGAGTATGAGAGTGTGTGTATGTATGTGATGACACAGAGGAAGGAAAGTCTATATTGTACTTGACTTAAAGGTGATAATAGATTTTTGAGGAAAGATCTATTATATGTAATGTGTTGCTGGGAGGAGGTTTATTAAACCATAAAAGTTCACAATTAGCTCTATAACACCAGGCAAAAGCCAAGTTCTTAATAAATTAATATTAACCCCCGTTATAAACCGGATGATGAAGAAATAAAAATAAAAAGAATATAAAAAGTTTTAAGTAAAAAATTATTACAATTTCGATGGTAATCAAAGGTTAATTTTTTCCATAGATAATCAGTAGTCTGAACGTATCTTTAATAATGCATTATAACATTTTATATTATCGTATATACTTTATGCAAAAATAACATAACTATATTTGATACATGGAAAAATAGCAAATTGGTTAATAAAATTCTACATCGGTCTATAATACAGGTTCGGTATCTTCCTCACTTCTTGAACGTTTATTACAATTAAAACAACATCTTATTAAAAGCTTCCATAACGATGACAACATCTGAAGAGTATCGTTGAGAACTCGACAATTGATTCGGTATCAAAGAGAAAATAACGAAAAATACTTTGTTTGTGACGCATTGTAAAGGTGACCCCAATAGGGGTAACAATTTTCTCTCTGGTATAAAAGAGATAATTTCACTTTGATATTAAGGTTCATATTTTCTCATACTAAAAGAAAGACTCAGTTGAAAGTAACCAATAAGATAACGAAACGTCTGCATGCTTTGACTGATCGACCTGGCGAAGCATAAGTAACAGATTACTCTGTAGCATTTTTGTTTATTTCTTGAAGTACGAGTAATACGTGAATGTGTGCGCTGTGTATGTGTGTGAGTGTGCGTAAAAGTTAACGTGTTATTACTGTTGCGTTGTTTCAAACTTGTCATTATTAATTATTTCCGTTCCGTGTAATGGAAGGTGTCAATTACTATTTCTCAGTGTATGCCTTCAATAATTTTCAATTTACTGGGCTCCACATACAAGCTTCAAGCCCATGTAGAGTCTTCTCCTGTACTTGTTATGTATTATATTGTTTTATGTTATATGGAATAAAATATAATAAACAAGATGTTAAAAGGACTCAATATAATCAAAAGAAATGGAAAATTTCTTTTCATCCGTTATTACATAACGGATGCAATAGATGTGTGTGCGTAATCATAATAGATGTGCTAGTATATAACAATTCTTAACCTATAGGTAAACGAACGGTATAAGATTCTTTCTTAAATGTCAAAAGTTATAGGTAAGCGAGTAGACACCGCCAGGTGTAAATGCAAGAGACTCTGCAAACCCAAATTTTACCGAAAATAATGCTGATAAATAACACCAGAGACAACAATCAATAGCTCCAGATGACAGGATAACGACAATGTATCACTTTAAGCTTGGAAAACCGCTGATACCAAGTTTTCCAATACTTTTTCGCCAAGACTACCCCGTAAAACTTGTTCAAATTGTTTTTTAGTTGAAGCAACAGTTCAGCATCTGTTTTAGTCGCCAAGCGTCAAACTCGATATCCAATAGCGATAATGCACAACGAACTACGGTGTATGCCGTATACACCTAACTGTTTGTTAGAAAGTCTATATTAATTGTACACTCGTATATTACGTAGCATAGAAACTCGCTTCTGCCTGATCGCTTATTACAATAGCTACAGTTATTATTCAAATTTAATACGCATATCTATAACTGATTCTTATAGGTATAATTCATCTTAAGGGTGTCTCTTATGTAACCCTGCAAAGGGGAAGAAACCGAGTATGCAAAGTCCGTAATAATTCAATAAGAAGTATAATGAAGTTGTATCTCAGATGTTTTTACATGTTTTTCAGCTTAATGAGTGATTTCGCTAACGCTCACCCAACAATTCATTATTGTTGTATTATTTACTTAAGGTTTTAAATAATAAAACTTTTCTCGAATTCTTCATATTACTATTCTAGAACCGTTGATACGATGAAATCGTGACGAGACTGGCACTTGAAAGATTGATTTAATGAATACATATATTAAATTGGCGTCACTAAAGTGTGTTTCAGACCACCTGTGCAGAACCTATAGTAGCCTAACAAACCAAGTCATTTTTTGAAATTTTCAAATAGAATCATAGTCTATGTGATACCTAATTTTGAAGGTCTACATGACTTGAGCATTCTGGTGTCAAAACTCATATTAATTTTATTCACATATATACAGTATATACGTGAATAAAATAAAATTATATACATATATAATATATATATAATATTATATAATATAATGACAAAATGCCGTCATTTCAACTGTAAACCATTTAATTTCTTTTCATTAAGTTTATTACATAACCTATCAGAAGATATGGAGTGGCTTTAACTTTTACTGCTTATTATAATTTTGAAAAAGTCGTCAAACATTAATAAATAAAAAAACACAAAAATTAAAACCATTTTAAATACCAAAGCAAGTAGCAGTGAAGAACACTTTAAAATCCAAAGAAAGAAATACGTTTTTTGGATTTAAAGTTTTTTATATTTTGCCAAACAGAAAAAATGCCAATTCAAAACACGTTTTTCTGTAGTAGTATATTTAAATCTAAACTTTTCAACGTTGGCTTTTATTTTAAATGTTTACTTTACGCATCTCTTAATGTAATAGTTTATCATTTTTTATTATTATAATGAATGGCAATAAAAGGTTACGCCACTCCATATTTCCTGGTAGGGCATGTAATAAACATTATAAAAACATTGGTCGTTTAGGTCTTATAGTGGGGTGACAAAATAAGTTACTGTTAAAACCTAAATTATATACCACACAAAAATTTATCGTGATTACAAATGAAATAATTTTATTAGAATAACTAAGGAGATCAAGCAACAATTTGGAAAATAATATTAAAATAAAATATAAGAATAACATGTAGCAAAACAGTTGATCGTTTAAAGTTAAAGTAGTAGATATGAATAAAAATTAAAAATTACATTATGAGCGAAATCGATGGAAGTGACTGATACCTTTATCCTGTTAAAACTCGTGCAGTAAATATTTCTCTCTTTGTGTCTCTCGAGGGTTTGAAATCAATATTTAAATGTTTCTTAATTCCTTTGCAGTAAATTATGACCCTTATATTTACAATTTATTGAGCTGGCCATAAAAGGAATCTACATCATAACTTAAAAAAAGACCTAAGTATTCTACTAATGTATGAAAAATCAACATAAAACTGTGTCTCCGTGTCCTTAGGAAATTGTACTAAAAAGCTCAAGCGTGTTTGTGTCGACAACCAAAGGAGGAACTATAACCTACTGTGTTCAACAATACGATTGAAGGACTCTGTTATACCAACTGAATTCAAAGCTGTCGCGTGCAGATTGTGGGCAGTACATTGTAATCTCAAACGTGTCTTCTATACTACAATCAACCACATTCTTAATTCTTGTTAATCCCTGCACAGAACATGGGATAATACACACAAAATAAATATTAAAATTTACCAAAATATTACACTACATTTAAATTATTCGAATTAGATATTAAATGTAGTTGCGTTAACACATATTGACATTTGCTTAATTAATATCCCGAATCTCATTTCCGTAGTCTGCACGATGTCTATGTATAACGTGTATGTATGATGAAAATGTATAATGTGTATAATATATGATGTACATAAATTACGTGTACGTATGAAGTCTATATGTTATGGTTATAGAGATGTGTGTGTTTTTCAATACAGTCGACCATATGTGAACAGAAAATAAATGTAACTAAAAGATTATTCAATAGTTAACTCATACTTTAAACATAAAACACTTTTACTCATAGGGTTTCAAATAATAAGTTAATTGTCAAACTACTACGTCATGTATTGCCTGCGTATGATGTAAACTATAAAGAATAAACGGTACATTAAGATTAACTTTCCTCTCCTTGTCTGAGAGTTCTCTATAATTATGACCTTGAAACTTTTAGTGGCGTGACAATAATCTTCAGTTATTGCATTAGTCTTCAGTTTGATGTTGTCATAAGTCTTCAGTTTGATGTTGTCGTAAAACACCTTATCCGGGGATGTTAGGTAACATAATATAAGGAAACAAAATACAAGTTTTAATTTTATAAGACCTATTCATTATTTACGCACAGTTTACTGTTTATTTCTGACTATTTTAAGATTACTTAATTTACAGTGTTGTATTATAGAGTCAAAGTGAAAGATTAATGAAGACTGAATGTCATAAACGAAGACTAGCACAACGGAAGAAGTATTATTTGGTTTAGATACTGTGCTTGGAATGCATTGAACAATATATAGGATGCAACTCTGCGACATTAACATTATCCTACTAGTAACTTATCACTGAATGTGTAATGTTTCACTTTGCACAAGTTTAGTAATTCGAGACTATTTAACTTCTGCTAAAAGTGTAAAACTGCATTGCTTGTTTTGAAAACTTATAAAAATGTCTGAATAATTTTTAAATATATTCGACAGTAGGAGTATTAAGTGCAACAATTTTATTTTCAAATTTATTTGGAAACTGATGAACGTAAACTTCAAGCAACATTTGAACATCAAAAAGGGTTGCAAAGAGAAAACACTTTAAAATTTGGAAATCTATTCACGATTTGTAACCAGTTTTCCGAGTGCGGCTATTCTTCAAAGTGTATAAGGCTCACATAGATTACATACAATATTTCATAACAAATACTTCACAACTAAATTAAATATGAAACTTGAGACTCATGAGATCTGCGAGCAATTCAATTACATGAAATATGCAAAGACGGGTTGGGTTTAAATTAACACTTCATACCGGGTACTCTGTTCAGTCCTACAGATGTTTCCATACAGATAATTATTTTAACTACGGTAATAAAGAAACGTCTTTCTTTAAAATATTTCTTTTTATATTGAGATGCTTTTATAGATAAAGAATTGTTAAGTTTATTTATAAATGTAAAATTTCATATTTGTTAGCATTAAAATATTATCACTTATTATTTAACATGAATGTTTAAGCCAATTTACCAACAAATTGATAAATCCAAAATATTTCAGGTAGATGTAAACATTTTATGTTCAATTTTATTAATCAAGTTAGGTTCTGTTATTAGAAGTTCATTCAAAGTATATTAAAAAAAGTTCATTATATAATTACCAGCCAAAAACATATATTTTTTTACTTTTTTCACAATTTAATGCACTAATAATTTATTATAATATGCTTCTATGATTTTAGATCGTGCACTCTCATAGGAACTCTGGGTAATATTACGCCATCTTTGCAATCAAATTAATGTGTACAACTTTTTGTTATTAAGCTCCAATAAAATTCATCAAATTTTAATGTAACATAACGTTTACAACAAAATACAATAGGAATTGTATAATTGTTTTATAAAGTACTCGTAATCAGGCTTTGTGACAGTAGTCCGCAAGTGTGGGAGTCATTCTGGATTCAGGTCTAACTTTTTGTGATCACCTAACATATGGTATACAGCGTGCCTTGGGTAGACTGAGAGGTTTCGTTGTTGTTTTACTACTTCTACCCTGCATACGTAAATATCATATCTTAAGAGGAGATGCTTGAAGAATTAAAAAATTCAAACCTTGGATATTAGGTCATGTTTTGTCTGAATCAACCAGAAAATATCTCACTATTCTTCAAAGAGAAATTTGGTTAAAATAACTCAAAAAAGATATATTTAAATGAAAATTAATAATAGAAGTAAAGTATGTAAACCTTTTCTGTAAATATATCAATAACAAATATACTAAAGTACTACAAATATTTACAGGGTAGTAAAGGTTTTAATATGTTCCATCTCTCATCAAACATACTCCAATCGTGCTTGATCCATATTAGAGATGTAGCCTCGAAAAGTGTTTCATAAATATATATACAATAATAAAACTTTTTAACACTTTTTTATGTATTTTTATTTCGTACAATGTACATTTCAAATTAAAATAAAATAAAATACATCAAAAAGTGTTAAAAAGCTGCATTATTGTATATACTCTAATCGAGTTATGTTGCTTGTTTATTTATTAATAAACAGCTGATTGCAGCATTTGACATCTGTAACTACTAGATAATTAATAATATTTTCAGCACTTAAAAGTTGTTTTTTTTTACTTTAGTTGTTTTGCTGAGTTCTTATTTTATCTTTTCTAATTGGTTTATGTTTTGCAACGAAAAATGACTAATCGAACATAGAATTAGTAAGTTTATACTAATTTATCATCACATCTTTCCTTGCTTTAAATGCATTATCAAATACATCTAATTAATTTAAACTTATTATATTGAATTTCAACTAATTAATAAATTTTATAGCTGCAATTACTATACAGTATTATTGTTGTTAATTTGCATTCAATCCAAAACAGAAAATAATTTAAATTCATAAAAAATCGTATCATATAAAAATATCAATTTAATTAATTGATGAAATTTTTTGAAAAATACATTATCAAATAAATAAAACTTTACAATCTTTAAATTGTGTAATTCTACAAAATTGCTTAATATAACATGAAAAATAATATTTCCAGTATACGTAAAGTAATATTACGTGGGACTTGATACCACGATCCTTCGTATTCTAGAATAGTGTTAATTTTAACCAATACTCTTGAACACCCTTTCTATATACAAAAATAACCTGGATAAGTATAAACAATCTTACGACTAATTTTTAAAACTTAAATTAATCTAAAAAGTTACGCTGTACGGTACTATTTAATTGTCACCTTTGGTTATGATTTTACTTATGTGGGTGGCAATAAGTGATCAAAGAAAGTTTAATCTTTGACTATCGCTGATAAGTGTAAGATAATTAAGCTAGTAAATGAAGGATAACGGAAAAAAAACAATATAGCAGCTGAGCTCAAAGGAGCACGCGTTGATGAATGTAACGTTAAGTGAAAGTGAAAGAGGGACTAAAGTAGATTGACGCTTACGAAACGTCTCTCTACATAAAAAGAAACGACAAGTTCCAACATTAAATGTTGAAACTGCCCTCCTTGATACACCTCTACTTAAAGTAAATTAATAATTAATATTCACCTGTACAACAGAAGGATTATATGTTAAATATTAAAAATAATTCATTATGAACTAATACAGTCACCACGTACCTTAAAATATGCTCCAACATTTTAATGGTAATATTTTTTTACATACCTACTCCAATGTGGGATAATTGATTACCAATCACTTAGGACACTTTTAATTCTTACAATATAGCCGGATATTTAGTTCACTTTTTAACATTATGATGTTAATTAAAAAGCTAGAATAATTACGTTATAAGTTAATTTGTTTTATTATTGGTTGTTGGGAATACAATTCTATACTGTTTATAGAAAATTAAAATTAAATTCGAGTTACGTAGGTCAAAACTAAAATTGTATTCCAAAAAACAAACAAACTTAAACCAAAGACTAATATGTATCTTTTGCTTTCGGCCAATTACTTTAGCAAAAGACCGGATAATTAATGTTCTTATCCCTTTCTTACCCCTTGAACTTAGTTGCCCTCTTTCTCTTAAACTTAATGTAACACTTCCAACAATTTAATGTTGAAACTTTCGTTTTTTTATGTTTTGAAACGTGCGTAACTGTCAATTTCCTTCAGTGCAATCAATTTTTGGCTTAGAAAATACTTTTGAATGTTGAATCCATAGCTCTGTCATACATACAGAAAAGCAGGAAACCTTTTTGGTTACTTCATATGAAGTTACATGCATTGAAGGTAGAAAAATTTGAAAGTTTATAGTCAGGCCCAAATATAAAAGGAATGGTTTTATTCCTAGCTTTATTTACTTAGATAAAATTTTTATTTATTTTACAAAAGGTGTCGACGTGTTATTTTTAATCTTGTTTAAAATAGAAAGACATTTACTCTGTAATAACTGATAAAAAGTACGTACTGTAAAAATTATTTTACCTGCATGTTCTTATTTGGGCCTGATTACAAAATTACCTACATTCTTTACCTTAAATGGCTGTAACTCCAAATATCGTAATCTAAAAACGTTTCTAGTTTTCTTTACGACTTTCTAAATGACTAAAATGTACTAATCTCGTATAAATCAGAACCATCAAACTTCTTAAGACAACGCGTTCAACAGAACGTTCCGCTACTGCAGAATTATTGTGGGACGAGGCACAAAATACAAGGAGATTGTCACCAGCTTCGCCGGGGGCACTGCGCTACTTCAGCTACTACAGTGTTCTCGCTGCAATCCTAGTTGATTATTTGTTAGGCTATATTTGAAAAAGTAATATTTATTTACTTTAAAATATGATGAACTGAAGGGTTATGATATCTATGTGCAAGCATAGTTTCCCAAATTCCAAATCAATTTGATTTGCTTTACTTGAATTGTCCTATGACTTTTTAACAATGGCATTACACAATTGAAAGTTAGTTAACCAGAACATGTGCAATCATTACGTGTTACAAGAATTAGAACACTAAGATTCAGGGATTGGAATCTACTTTCTTTTCGGGTTGTAACCGATTACATACGTAGAATTTGTGGAAGCAACAATCAGGATATGCTAATGGTTTCGCTAAAATAAAAAAAAGAAAAACTTGTTTGTCAAAACCATACAGAATCGCAAACCGAAGTGTACAATACAGGCGCACTACACGTAAAATGCTCATTCTAACGCTTATTATCAGCACAAAACGCAGCAGTTTCTTCTGGGTGTCAAAAAGACTCTCTCTATCACAATTTTACTTTCTGAGTTTTCTCTTTTTAGTCACAATATGTTAAGACTTTATAGTTAATTCGTTTTTTTATATTATTAGTTAAAGTGGCCTAACTGCAATAGGACATTTTTAGTTTTGTGTATGAATTACAATCAATATTGTTGCAGGTTAGTAAAACTCTAAAACCTCACATTTTGCACGGTTTTTTCTTTGTTCAGTATGATACTGGCAAAACCCAGGAGATATTAAAATACATTTTATTTTATAAAATGATCTTTTTTTCGAAATATGCAAAACATTATTTTTGCTTATGAACACACATTTTTGAAGTGGCTACTTCTTTTAACGGCTATGGATATATGTTTTGCACGGGGGAAAACTTTAATTTCGCGTCACAGAACGTCACGCATTACGCGTGTTCGCTTTGTAGCTAGGCGGCCATTTTAATGTCAGTACGTTTCTCTTCCACTTGTTGAGGTGACTACATCTTTTGGCGGGTTATGGATGTCAATTTTGAACGGGAGAAAACTTTGGTTTCGCGTCACGGAACGTCACGCATTACGTGTGTTCGCTTTTGTAGCTAGGCGCAGGACTACCGCGGCCATTTTAATGTCAGTACGTTTCTCTTCCCCTTGTTGAAGTGACTACTACTTTTGGCGGGTTATAGATGTATGTTTTGCACAGGGAAAAATTTAACCCTTGAACAAAATTAATCTTTCTGTTGATTATACTTATACCTTTACATTCAACCTTTACTCAATTACACTGGACCTGAATTTACAGTCATTTATAAATTTAATTACGTAAAACCTAAACTTCAAAACCATTAATTGACGTTTAAATGATAATTTAAATTTAACTATATCAAACGATACAATATTAGTACAACGAGATATGGAACAAAAATATCTGCTGTGATCAGCAATATTTTATTGCAGAAATTTTAATTCTAACTTCAGTCATCATTAACCAATAATGTCATTTTTAGAATACGAGAGCGAAGATGAAGATTATGTAAATATTTAAAAAGTAAAAGACTGTAGAAAAAATTATATTGAAAACTTAAAAAAACTAATATAACGGTTAATAATGAAAGGTATAAATATTTATTAGTTTAATATTAAGAAGTCAGTGACCCTTGTAATAAATAAAATGTCAAAAATATTTAAAACATATCTATAAACTAATAATATATATAAAACGTTTTATGATAAACAATTAACTATATAATAATATTTTAAATCCCATTCATTAATTGGGGAATGAACTTTTTCAAGATATATAATAAATAAAGTAGGAGTTACTTCTATCGGTCAGGCCTGCGATAGCCTTGCCATTTTTTGTAATATAAAGTAAAGTAATCTTATTTTACCAGGCGAAGTTAGGGCTAAGTAGCACTCCCTAACACTTAATCTGGGGACAAACGGCTTAAAGGTGACTTCCGAACCACTACTAATGGCCGGGTAGGCGGGCTACTACTAATATACTACTTTTGGAACTAACTGGCCTTTTTAGTTTGAAATCGATGAATTATTTAAATAAATATCGGCATTTTAAAGAAATTACAGACCTAATAAGGCCTTATTAGTGTTCTGGAGTCAGCAGTGGTACCCATGTGTGTTTTATATCTTTTTCTCGTATTTGTGGCCTTAGTCATTGCATTTCTATATTTCCACATAGACTTTGCCTATAAGATATAGTAGCCGACTGTTACTTGTGTTATTGATCACACGTAGTTAACGGGCGTTATTACCTACAATTTATGAAAAGGTGTCAGAAACTCGTATACTTTATCTCCTCTCCGGCGTTGTTAAACTATGTTAAAGCTAGTTTACCGACATCACACGCCAAGTGTATAGTGAGTGGAATAGCTCGCTCCCACAACCTTTATCTCCTATTATTTATATCTAATAGGTAGTAAAACTGAGCAAGTTACTTCTTGTTTCATTATGTGATCCTATTTTTGTAAGTAATCTTTGTTTATTATATGACCAACATTATTACATTATTATCAGTTTAAGTAATAACTTAGTGTGGAGTAGAATATCCAAACTTATGAAATATAACGTTATATGTAAAAAAAACTTGGTTTATTACTCAAAGCTTCGGAAAAGTAGGAGAAATGTAGTTGTATGTTAACATTTTATTTCAATTTCAATTTTTTATATTATACACTTGTTTCAAATACTGCTTTCTATATTGAAAAGCACTTCAAAGTTTTACTGACAGAGGGTAAATAATAACTAAAGTCTCCAAACAATTTCATCAAATATTACTTTCTTTGCCATGTTTGACACTGACGCTCCTTTTCCTCAACTGCACTACCACTGTCATTTCTTTTACTTGTGCCACACTATGACATTTAATTTCGAAACATTACTTACACAAGTAGATTCTTGAAATATATATCAGCGAAAATTGTAATACCTAGGAAATTTTAAAAGGTTTTAAGATTACAAATGTCTTTTTCAACAAAAACTTTAATATCATTAATTATGTATGATTAATATAATGAATGATATCCAAAAAATTTCCTGTTTAAATACAAGTACAAATTTAATGTTCTATTAGTAGCTCTTTCAATATTGAAGAGCCAGATATTTCAATTGACTCAGATTTTAAATATTGAAAATTAATGGTCTCTTATGATTATAAAAAATGTCCTTTTTTTATTTATGATGGATTATTTTATTTGGATCTCAACCATTGGTATATGTTATAACAATAGAACAATATTATAACGACTTGGATTGTAGATATTAATATTCCAGAGTATTAATATTTAAATCATCACTAATACATCCAAGACGATATAAAATATTTTTTGATTAGTAAGATCCTAGTGAATATTAAGTACAATGTATTACTAAGTTTATTAACTATTAAATATTATCTGGTTTGTCTAAAATAAAAATCACAGTTCTAAATAAAAACAATGGATTTATTTTTAACTGGCAAATTAATAAGTTCAACGTTTCAGAATTTTTATCACTCTATTTTCCACAAAGAATTGACAAAATTTTAGTAAATTTAAAAATTCCTTTGGCAAGATATAAGAATATTAATCAAATATATCAAACTAAAAATCAGAGCTCTCTTTAATATTAAAGAAATTTTAAAAATTTTAACAAACATGTTTCTTAATAAAATAAAATTTCAATTACGGAAAGCATTAATAAAATATTTGAATTGACTACGTCTTTTTTTGTATAATACGTGTGTTCGTACACAATCAATAAAACTAGGTGATCGAAATATATTTATATTTGTCTATATGTTTGGCTATGGACAAGAATAAACTGAGTGTTTGAGGATTGTACGGAACGTTATTAAAATTTGTAAATTATTCTGAACACTCAATTCATGTATGTAGCCGGAAATATATATATATATATATATATATATATATATATATATATATATATGTATGTATGATATTCATCTTAAATGTCTACGATGTGTAGAGTGTTTTTATGAGTATGCGTTTATTTATTTATTTGTGGTGTGTTTGATTTGATGTACTTTTACTAAACTTTCTGTTTTTAACAAATGCATAATATTATTTAACTTTCGGGCAGCCCATATAATTATAAATCATTTTTTCTCTCGCTCAACCAAGGTTTTGTCTGAGAGGGATGTCGATTTTGACATTGGCAGTTCCAATGAGGGTGAAGAAGAATAATTGCAACACCGATTGCTTGTAAGTTTTGATAGACTCTCCTTTTCTAATTTTTCGTACTCCATCTGTCTCATCATTATCACCCGTTCTGAGGGAGGAAGCATGGGCAGAAGAATATCTTCTTCCTCCTTGGTAGCTGAAAACATTAAAGCTAAGTCGTAGATGTGAATTTCATCTTCGTCCTCTCCATACTCATGTTCATATTGATTCTTCTCTTCTTCTACGATCTTTTTCACTTCATGAAGTGTAGTTGTGTCTGATCTTTCAACTTTCTGAACTTCTTCAATGTAATTCATCACATAAAGGCCACATGAATCAAACATTTCATATCTTTCAGTTTGAACGTCTTCGGAATCCTCAACTACTGGCGAAGAGAGATTGGATGAAGAGGGAACTTTCTTTTGTGAAGACATAATTGTACAAACTAGTATAATTGAAGTTAAACTAAAGAATTTTAAAAATTAGAACACACAAATTTCTTCATCAAATAAAATTTCAATTACGGGAAGCAATAACAAATATGCCTTGACTACGCACTTTGTTTGTATAATTTGTGTGTATAAATTGTACACAATCAATAAAAGCAGTTAATCGAAGTATAATTAGATTTGGCTATATGTTCGGCTATGGACAAGAATAATGAGCGTATGAGGATTGCACGGAGCGTTAATAAAATTTGTAAATTTTTCTAAACACTTAATTCATGTTCATAGCCGGAAATAAATGTATATGACATTTGTCTTAGATTTATACGTTGTATGGAGTGTTTTATGAGTATTCGTTTATTTATTTTTGAAGTGAAAACTTCTTTAGGCGCGTTGAGCGTTTTGGTAGAGGGTAAAATCCTCGGTCAGTCTCGCTGTGTTTTTTAACCGTAGACTTGGCCGCGGACTACTAACCTGCATGAAAAAGTCAGTCTCGCTGTGTTAAAACTGTCCCGGCGGAGTATGAAAACAGACTGCGAAAATCAGTGACCTTTACGGCTTCCTCTCGCGATTTAAAAGTGAAGCCAATGTCGTACAATTCTGTAAGATGCGTCAAATTAAAGCTCTTAATATTGGCAATCTATTGGTTACATTTTTAAATATTAAAAAAATTTAGAAATAATTTTGATTATTGTTTACATTTTACATAGCGTTTACAATGACAAGAAAAAAGTAGTAAGCGAGGATTTTTTTTATTTTTTGGTCAGACAAAATTTGTCAGCGAGAAAGTTGTGTGAAAATAGATGAATATTTTTTTTGTCATTTATCATTTTTATATTGGAAGTTTAGTTTAGCCTTTAGTAGCGTATGAAGTGATGAGTGAACGTTTCTGCCGGAACTGTAGTTGGCGCATTGGCTCACTGATAAAGTATTAACTCAATAAATTAGTTTATTGTGCAATAAAAATACCTTTACGAAAGAACCAAGTTAATTTAACTAATTTATTAGTTTTAAAAATATTGTGGGTTTAATTGTTATTGCAATTATATACTTTATCCGTAGCAATAACTATATTATTTACAACGGTGTTCAACTCACTGTTGTTCACTCAGTGTTTACTCACTTGTATTCTATGTTTATTAATATTTAACCTCTTCATCATGAAATGAGTATTATTACGGTAAAAGATTTATCTTACTAGCGTGGTAAAATAGATTTCTAGTTATTTGATAATATTTTTTCGTGGATTTTAAAATTGGAAAATTAAAAAAATGTTATAATAATTTTAGATTTTATGAAATATGTTCATTTATTGTTTTTATTAAGATATTGTTAAGATAATTGTATATTAATTATTTTTTCAACCACTTTGTATTTATATTTTGTTCATGATTTGTTTAACCCATCATATGTAACTAATAAATAAAACATAAAAAATTTCATATAATTTTTGCATATAGTTTTAATTACTCTCAACTTAATAGTTCCGTTTTCACTTCTATCGGCAGTCCCACGACTGCTACTGTTTTTTTATTCATGTTGTGTTTGATTTGATTTATTTTAACTACACTTTTTGTTTTATACAGATGTATGATATTATTTAACCATCGGGCATCACTGTGGAAACTAGTAATCGTAGATATAAAAAGATTGGATTTTCGACGGGAATATATATGTAGTCTTTTTCATTCGTATTTAAGTGTCAATTGAGGAGAAACAAAAACTTTAGTACTGATCCTGATTTTATCTACTCCAATAAAATACTTCTTCAATTCCATAAAATTTACTTGATTGTAAAATAAAAGTGCAATAAGTTTGATAAGAAAACAAACAATTTAGGCCGTTTAAATTAGTCAATTGTTGTTTTAACGTTTGAATGATATTGTAAACATAAGAAAACATATTTATGTTATACTAACTTCTTTCACTTTTTTATATTTAAGTGCAAAAAATTAAAATTTGTAAATGTCTGAATTAAAATGTTTGATTAATTGGTTAGCTAAAATGTTGGAGAAGATTTAACACATATCTTTTTATCAATAAAAGTAATTTACGGGGGATTTAATGTTTCTGTGTGACACTTCGAACCTACAAAGAGTGGGAACAGATTTTCAAACTCTGTATTTGAAAAATAAGGTTTTTGTATAAAGCGAAGCCTGCAGAGTGAGACGAAGAAGGGAGTAAATTAACTCCAAGTCGTGAAGCATTTATTGCAGCTTGCAAACTTTTTGAAATATAACACTGGCGCTCTGCATCTCCCGCTCTGATTGCGTCCCAAAAACGCCAAGAAGTAAAAGTCTTGTAATTATTGAACAGTAATAGATGACAAGTTTTGGTCAATTTTATTTGACCATGCTGTTATGATGATGTTTTATTCATGCCAGTCGTTGATAATATCTTATGGTTAATGGATGTTTCATGGTAATATTTTCGAAAATGTAGCAACCAAATAAACAACTGGAATATAATGTGTTGTTAGAAAATCTTTCTATACTATATTAATTACTTAACACGTCTGGCATGGATTATTGGAGAAACGTGAAATTTGACGGCCAATCCTCGCGTGACTGATTAGTTAAGAGAGTGGCGAGACACTGAGACGAAGCTGTTACAGTGTTGGTTTCACAGATTGTAATGAAGCTTAACTACCAACAAAATAAATGAATAATGGGAATATAATTATTGCACAAAGATTTTTATTACTGGAGGGACATTAATATTAGTATCCCAATATAAAGTAATATAGAGTAGTTAATAAACTACTCAGCTAATAAGCTGAGTATTACCGATACCTATAACTCGAGTGGCTAATCAAATTCCATTTGTCTCCCTGTACACACGACATCACTATAATGAACTCATTTATAGATTCAAATTTTGCATGAATATTTATTTCTATGTGACGAACACGTAGGTTAGATGATCATGCATGTCTCACTTGGATTTCTGTGTTAGCAAACATAATAACAAATTATTAACAAAAATAAACAACAAGTGTGCATATCACTATTTTAACTCATAAAACTTATAGTTTCACTTATTGGCTGAGCATTAGTGAAGCCTATACCTCGAAGGGATGGAAAAATGTCACATCTGTCTATCAGCAACATATCATTAAAACGAATAGGTACATAGATTAGAAAATTCAAAGACAGGAAATTCTTAGAGTAAATAAATTCGTAGCCTATGCAAACTGAGTACAATGTTATGAACATTTAACACTTGACATAGTAACTCACGTATCTGTAAAATATATCAAGAAAAACTCCATCTGCATGCTTCACATTTTGAATAAAAGTTCATTTTTACATACTGAATCTATGATGGTGCATGAAAATCTCTGGTCTATATCTTTGTTAAGTGCGGAATGTAATCAGAAAATATCTGAACTAGACCCTGAGCTATCAAAGCTATCGTAATTGTATTTGAGTAAACAAGTTCTAATAACGGTGAATCACCCCCAAAAAGTTTAACGATTTCTGAATTTTTAGACAATTCATAATAAGAAGTAAACTTCCTAGGTAAGTAAAGATAACCTTAGATAATGTATAGGTTTGAATAATCAGGGTCGAGAACAAAGGTGTTGGTAAGGTAGTACATGCATCAAAAGGTAACGCACCATCATTGCTGTAAACAAAATTACTTTTCTGATAAGATTTAACTTAATTTCACTTCTGATATAATTTTTGTTCGTTTTCTAGAACATCTCAGAACGTTTAAGTATATGAAAATTATCTGCCTTACCACAAAAACCAGAATTAATATAAAAACTTTGTTTTTATTTTTAACGTGTTCACCAACATCACAATAAAATAGTCAAGTCAATCGGCGTTACATGGAAAAAATGTGTTTATTCCTCGTTAACGCGAACTACATTTTATTATTAAAAGAAATAAACTTTACAAAACATAAAATAGGACTTGAATATTACATAATATAAATGTGCCAGGGTTTAATTGTAACCGAGGCTGTTAAAGCTGCACACAACATGAAGCGTTTGTATCACCGAAAAGTACACACTCGGTAGTCTCAAGGGATAACTAGATTACAGCGGCATTCAATGGTTAGGATAATCCTCAAACCTACTAAATTAAATAACCGACGTGGTTAGAGCGTCAAAATTGGATTGAGTGTTAGTAAATACAATATTCCTTCTTTCAGGATGGTGGTGTGCTTCTGTTGTTTCGACTTTGTCTCTTCAGTTATAGATAGGTCCGAAGACTACTATGAGACAACGTTAAATATGATGGAAAGTGATGTCGTTTCATTAATGACAATCACAATGCACTCGCTTTTACAAACTCCTTCCGAATGGAGTGTCCTATTTTAAAATTTCATGAGACTCTTCATACTACCTCAAAACTTATAAATTTTCAAATTTTAATTTCTGAGTGGTAGCTAAGTAGTTGCAGATATCAGCAACTCTGCTACGCAGGTGACAATTTCAGTCATCTTTGGAGGTGGAGAACAATGCACATAACCATGTTAAACGATCTCTCCAAAACTATAATATTAAACACTGGACGATACGATTAAACTGCGATTTGCTTTACTTAGATTAGTAATGCACTGTTGAATATTCTAATACCTGTGGTACAGAAAATAAATTCTAATGGGAATTGCATTTAGTGGGTATATGGCTCTACTGCAGTCCATTGGTATCTTATATCAATAACTTTAATTCATAACAGTTTTTACTGCTTATTTACCAACCTCACATTTCATCTACCTTGAACCAAAATGGCAACAAATATATCTTAACGAAAAATATTTAAACCATTTGTTTTGTCAAAAGAACCACAAATTTGTTTTTTGACGAAATTTACAATCTCAGTAAAAAATAAAGTAACTATTTATCATAGGTTTAAAGATAGGAAACATCATACGTTTGGTTTATATGTAAGGTAAGCTTCCTTAGTCGGAAAGCTTTTATTACAGGTTTTCATGAGTACATACGGAATGGGCGAACTTTTTGAATCTCTAAATTTATTAAACTTATTAAATCGTTGATGCTATAAACTATACGAGATAGTATTTTAGCTGTATTGAGTGTTTTAAGAAGCATAGAACACGTGGAGAACCTTGGCTAAAACACACGAGGTTTTGTTACGAGTGTACATAAATGAATGCTTAAAACTAAAAGCTTCATACTTTTTTATTTTTTTTTGCTAAGTAAAAAGCTTTTTTTTGTTTTGCTGTTTATTAGAATCAGAGTTACGTTATAGGCAATGAAGATTAAAAGTGAGTAAAATATAAAAGTTTTGTGTATTTTTAAAATCACATGAGAGTAATTAAACTAATTTTTTTAAAAATAAAAGTACTTTTTCGTTTGTTTGTGATGTAGCCGTCTTATCCATACTTAAATCGCATTCCTCAGAAGAGGTCTGAATTGGTGTAACTGGGACTTTCCGCCACCGCAGACGGAAAAGCCGACAACTATTCATCTCTTAGGTCACGTTTAACTTTTTCCCTTAACCTCAAACAATAGTATTATCCATAGTAGTTATCAATAGGCAAAATAAACACGTGTAGATTATACTAAATTATTAAAGTCAAGAATCTAACACCTTTCTTCATGACTTTTGTCTAAATTGTTTGTTCATAGTAAACTTGTAATATTGCTCATTTAAATTTGCCAACACCACTCTTAGAAATACTGATAATTTAGGTACAACCCACAGTTGCTATTTAACTATAGACTATTCAATAATTTAGACTAAATATTGAGGGATTATGAATGACAGGCACCGAAAACCGATATACTTTCTCTTTTTTATTGAATTTTGACCCATGCACAAATAATCGGAATGTTGGCCCATATACCATCTGAATATTGTCATAAACACTGTTACAGTTTGACTGTGACTATCTATTAAACTTTAGAATAAAGATTATCTGCACAAAATAATCTGAATTTTGGCCCATGTGCCATCTGAATATTGTCATAAACTCTGTTACAGTTTGACTGTGACTATCTATTAAACTTTAGAATAAAGATTAGCTCAACACTAGGTAGTTCACTTAACATGTTTGAACATGAATGACGTTAGGAGAAATTAAATAGAGAATATAAACGAGGAAACCCGGTTAACTTTGAGATAAAGAAGTTACGGGTAACTGTTTTAAGTGTAAACAAGCACAAAGCACAAAGTTCTGCTAGAGTGGACGGGCGACTCTGTTTCAGCCACAACTGCAGTAACACGGTTAGTACCTGTTAACAACAATTGATAGCTGGGACAAACATACTTGTTTCCTGGTTTATGACAGAAAAACGATTTTCCTTGCATGTAATTTTACATCTATTCATTTTTAAGGAATCACAGAATGTATACACTTTTTTGAAATGAAGATAGGAAATTTTAACTCTCTAGGCTTTTAAGTCAAGAGTAGAATGTTCATTTTTATATTCCTCCCATGTAAAATATACAGAAATAAAAAGAAAATGTTGAAAACATTTAATTCTGTTTTGGTTTTAGAGTGCTTAAAGATTAAAGTAAACTTTAACTTTTTGCTTTGTATAAATTACCTTTTTATGAAGAAAAGGGGATTGGTCTCTTTAAAAGTAAACAGCAGGAAATACGTTAAATATTTTTAGTTACAAAGTAATGTTTTGAAAATGAATAACATAGTCCAGAACTCAAATTACCCACAAGTTCGAATCACACAAATATGTAGCCTATACTGGAACACCATCTCTGGAAGGAATTACAACTTTGTAACAGTACTTTGTAAGTACTTGGGTATTTTATAAATCTGCATAACTATGTTTTGTTTATACCGAGAAACTTATTTCTTTCACAGGTATAAAGATCGCGTATCCATTGCCTTTCGCTTTTTAAAATGCTTAGTTTAGTAATTTTTAAATATCATATTTTAAGTTATGCTAATAAATAAACTATATTCATTACACTGCAAATACAAAATATATTCATGATATTTATATTTGGTGTGAGGAAGAAAAACAAGTAGCATAAGAAATATGTAATTATAAAAAGTGTCAGTTTCGTATAAACACAATTTTTATATTCCATTATTTGTTTCTGACATTTGAAATAACTTTAATTTATTACATGGAATATTTATTTTTTACATATTCCATTTTTAATCACGAACTTTCACGTAATTGTTTTTTATCAACTACGATACAAATTTATGTGAATATTAAATTAATTTATGACCGGCAGTGTTCGCTTCATAATTGCTATTTCTTGCTCCAAAATACCCGACGTTTCTTACTCTATCACAGAATTTTACTAATATCACTGTGTTTTACTGTCCTGCTGTTAAATTAACTATTGCCTACATATTTTAGTCCTTTCTAACGCTCTCTTACAAAGCATTATTCTAGATCCTACCACCTTAATAAGGTTAAAGGTTGCATATAATAAATACCTGTTCATGTAACTCTATTAAAAACAGTGTGTTTCATGGTTAATAATACTGCAGAAAATTTGTAGTTGATTTGAAGTTCTCTTTATGCACACTGAACGATTTGCTTCAGAGCATAAATGGGAATTCTTTAACATACGCTCTTCTTAATCTCTGACATGAAGCAAAATGCTCCAAACCTCTCAAGTTCCAACGCCATTAACGCTAAGACATTTGATTACCAAGAAACTTGTATGGGGCGTTATTTAAAAAAGCAGGTAAAAGTGCATCACTCTGTAAAATAGAATATAACAAAATGTTTTTTGGAGCTGCTCACTAAATCGATTTGACTAGGCAATTTGTTGTTTATCATTAAATGTATACTTTTGAAGCCGAGAGAGAGAGAGAGTGTAGAAGTAACCTATTAATGCTGTCCATACACTAACTGATATTTCTAATAGTGTTAAAAAAGAGGCAAGTCACATAGGAAAGACACATGAAGTATTTCAAGATCGAGTCTCGGGACGTGTGTACGCCAGCACGCACGCACAATTTACATGCAAACTGCTAGACAAAAGAAATACTCAATAAACAATTTTTTTCCTCCGCTCAAGCTGCAAGGTTACCATACTCGATTAAACGTGAACAGGCAATATACAAGTGTCCGTGGGAGAATGAGCCATTCATTAAAACTACATCTACCACTTTCAAAGACTGATCTTACGCTTTTTTTTGTTGTCATGGCGAAACATGTTTTAACATGTCATTGTCGCGGGTTAAACTGAAAGTGTTACATACATGACATTGCCGACATTTTGTATCGTTCACTGATAAAAGAAATCATTAACACCTTGATTTGAGATTTTCACCTTTCTACAAAGAGAACTCAATATTTTGTAGTATAGGTATCTCTGTTATTGAAACAAAGTAAATAGTTCATTTTGAGCTTCCTCATTATCGAATGTTTTTGGATCTCTTCAGACAAACATGACTCCAGGTTCAAGAAGTCAAGTTTCTGACAACGCCAAATTATAGACTCTGCGCTAAGAGAAAGGTAAACTGCAGTAAACTCAACATTCACATTGAATCTACCATTGCCGCAGCTACATTATGTGGAGTATATTTGGAGATGATAGTGTCATGCTGTTGCCCAGTACCCCAAACTAGCTTAACTTCAATTCAATTAGTTGTTATAAATCGTTTCTAAAACAACGTAACATTCCTTTATCAATAATTTGTAAACTAGAGCAAATCTTTGTTCTCATGAGAAATAAAACTCATTAGTTTCCCTGAAGGAAGCAGATATAAGATAGCGCTAAAAGTTGGACAAAAAACCCTTTCCTATAATGATATTGTATTTGTTACTGTTGTTTAATTCCATGTTTATATTAGGTATAGGTTTGTTCAATGCAATTTGTTATTTGTGTTTTTTTTTTATATAATAATTAAGTATCTGTATTAACTGCGTTGCTATCTTCTAAATTTAGAGTACACGTGGTTTAATTACTAGTGTACAAATCGAAAGAAAGTCAACGAAGAAGAAGTTCAAAACGAATCTCTGCGGAAGTAGAATATTTAATAATAGATGCTTCCATGTAACCATTCAATTTAATTCGCCAGTAGTACGTAGACTATATATTGAGATAGCTGTACGACAAGCAGTATAGGTACTATCGTTCTTTGCCGAGTGGATATCCGTCAATAACCGAACATACAAGACGGAGAGTAGCCTTTTGTGTGTTAAGTGGACTATTGCCCTGTCGAACTTGACACGAGTAGTTGTGTAGTGTGCCCAGAGCTGGGCAATATTAGAAGTAGATAGAACCAAAATATAGCTATTCCGCTAATAAGTAATAAGTCTCAAATGGAAAGAAGGAAAAAATTGAAAAGTCTAGTCTTTTGTAGTAACCTTAGCGATGCGCGTTCAAGAATACTGAAGCTTAAGTAACGCAGTACGCAGTTGGATTATAAGAAAAGTAATAATTAATATCGTCAAAGTTCCCTACTCCTTTTATATTTGCTGGATCACTACAGAAGGAAATGAACAGATTCATGAGTCAGATTCCCGACGCTGTACTAAGCTGAATTTGACATGGAACTAGTTTAGTGTTCCAATTTAATTAACTCTTCTTATCATAGATGTCTTATATTGTGTTTCATGGTTAAAACCAAATATAGTTTATGGAAATCACACATTTAGAGATAATTAGTCTATAGTACAGATATAACGATTTTAGTAACCTTATATATTAAATTACTATGATTGACTGAAGAAAGATATCATCCTGTTCATAAAATACTAAACGTTTACTATTTAAAATATTCATAATTCCAATATTGCAATAGTTCCAAGCTATTGTTTTGATTATTGTTACATAGTTGGTACTTCTTTTATTAATCCAACTAATAACTATGTTCGAGCACGATACGAAGTATTTTACATGCTTTGATGATGAGATTTTGTACTTATTTAATGAACAAAATAACATTTTCTTAGGTTTTTGCTTACATCAATAATGTAATAGTGTAGTACTCATCATCATTTAATAGTGTAGTACTATGGTAGTTAAAATAGTCTTGGTTTCTCGGAAATTAAATCAAAATTAAGTAAGCAAGTTATCCACATAAACTGGTTTTTTAATAGTGGAATTATAAGGGTAAAATTGGTATAGATACAAATTGAGTTTAATTAATGGCAAATGTGTTGCTCTTTTCTAAAACAAGCTAAGGGGAGTCGGATAGCCTTTTGGTAAAAAAATTCCCGAATTTCTTTATTGATGGTTTACTATAGCTTAGAATCTCGCGATTTTAAGACCATATATGTGCAATTCCTTGCAGTGTAACTCGTTTTATAAGCGTTTTTGTAAATGTTGCACCTTCAATTTTGGAAATCCAAGTGTAAGTAAATATAATAAGGCGTTGGCTAAAAAAGAGCCCTATGACCATAAACAACATTTTCATCTTCCCAAGATAATTATGGAACAAATAAAGCTAATATTCAGAGACTTGGCAGAACCTAACCTTCTGAAAAGTGCCTGCATGGGTGCACTCAGAATCCTAATGAATCACTGAATAGTGTAATATGGTCGCGGATCCCCAAAACTACATTTTTGATAAAAACAACTTTAGAAATGGGAGTATTTTAGGTAGTAGCATGCTACAACAAAGGATTTATTGTTAGATGCAAAGTACTAAACAAATTAAGTATATCGCCAGGCAACAAAAATCTAGTCAAGATGATGAAAAGGTTTTTAGAAATTAGAATAACAAATTAGAATTCACAAAGCCGAAAAAGCCGTTGATGAAATTGAAAAGAAATGCCGTAAAAAAGCAAGTTTGGCAAAAATTCATCTAGAAGATTTATTTCAAGGAGAAGAAGACCCATACAACTCTACATACGGAGCTGGGATGTATTAAAGGTAAGAACAATATAATAGTCTAATACAATATACTTTACGTAAAAGTTTTTCCGCGGTTCCGGAAAATTCGTTTTTTTTTAAGATAAAGGTAAATTTTTCTCAGAAACTAAAAGAGATAGCTCAGTAATGTTTTTTTTAAATTTTAATTGTCATAATAGACTGCTCATTATGAGTATTTTATGTTGCTCAGTTGTAAACAGTTTATGACTTATACTTAATTAATTAATATAAAATGTCGAATTGTTTTACGATATTTAAAAAATTATAACAATTTCAAAAAGTCAAATTCTTTAGTATTAAACACTTATAATGTAGTAAAATGTTGTCTCTTTCAAACAAAACAAAATTGTGGAGCTATCTATTTTAGTTCCTGAGAAAAATGTTCCTGAACTTATGCAAATTAACATGGGCGAGATAGGGCCATCCGACTCCCCTGCTCACAAGTTGAGCTCGTATTGCGACTTGGATGATCATCTTTTATGTGCTACATGCATCCTAACCTAAATGTTGTGTAATATACGGCTGGAAATATGCTCACATTTCTTCTCTAGTATAGAAGTAGGCTGTTATTTAGATTGAAAGGTTTAAATATGATAGTTGGGGTATACTGTATACGTTTACTACATATGAAGCAATTTGTACTACAATGAATCTTATATATTCACTCTGAAGCCAGTTTATAATTCTATTATAGATAATAGAGACGTGTAACTTTTTAATCATCTTGAGTACAGCGTTGAACAAAAGCCAGATGGTGGTGGTTCTACATATTAACACGTCATATAATATGGGAATAATAGTTCGCATAATTTAGAGAACATATAAATAAGTTGTAACATATAAATTATGCTGTTTTCTTAGGAATGTTTAAAAATTTATTTAATAAAATATCGCTTCTTCCTAAATATTAGCAATATTATTTATTGGAAGTTCATCATTGATAACTGTTCAGCGTAACTCCTCGAGATTCTTTAGATCAGATTAGAGACGCAGGAAATGTGCTCATGAAAACACACATTTTCAGTCAAAAACCTGTATTCTCTGGGAGTTAACCAAATCCTGCACAATTAGAGATAAAAATAGAGTAAATCACAGTAATCATAATGTTACGTACCATTTATACCATAAAGGAGACAAACTGTCATATATATGAATAAATGGAAATAATAGGTTCACATTATATTTAGAGACTATAAATTTACACTTAATATAATTGTATGAATAAGAAATGGAATATTCAATTATGTATTTTAAAGCACAAATTAAATTGTGGCTATCTGATGCAGTAGCTTCAACTATACATAGATTATAGCATTTAATAAAGCTAAAACATTTGCAAAACACACACACACACACATATATATGTATATATAAACTATAATATCCTCAGTTTGGTACTGGCAAGGAAGTAATATTAACCAATTGCAGTTACAGAGCACTCCACAGTATTGATTAAGTATACAATTAGCTACACTTGTGTCAATAACCGAATGGGGGCACTGAGCAATAAACAGTTGGCTAGTGGTTGTACCTAGAATAGAGATACCTGCCATATCCCTCTACTGTCTAAATATATAGTTTACAATGTTGTAACTTACATAAGGTTCTATGAGCAATAAACAGCTGGCTAGTGGTTGCCCCTAAAATAAGAATATATACCTGCTATGTCCCTCTACTGTCTAAACATATAGCCCAAAATGTTGTACACAGATGACTAGTGGTTGTCCCTAAAATAAGAATATATACCTGTTATGTGCCTCTACTGTCTAAACATGCAGTGACAAATATTTTACCTAAGATTAAGTCATATGAGCAATAAAAAGCTGACTCGTTATTTGAAGTGGAATATATAATTATATATTCGTATATATCTACATACTCGTATATATGAGTATGTAGGGAAAAACATTATTGACATATACCTGCTAAAATTATGTGCTTTTTCAGCTGATAACATATAATATTGCATGGCTGAATTTGGTTGAGTAGTTAAAAAATGAATACCTAATATATCGCATTTGGTAGTCTGAAAAACTTTAACCTCTAAATTAATAGCCTCAGTATAGATTGGCTAGAGAGACAACAGGAATATTTGTTTTTTACCAAAAGTATGTAGTAAAAAAAGCAACAATTATTGCAAATACTTATCGAAAATTAATACTTAAAGTGTATGAGGATAGATAATTTGGTCAGATTTACCTATAATGTCCAGAATAACAGGACACTCGCTTTGTCTGTGCATGCTTATTAGTACAAATCTCCACGAAGTAGTAATCTGCCGAGTCAATAGTATAGTATAGTTCTTTACTACATAAGTCAACACATATATAATCAGTGTTTATAAGATGCTAAGTTTAATAATAATAATAGCAACCTACATTCTTCAAACAGTTCAAACTGTAGTTACATCACTACTGGAGTTTCGACTTTTAGTAGGTCATCTTCTGTTGCCTGTGTCAATAAATATTAAATGCGAGGATTATCTGGATTCGTCACAGTTTAAACCTTTATAAATGTGACTGTAAAAATATTGAAACAGCAATGGCCCTGTTCTTAATTTCACCACCGAAAGAAAAATATTAAATCAACTGAATTTTTTAGGCTTTACATTAGAAAAAAACCAACAATAGCTTTTAAATTTTGTATTTACCGTAATAATACAACACCAGACAAAACATCCATTCTTCTTCATATTATCCGTAAACGTAAAAAAGGGCCGGTTATAACTGTATGATTTTCCGACCTCTCAAAGTACCACTGAATGTAGCAAATTATAAGAAAGAACTAAATATC
Organism: Homalodisca vitripennis; assembly: GCF_021130785.1. Lineage (NCBI taxonomy): Eukaryota > Metazoa > Arthropoda > Insecta > Hemiptera > Cicadellidae > Homalodisca > Homalodisca vitripennis. Next base: position 61,086,711 of record NC_060211.1, read on the forward strand.
ATAAATCATATTTCCAAGGCTAATTGTTATTACAAAATTATGGTGGAAAAAATAGTAAAAAAAGAGAAGAACAAAATAATAATCGGGAATATTACAGAAAATGAAAATAGGACAAGAAGTACATAAATGCGTTCAGTTTAGCCCCACAATTCAGCATTATACTAAAAAAAAATTAAAAAACCCACAGCTGTAAATTTTAGATCTTGGAGATCTGTGGCCAAGTAGCAACAGCCTGGCAGTCAACCATCCTCCAACACTATGAGACGTCCATATATAGTTTAAATGATGTGCCTACCCCACCCAGTCACCTACATAGGAGCCAACTGTGTAACTGCCTGGCATTCGGCCATCCCAAAACACTATGAGACGTCCATATATAGGTTAAATGATGTGCCTACCCTACCCAGTCACCTACGTAGGAGTAAGCTGTGTAACTGCCTGGCATTCGGCCATCCCAAAACACTATGAGACGTCCATATATAGGTTAAACAATGTGCCTACCCTACCCAGTCACCTACATAGGAGCCAGCTGTGTAACTGCCTGGCATCCGGCCATCCCAAAACACTATGAGACGTCCATATATAGGTTAAACAATGTGCCTACCCTACCCAGTCACCTACATAGGAGCCAACTGTGTAAACTGCCTGGCATCCGGCCATACCCTAACACTATGAGACGTCCATATATAGGTTAAACAATGTGCCTACCCTACCCAGTCACCTACATAGGAGCCAGCTGTGTAACTGCCTGGCATCCGGCCATCCCAAAACACTATGAGACGTCCATATATAGGTTAAACAATGTGCCTACCCTACCCAGTCACCTATATAGGAGCGAGCTGTGTAAATGCCTGGCATCCGGCCATACCCTAACACTATGAGACGTCCATATATAGGTTAAACAATGTGCCTACCCCTACCCAATCACCTATATAGGAGCGAACTGTGTAACTGCCTGGCATCCGGCCATCCCCCAACACTATGAGACGTTCATATATATGTTAAACATGATGTGCCTACCCCACCCAATCACCTACATAGGAGCCAGCTATGTAACTGCCTGGCATCCGGCCATCCCAAAAACACTATGAGACGTCCATATATAGGATAAATGATGTGCCTACCCCACCCAATCACCTACACAGGAGCCAGGTGTTTATCTGCTAATCAAATCAATCATCCTGTTGGATTATATAAATTATCCTGTATCGCAAAGCGTTGTTGCTTATTATTATTAACGTAATATTTTTCATATCGCCAGCCTCAAAGCTGTATTGCGAATAAAATAACATGGATGTGTGCCGGTGCGACCCTACTTCATCAGGCCCGAGGCGGCATTATAAATACAACGGGTCGGGCGGCAATCATCTCAGATGTTTGTTCTCTACGGCGCAATAACAATTCAATGTCAATACATTAGTGTTCTACCTCGTCAACCTCAAGGCGGCATTATAAATACAAGGGGTTGGGCGACAATCATTTTAGATGTTTGTTATCTACGGCGCAATAACAATTCAATGTCAATACAATTGGTGTTCTACCTCGTCAACCTCAAAGCGGCATTATATGCACGGAAGGTAGATATCGGAAAATATTTAATTTGTTAGTTCTCTAGGGTGTCATTGACAATACAATGGCTGTTCTACGTTTTCCGCATCAATTATACATGCAACATGTTGCAGGAGAATCGAAATGGCTTGGATGGCAATTATTATCATTTGTTTGTTCTACATATCGTCATTGAAAATACAAACCAACGTATCGGCTGTTTAACTTCATCAATCTCAAGGCGGCATTATAAATACAATTGCTTGGGTGGCAATTATCTTACTTGTTTGTTCTACGTATCGTCATTGACAAAACAGAACCAATATGTCGGCTGTTCCAATTCGAAAGCCTCTAGGTGATATTATAAATACAATGGATTGGGCGGCAATTATTTCATGCGTTTGTTCTCCATGACATGATTTATAATACAACTACTACACATTTTTAATTATTGAATAAACTCACTAACACATTTTTATTATTTTATGAAATAAAAATCAAAATTATCCAATAGTTTTAGTATTATCACACGAGGCCTTTTGACATCAAAGAGGCCATCGTCAGGTGTGAATTAACAATTCGAAATAGTTTAAATATTTTATAATTTGAAACAATTATCAGCTAAATAAAGCTTAGTACAAGATTTGTACAGTTAAAAGTAAAAGAAAATAAATATTATTATATGTATAAAAGTTTGGGTCAAAAAGAGTTTAGTTATATTTTAAAGGAATAATGAATTTTGAATCGGTCATATAATCATTGTTTAGTATGTTATCTTTTCGTAAGTATAATGTTTTTCAAGCATCGAGTTCTTTTTGTTTTAATAATGTGAAGTTTTTAAAGGTGTCATATGTTTCTATTGCATATTTTTCAATACCTGACTTTTGGGTTTTATCCGTATTTATAATATCTTTCGTGTTCTTTAAGCTTTCTTAATGGGAATATTTTCTATCACTAATATATATTTACTTACTGCTACAACTTCCACATGGGTAGACCAGTTGAGGCTCTATAACTTATATTTGGTTAGATTGAAACATATCAATCTTAGTGATAGCTTCTGTGTTAATCTAAGAGGTTACAACGATGAGTAAAAAGAGGTCTCATGAAATATGGGGTTTTTGTATTCATCAATACCGTTATAAAAGTATTCATGAAGCTCAATTTCATCATATAAAAGAACTAGCTCGTTGAAGATGCAGGTAAATGAATGCATTTTCCTAAGCATCATTGAAATCAATCATTCAGTAATGCTGTTGAATTTTGTCTTCAGCCTGGAGGCTGTAAAATTGCTTTTCTGTTGGACTGCCTGCCTGTGTGTCTGTCCGTCGGATATATTAGGAATGAAAAGAGCTATAGACTCCCTATAGCTGAGACCATACCAAAGTTTATATTAAAGTATTAAACATTCCATGATGAATTGTTGCTCTTAGGAAAAATCTTTTTATATTCAGAGTGCAAACATACTAAGAATTGTGCTGCAATGAAAAGAAATGCACTTTCTAAGAGTCTCATACTTTTTAATGTCACATCCCTTTCTTTGTGTCCGGAACTTGGTTGCACTTCCCACCACTCTTATTTGTTAAAAGTGCTCTTTGAATAGTTCTCTTCTGATACATCTTTTAAAATGTCATAAGTACAGTATCAGTCGCTTTGGAAGTTGATCTACAACAAGAATATTCTTGCTTTGATATTCATAGTTAAGTTAATCATAAAAGGCTGAATCAACTTTTGTTTACTATTCTAAGTAAATAAATGGGATTTGTATAACATATAGAAGACATAGTCCATTTTTATTACGATTAAGTACAAGTTATTAAGTTGGTCCTTAAATTTTTGGAGTTAATTTTTGTTTTAAATATAACCACTAAAAATAAGTAAACATATTGTATTTAGTAATATATAATTATTACCGTTAGACTTTCAGGCATTACCTTACAGCACAAATCAGAGTGGAGGAAAGGCTCATCCTAATTAATGCATAATATGTACTACGGTCATGCTCATTGAATCTTTATAGTTGCCAGTAAAGATACAAATACTTTTGTTCTTACGTAACTGGAAACACTGCATGGTGGCATCTCCCAGATGTTTTACTCTTTCAATTTCCAAGACCCATACAATTTTGGGTCATAACCAGAATTTCGTCAGTACTCGTTAATAAGACGTTCTTAAGCACTTATTAGCAAAGGTATTGTCACATCTTGGGAACGGTATAAAACAAACAATCATCTTTAGTGTAAGATGATCATTCACATATTCGTATCTTGTCTTTAGGTACGTTGAGAGCAGCAGATGCGTTAGTATGCAACGCACTGTTACGTGGAATTAGAACCGCTCAGTTTAGAGTCGTATTTAAGGTGTTGGTCTATAGCCTGCTTACCTTCCCTTGTTACTTTTAAGTGCAGCAGACGCGCTAGTGTGAAACAATTTGTTATGTAGAATCAGAACCACTGAGTAGGGGTCTGAGGTAATGTGTTGGCCCATAGCATTTTTCCAGTAGGAGTGGCATTTCAGAATTCCTATCTGTAAGAACCAATGTAAGCATTCTTCGTCAATATACTATGGTTCTATGGCCGTATTTACAAGTATACTTTGGACTACAAAATATAAACACACAATCCACTGATTATTGTTTTTAAAAGAAGACATACATTCCAAAAGTCATGTTTAAACTACTTTCAATCTCATTCTATTCACCTTTATCCTAGAATTCGCAGATTCCGATGTCTTCGAATGATTCATATTCCATAAATGATACCTGGAATGTCTTTGCTTTCGAAAAATTTGATTTCATAATGTAGATTACATAATTTGCAGTCAGTATTATAGGTATTTACTATAGTATCCCATCCCATGCGTGATTATGAGTTAGCCCCTAAAAGGATCTACAATACCAAAACATTTAGAAGATTCATATATATTTTAATTTGTTGTAAAGTCTCTAACCATAAAGTAAGCTTATAAAAAAGTAGACTTATTTAGAATATCTACGTATACAATTTGTATAGATTTACTAGGTAATTATATTTTTTTCTGGTAGTCAAAGTGGTCTACGTTAAACAGTGACTTTACCTAGCGGTATATCTGCTAATTTTTCTGTACGGAGCCTAAATTATTCTACATTAGAAAATTCTCTTCAAAGTGTTTTATATCATCATCACTTCATGTTTTGATTTTCACACCAGGAATGCTGAGCAAGTTTAGTTATAGCGATTTACTCTGATTATGTTTATGTTTTTTAAATCTCGAGCATTTACACTTTAAATTAGATCGCTTGATTTATCTCGTTTGGGAGATCACTATCACAAATTGTTTGCACACAGGAATATATCATTTAATTAGTCCCCATACTAATATATATGTTTTATTTGAATAAATGGTGTTCGCCAAATTCTCAACCATTTGTTGAAATATCCCCATGACACCCCTTGTCCGAAAAACCCCAAATAAAGGCAACCGCCGTAATCTTTTCCATTAAACCTATTTTCGTACGCTATTACTCCGATTTCACAATACCCCTCAATGTGCACAAGTCTTGAGCTCTTGGTGATTTGTTTTATTTCGTATAAAATGCTGCCATTGTAGGACATTCCTTTACTTTATTCTATACCCAACTTCCAAAATGACCGAAATTGGTTATCCAATTCTTTTCCCACTTAAACCTCCATGGTTTGTGAAGGGGCCGATTGGTACATAAAATGGATTAGTGTTTAATTATGGGACACGTTAGTTTCAAATTTTTGTTTAATGTCTTGGACATAAGAAACAACATAAGAACACACATGGGACATAATCGACCAGTGTGTGTTTAGTTATTAATCAAGATATGTTTGATATTATAAACGCCTAAAATGTTACGCAAAAATCGGAGAAAGAGATAAGGTGCTCTCCATTGCCGATATTTAAACAATGCAATTGTGAGTGACAGAGTATACTGATTTTAAACGAGACGGCTTCGTAGTTTCGAAAATAATTGTGGCATTCCAATGAGATTACATTATACGAGATTATAGCTGAACAGCATCCATGATATCGGGAGAATGAGTTGACGTGTTGATAGTTTTGATATTTCTCGTTTTAGTATATTTATTAATTATTTTAATCTAGGATTGGAAAAGTTGTTTTGAGGTTTTTTTATTAAGAACTGGCGAACTTTAGGAGTTGAAACTGTGACCTATTGAATTGATAGCTATAACCGTATCATTAAAAGTTTCAAACATGTACTATTTTTACGAGGATTCCTTAGAGTATTTAAAGAATATAATCAGTCTTGCTCTAATTAAGATGTTATTAGTGAATTCTCAGAAGGTACCATAGATGATTCCCTACGAATCGGATTCGAATTTTTTGATAACTGGAATTAACCTAGCCGATTAAGTAAAAAAAAGGTGAAATATATAGTATAAACCGGTTGATAGTATATTTATTCGGAATGGAGCGTTACAATTTGTGGGACCTATATAAGGAATTTTTATTGGAGAAGCTATTTTTAGGGTTTGGGATCATGTACAGAGAATTTGTAGACAACTATTAACAAGTATACCTTTCCAGTAGAATTTTTATCGCTACGAACCTATTGTTATAAATTTTAGTTTAGTCAGTTTAGTACAGGATCCACTAATGGCAAATAAATGTGTTTAATATCAACACATGCCACTACGTTATATTTTATGTTAAATAAATTTTTAATTATTGAAGCATTGATACATTTAATCCTTTTCTTCCATGTGTAGAAAATAACCCTAATACAATTGCAGAATCTATCAAAAAATTGGGCAAGTTGGACATCCATATTCAAAGTTTAAAAAATTAATAAGTGTAGAATGTTCTAGACGCGAACTTCGAAATGGAATGCTTAAGACTGGTAAAAGTGAATGAACCCAATACGCAGTATTAAGAGGCATAAACACGTATCTCACCCTTCCGAAGATATAGGAAGCGTATAGAGAATTCCATTCGGCTAGTCACGAATCAAATCATACCATACGTCAAGTTAATCGAAATTCTTGACTAAAATAATTTAAGTTAGGGAATTAGGTGCTATAGGAAATTGTATCCAATAACCGACACTTTCAAGAGATTATTGAGTCAGGTTTTAGGCCTTATTCTTTCAGTATTCTTTGAATAAACAGTTAATAATGTAAAGTTGGATTTCAAATCTTCGATACATACTTTGTAGCTGTTTTTTAAAATGCGTACCATTGAATTTTTTTTTCTAAATTAAAAACTTAGCTTATATAAATAAACATTTTGGGGGATCTTGAAATATTGGGATGTTAATTTTATATATGAGAATTGTGATGAAATTAGTCACTGAGTAAAAAACGAACCATGTAATTCCTTTGGGCAAAGTCTAGTACTGGTATGTTTTAAATTGTTAGAAGAAAGGCAGGTTGACTGCCTTGGATTGATTTAGAACTTGTCTTATTTGCGAGTATTGTTCTCCCACCCCCCCCCCCCCCCACCCCCCCCCCCCCCCACCCCCCCCCCCCCCCACCCCCCCCCCCCCCCACCCCCCCCCCCCCCCACCCCCCCCCCCCCCCACAAAAATATTTTACATAGCCATATGACACGTGTTTGCAAAGTTAATTGTTGTTATCTGCTATGGTTTGTAAAATATTAAGCCGTACCCATACTTTTCAAACCACCTTATTTATATATATATATATATATATATATAGTAAACTTGGGTCACTTAACACCTCTATTCATATTATCTTTATCGGGTGTTCGAGCATTTCCACGGCACTTTTTGTTGTTATTAAAGTGGTCTGTTTTAGTATTCAATTTATGTACTCATATTGGAATGTTTTATTTTTATTATGTTTAATTACTCCTTTTGAACATAGTACAATATCTCTCGGAACAATTATTGCTAGTTTTTTTCAATGAACAATGGATTCGTAAATGTTTAATTTGTAACTTAGTTATGATATAACTACTAAACGATACAGTTAAAAATAGCAAAGAATCTCAATTCTTATTAATACAATATTACATTTAAGATTAAAAGAAAATTTAAATTTCAAGATTAAAAGAAAATTTAAAGGTCACTGTAAGAAATTTAAATTATTTGTATATCAATGGTGTGAAGGGCAGTTCATTAAATGGATATTCTTTCTATTGGTTATTCGATACTGGCTTTGCGTGTCAATACTATCACGTCGAAGAATATTTGTAATATTCAATGGTATCTATTAAAAACATAAAAATCCTTGCATATCTATGTAGATTGGTATTTCTTCAACCTAAATATTCAAATGAGTGTGAAATCCTTTTTGAAACTGATAAATCTGGTTTGTTGTTCCTCGTCAGTTGTTGTTACATTACTGCAGTTGTGGCTGAAACCGAGTCAGCTATCCTACACAGTAATGAACTTCCAGTTTGTAACCAAAAAGATTGTGTTTGTTTACTTCTATAAAATGTTTTCAGTTAACTGGTTTATATCGAAGGTGATTCTTTGTTTTTGAAGATATTTTATTTTATTAATTTCATGTCTAGAGCGCTACTAGTATCTTTCCAATGTGATCACTTCTGTAGCGTTAACTACTACCACAAGTAAAAAGGGTTTACTCTCTTTAGTTTAACTATTGCATATGTAAACTACATTTAATATGAAATGTGTAGATAGATTTTTATTTGTGTAGAAACTTAAGGTCCATTCGTAACACCTAGTTAATCTGTTCAATATAACTAATAGAATACGAGTCCTGAAACTTAACTTATCCATTATTACGTATCAAAATAGTTCAAGATAATACTTTGTTATAAAAACTGAACTCAACAAAACTGTCCGCATTTTCCAACAAGGGACATTTAATAAAAAAAAAAAAAAAACACTTCGGACTCATGTGAACTTTATACATGTATATTTTTAACATCTTAAAACCATATTTTAACGTTCGTTATATTTTAACTACCAAACCCATATTGTACCAATATTATAATTAATTCTTTTTTAAGTGTGAACGGAAACATTTAAAAAATTAGTTTATACTGCGACTGTTGTATTGCATAGAAGAAAAATATTACCCAGTTTTTGGATATGTGGAAGAATCTAAAAAGGTCTATTATTATTATACAAGAACTGAATCATTGGTCAGAAATCCAGACCATACAGTTGTCTTTCTTACAATGGACCTTAATTGAAGTTAAGGGACGGACGAAAGTAGATTATAGAGGTATTTGATCAAGGGTTAATTTCATTATTAATTGGAGTTGTAAGGTTGGAACTTGTTATTTTCCAAGAGTTCATACAAAACTGGCAAAAGTAAATAATTACAAATTTAGATTGTAATTACCGCCTTCTTACTCTTTATTTTATACTTTGCTTAGTTTGTACTTGTAAAATTGTAACTTACAAGTACATGGTGCTCCTAGTGTAAAACATTTTATAAGTAATGCATTGGAAGAGCTTCAAACACTTAATTTTGAACTTAAGAGTTAACGTTTGTATGGTTAATAATAGTTTTTTATTTTTTATTAACACTTTAGTTTTATATATTTTAGAAAAATTTAACAATGTGGGAAATGTATCTAAAAATATGTTTTTAAAATGTACTTTTTTATAATATAATATAAAGTATATGCATAATATAATAAACAATGATTTTAGGAATTTGATTTAAATTATGTTTATATTTATTTAATTTATAACCAGGGTGTTATATGCAGCTTTGAACACGGCGTTTTAAATCCAGCGTTCCGTAACCTACTTTATCAATGCACTTATGCTGTAATATGATGGTACTTTATGATTATGTTTGAAACATAAGTAGGCTCACGATCGGAATCATATTTTTCTGTGTACGTGGTTTTAGACGATCAAGAGGTTGAGAAACTTATAGATTTCTGGTTCAAATTAATTATACTTCCGATGCATAAACTGATTTTGTGCTCGATGTCTTCATCAAGAAAAATATTATACATAGGTCCTAAAAATAAAAACTACTTTGGTAAAATAATCACTTATTTCCAAATATCTTTGATCTAATTCCGGTGTAATATATTTCCAGAGCTATAGATGGGTTTGCATCGCTATCGTGAAAAAGGGAAATATATTTACCTTACTTTCTGTCTGAGAAGCCTACTTCGGTCAAAAAGTGCCTAGTTCCGGGCGTTTAAATTCATTCCTAGTTCATATGATTTTTCAGTGCTACAGTTCGAGTTTGATATTATGTATTCGATCAACAAGTTGTTTATCATGGGTGTGTGTAAATATAAGTTAACCTACTCCTTTAAAAAAGCACAAAAAAATCATTCAGGCCGTTTAAGATTAACTGTATATTTTATTTATTGTGTTAAATTTGAGTTTTTAATGTCTCGACACAAGAAAAAATTTCTACATAGTAGAAGAGTAAACTACTTTTGTCTCAAATTAATGTCTACTTACATCTTGGTCAATCTTAGTACTAAAAAACAGGGAGTTTAGGGTCAGTTTAATTTCAGTTATGAAACGTGAAGTATTATAATTATAATAGTGGTTAAAACTAAATAAATCATACGGTCGAGCTCGTCATAAACAACAATGTTTACACAGATCAGATAATTACATTTGTCAGCCTCATTCAATTAATTTTACACTCAACTTAGTAGACCAGAGTATTTATTGTTTCACTACTTTGAAGATCGGGTGTGGCGTAGCCTGAGCCGATTTTTGTAAATTAAGAAATAAGCACATAATTCTTTAATTTATTTTTATTATGTAGAATTTGTTTTACATCCTAATAATACAAATAAATGCAAAAAATACTTTTGCTTGTTTTTTGTTTTTCAACGCGGGAAAACATATTTAACCAAATATAATGAAATTTTACATGAAACATTCTTAGATCCACTGTTGTTCATATATTGAAATTTTCTCATTTATAAAAAAACTCCCTTCGGGTATGCCCCGTTGTTTCTCTATTGAAAAGTATTGAAAAATTATATCTTGGTTTGTTAAATTTTGAAATATTAATCTAACATAAGCCTTATTAAATGTAATAAACGGTTTCCGTCTGAATATTGTTTATGACAGGAAAATCCCATTGTATTAACTTTTTGTTTTGCATTTTTATAGTGTGAAAGCGTCCAGTCAAGCGTGAACATGTGACAACAGATTATTAATTTAACTATTTATGGATGCCCAATCCTTGAGCACAGAAGTAATGATGGAAAACATACAGGTAAGAGAATGCAAAGTTTTAGTTAAACATAATACATATATAACTGTAAATTTTTAATAAATATTAAACCATTATACACGTAAAAGCCAAAATTTTATGATATGATATTAGAAATAACTAAAACGAAGAAATAATAAACCCTTTTTGAAAATTAATTTTTATTATTAGTTTCAGACAATATAATTATTGTATCATAAAAAGATAATCACTATGGCGATGATTATTTTCCGGGGCAAGCGGAAAATATTCGCAACTTGCCAGATAGCCAGTCGAGCTGGGTTAGTAAAATTCCAGGGGTTCGAGAATCTTCATTTAACTATTATTTATTGTATAGAGAGTCGATAATTCAGAGGGCCCTGCGGAAGAAAATTGATACTTCCAAAATAACGGTTGGGCATACATCATCAACGTCGAGACTCCAATTAAAATTTTGAAGACGTAAAAAATAAAAAAAAATAATCTTGCATCAGAAAAAATAAAAATTTCTTGTTCTAGGAAAGTTTATTTTATATTTCGTTCAAGCGAGTCCCGAATTTTCGAAAACAACTGTATTGTTTATATTAATACGTCGGTCAGTGAGGAATTACAAGTAAGCTGAGTAGTCTTCCACTGATAACTTGGTTCGGGGAGTCGTATACCAGTAATTATTGTAAGAGCCCGGGGTTGGAAATTAATTAATCGGTTAAATAATGATGGGTTAGTAAGAAGCAAAAATACAAAATTCAAAGCAAAATATGAATAAGCAATGGCAAAACAAAAGCAATATTCAAAATAACACCAATAGCAAATATACAATCTTATAAATTAAAGATTAGCCCATGCACCAATATCACAGTGCAACTACTATATACATAAAAGCAAGCACTAACCATTAACAAACACTATTTTCTACGGGATGCAAAAGCTAGATGAATTTGATAATATAAAAATAGACTAAAACTGTATTTTTTCTCTAGGCAATAAAGTGTATATGCTCCAAAATAAAATATCGAGTTTACCTTTCTCAGGCATATAAATTTTTGAAAAATAAAAACAAAATAATCAACTTATAACACACCATGCAGAATTACCCTACCATATGGAAGCTTAAAGATCAAATGGTAAATGATTTAATACCATGCAATAAGGCTACTAAGCTAAAATTACTATAAATATTAGGGCTCTATGGGGGGGGGGGGGAATATCAAAGAAAATTGAACACTCACGCCTATCTGCAGCAGTTATCACCAGAAAAAAACAAATAAAACTAAAATATCGTTAAATAAATATTTTGATGGAGGTTATCGGGGTGAGGGTGTCAGGGGACGTTCGCAAAAATAAAAAGAAAGGGTTGCGGCGTCAGTCCCGTAAATAGATGAAAGGAGAAGAAAAATAAAGATAATCACTTACAACAGATATAAATAATCTAATAAAATGAAAATTAGAATTGAACTGCGCGACCCTCAAAACCTTTATACCTAATAATAAAAATTTTAACGTCGATATTGAACATAAGATTTAGTTTATGAGTGACGGGCCAGGTCGGTGGGAAGAAAGGTATTTATAAAAGGAAGTCCGTGGGTATAGGTAATGCCAGTACTATCGCCGGAAAGAAAAGCAGTGGGTAATGGCGAAGTCCCGACTGTTATAATTTTTTTTTCCGGGTAGGAGATAATTGGTAGGCGAAAGATTCGTAAAAAGGGAAACTTCGGGATGAGGGTGTCAGATCGATCGCCAGGAAAAGAAATGCGAGATCTGAAAAATTTATTAGAAAGGAAAATTTTAACCACAGTAAAATAAAATTTAGTCGAAATGACAAAAAAAATAATCTGTATGTAATTGGAATTCTAAATATAAGTTAAAATTGAAGAAGAAAAAGGAATAACTTTAGTAATTCAAGTTGAAAAAGTAATTAAAGTTTCAGTAAATTGAGAAAGTCCAAATATATTGTCTATTTAAATTTAATGAGATACCCTTAAAATTATCAAATAAAATTATTCAAGAGTATATTTAAATCAAACAAATTTATCTTATCAAAATAAAATCTTATAACACATCAAACATTTAACTAATATATTTCAGATCGATTAATTTTTCATAAATGACAAATAAAAATATTAAATTCTGTTTCACATAAAAAAAAAATTTGGAAGAAAATTGGTATGATGGCGGAGATAAAACACTTTAAGGAATCAGGGTCGTTACCTGGTGCTGGATATCAGGGCGGCGGGCGTCGAGTCGCGATGTACAGTCGTTCAGCGAGGCGTGGTCGGGGATGGATAAGGAGGGTCGGAAGTACGTCGTGGTTAGAGCAGCGGGTTCGTCCGGCGGGGGGTTTGTCGCGGTTACTGACTTGTCTCTCCGTGGTCTTCAATCTCGGCCCAGTCATTATATAGTGTGTCGCAGCGATCGCGGGGCGGTGGGGGAAGCCTTTTCTTCCTCTCGCCGTGATCGGAGGGGAATCGTGCGATATCCGTGCGGGCACGGACCTGCCAGATAGCGTTTGCTGAACTCATCGTCTCAGTAAAATAATTATTTTCTGCTCCTTTTTATGATAATTCTAAAAACTCAAGTCCGTTATTCGTAATATCTAAAAAAAATTGTCTCGTTCTAATTTTTCAATTTCTACTAATGAATATTTATTAATTTAAATTTTAATTTTGTCATGTTAAATAAAAGTAACATGTTTACACACCAATCTTTGTACTTCGGGGCAAAACAAAAAAAGAAAGAAAAAAAAAAAGTTCTCAATGTAGGTATTTGTATATAGACTAAACAAAAAAGGTTACCGCTTAGTTTAATCCCCTCTTGTAAAACCGTTTTTGGAGTAGTTTCTTTTCTGAAAAGAAATTACAACAAAATAAAAACTCTTCGCCACGTAAATAAATGTTTTAATCGACGGTAATAAAATAAATTAATAATAACATCTTCTGGGTAAGAAAATAGAACTAAAAAACAAAAACATAAATTGCCAATCCTGCATAACACCAAAAAGACTTATTTAAACAAAAACTTAAAATTTACACTAAAATATATTACCAGGGCACAAGCTCTTTCACAAATACATATTAATTAACTATAAAAACAGAAATCCAAATTATCCGCTTTACAAATAAAAAATTAAACAAAAACCGAACTCGAAAATATAAAAATACTCTAAGGGGAAGGATATTAGACACGCCGGGTATAGGGGAGTGGCAGTCTTACTAGGAATAATTTGGGAGAGAAAGGTGATTTGTCCTAGGAATACTAAAGTAATTCTTGGCGTCAAAAAAATAAACACATCGGGCAACCAAGAAAATCATACAATAAAACAGATTAGTCGAAAGGAAACTATGGGCACACTACGGGGCAACACAGGGATCTAGTGTGCCTCCAAGGAAGAGTACGCCTTCAGATCCTTTGTATGGGCTCGGCCTACGTCTTTTCCCTTGGAGATCTCGAAGTTCGAATATATTCCATCCTATTTTTCTATATAGGATGTATGGTCCTTCAAACTTTGGTGCCAATTTTCCTGCTATATTCTCAGCCGCTGAGGAAAGTGATATGGCTGCGCCTCAAAACTTGTTGGCCTATTACAAAACTGTTATCTCTTCTTCTGAGGATTATAGTAATGAGCTTGGCGAGTGTGTGCTTTTTCCATGTTTAGCTTACATTTTTCCCTTATTTTTAGCATGAAGTTCATTCGAGATTCATGTATATCGATTTCGCTAGGTTTAACAGCACCTTGAGTGGCATTCTCTAATACCTGACCGTAGATACAGTTTGGAGTTTTAAAGTTCTCTGCCAAAATTGAGCATGGCCGGAGTAAATTTTGTTGATTCGCTACAACATGTATTCAACGCAAATCTAAATTCATTTAAATGTTGATCCCAACTACGATGATCATTTCGCACGAACTGAGAAATCATAGTTTTTAATACGCGGTTCGTTCGCTCTGTTGGATTACTCTGCGGACTATAAGGTGCGGTTGTTTCGTGAATTATTCCCCAATCACTTGTAAGTTTTTGGAAGATTTTCGAGAGGTACTGCGTTCCGTTATCTGTCAGTACTACTTCTGGAGCACCATATCGCATCAATATAAGGTCTTCGAACTTTTCTGCCACCTTCTTAGCAGTTGCTGATGGTAATGCTACAATTTCTACCCATTTGGTAAAGGTATCTTGGAACACCAGGATAAATCTGTTTCCTTTACGAGATCGAGGTAAAGGTCCCATCAAATCGCTGGTTACTGTGAACCAAGGTCCTTGGGGGCGTCTGAAATGCATTTTCCCCACCGGTTTACATTGTTCCACCTTGTATCTCTGGCAAGTGTCGCAATTTTTTACATATTTTCGAATATCGTTTCTCCATCCAGGCCAAAAGTATCTGGCACTGATTTTCTGAATCGTTTTGTTTACACCTAAATGGCCAGCTGTTGCGCTGTCATGATTTTCTTTCAGTACATCGGACATTAGAGAATCTGGTACGCAAATTTTCCAATTGGTTTTTGGGTCGGTACTTGATTTATCGATTTTTCGGTTTAGGTTTATTTCCTCGAATGGTGTAATCTGCATATTTATTCGGACTTGCAGATACCTTCCGAAGCATTTTCGAGTGCCAATCGGGCATAAGTTCGCCTGAAGCTGTTTCTAGCCTTGGTTCCTTGGTTTTGAGCGATAGTTGCCTCCGAGAGTTATTCGAACTGTCGTTGGCGGTGCTACAACCAACGGTTTGAACCGACTACAGGATCACAGCTTGACGTGTCGATCGGATACCGGGAGAGTGCGTCTGCTACTCGGTTCAGGACTCCCTTGCGGTATTGGACTTCGAAGTCATGTTGCTGTAGTTCCAGCATCCAGCCGAGCAAGTCTTCCAGATGGTTTCTCCAAACTCATCAACCACTTTAAAGCTTGATGGTCAGTTATCGCAATAAACTTGTACCCTTCGAGGTACGGACGAAATTTTTGAACGGCCCATACCAGAGCTAGGCATTCTTTCTCGGTTACGGAAAATTTCTTTTCATTCTCGTGTAAAAGTCGACTCGCATATGCAATAACCTTCTCCCGCTTGCCAATAGTTTGGGTAAGCGAAGCCCCTAAACCTTCATTGGAGGCATCCACGTGGACCGTAAAAGTTTCCTTGAAGTCAGGGCAGGCTAAGACCGGTGCGGTAGAAAGTTTTGCTTTAAGGGAATTGAATGCTCGTTCTTGAGAATCCGTCCATTCCCATCTATTCCCCTTTCTTAAGAGTTTCGTCAATGGCTTAGATAATGTTTGCAAAGTTTTCGATAAATCGTCTGTACCAAGACGCAAGTCCCAAGAAACTCCGTACTTGTTTTACAGTTTTAGGTGCTGGAAAATCCACAATTGATTTAACCTTTTCTGGATCCGTCTGGATTCCTCTCTCGTTTATTACGTGGCCAAGGTATTTCAACTCCTTTTTACAAAAGTTACATTTTTCCATATTTGGTAATAATCCTGCATTTCTGAGGCGTTCGAACACTTCTTTGAGAAGTTTTAAATGTTCTTCGAAAGTTCGGGATACCAGCACCAAATCGTCTAAATATGCAAAAGCGTAGGGCTCCAAACTCAGGTCCTATCACTTGGTCTAGCAATCTCTGAAAGGTAGCCGGAGCAGAGTGTAAGCCAAATGGCATGACCTTGAATTGGAATAACCCTCTGCCGGGAAACGGTGAAAGCCGTAATTGGTCTACTGTTAACTTCGAGAGGTACCTGCCAATAGCCATCCTTTAGGTCGATCGTGGATATATAGCAAGCATTTCTCAGTTTGTCGAGTATCGCACTTATTTGGGGAAGGGGATATGCATCCTTCCTCGCTGACCGCATTATTAACTCGCCTTAAGTCGATGCAACACCTTACTTTTCCATTCGATTTCTTAACCAGCACTAGTGGAGAGCTCCAAGGACTAGATGATGGTTCAATGATTCCTGACTCCAGCATCTTGTCAACTTCTTTGTCAATGATCGCCTGCATTGCCGGGTTGCGATAATAATAACCTCTGTTTAATGGGTGTATCAGTTTTTAAGGCGAATTTTATGTTCCACTAATGTCGTGCGACCAATAAAACCATCGAACAAATTCAACTGATAATCAAGGAATTCTTTCAGTTTTTTACTTTCTACTTCTGTTAGTGTCATAACGGCATCAGTATGAATAGTTCTTGAATTATCGCATCTAGTCACTGTTTCTGCAGTACTTTCATGAGGAGTGATATCGATCAGTTTTAAAGGCGTTATAACGTCCATACCCAAAATCATCGGCGTAATTAAGCCTGGTAGAAAACAGGGCGCGTACCTTAGTTCTAATATTGGCTATTTCACAGTTAAATTCGAAGGCCTGAGATATCTGGCTATTTGAGCTATCGGCCATATTAATATTAACATTTACGTTCTTAGGCCTAACGCCTAACTGTAATAGATGATGAGCTACTCTTTCCCCTATAATAGTCACCATCGATCCCGTATCAAGCAGTGCACAAAAAGGTTAGTTTCTTGAATATTAATGGATACAAATGGTCTAGGATCGTTCGATTTAACTTCTGCACAGCTGCTTTTGTTAAATTCTTTTATTTGGTTGAGCCACTTGGGCCATTCGATTGAGGTGATTTGTTGCCCCAGAGTCCCGGGACACCTCTGACGCTCCGGGCCTCCGGAAATGTTTCCCTGCCTGCAAGGGCACTGGACGGTTCGGATTCCTACTTTTTTACAGTTAAAACAGCGAATGGTTTTAGGGAGAGGACACTGGTGGTATTTATGCCCTTTAGTTTCGCAATTCCAACAAGTAGGAATGGTAGTCGTTTTGTATCTGTAGTAAGATGCCTTGGCTGAGTAGTGTTAGTCGGGACAGTTGTAGAGGGCTCGAACCTTCGTTTATCGGTAAAAGATTTGGGTTTATCGTGATACAGTTCTGGCTTATCTATCATCTGAACTGGGTATGACTTAAAAACTCTACGTTTTGAGTCGTATGCCGTCTCAGGTACCATGGATTGAGCCGGATTTGGAGGAGGTCGGTAACTATTCTTCTCTCGCCAAATAAACTTTCATAACCTTCGGCAAGATGAATTAATTCACTAATCGAGTGATGAAAACTTTCCCTTCTGATCGTTAATTTGTATTCAGGTCTCATGTTTGAATATAATCGGTTTAGTGTTTGGTTTACAGAGAAGCCACCACGTCGTCGAATTAGAGTCGTAAGGGCGACAATAAATTTTCGCATTGGCTCACTCTCGCCCTGAGTTCTTCGAGTTATTTCCTCATCCAAGTTAACGTCGGTAATCTGGAGGAAGATACTGCTCTTCGAAGCTGATTATAAAGTCGTTCATAGTTTGTCCAAAATGACTTATTATTTCGGTACCAGAAAAGAGCGTTTCCCTTAAAAAGTTCCGGTAATGCTTTTAGTAGCCGATCGGGAGGTATTTTACATAAGATTCGGCAAGTTTCATTGAGACGCTCAATGAAAGAGACTGGGTCTCCATCCCCATCGAATCTCAAATTCCATTTCCGAACTTGATTGCAGATATGAGAGATATCCGGATGTCTAAGTTCAGATGTAGGCCTGCTTGCCGTGTTAGCGCCACTGTACAATCCAAAATTCGGGTCACAAGGCTCATCACCTGTGAGGGATCTTGCTGTCGGCATTCTCAACGGGTGAGGTGTTGTTATGTCTATGTGTGGTTTGTTGGGGCTATGGAATTTACAGATTTTTCGTGCATTAAAAGGGCTAATCGTTTCTGTACTAGTCTAAAACTAGCTGTAGGAGGGAGGTTTAACATTTCTCGAATGCTAACTTCCTCATGTTGTATATGACCATCAACATGAGAGGCACTAATCGGTCCTAATGCTGAGGAAACTACATTGGTCGCGAGGTTTTGTCCGTATGACAATAATTCTGTTCTTAGTGGAAGAGGTTCAGGAGGTGTTTTTCCAGACCTAAGAAAAGTTACAAGTCGCTTTCGTAGTTTCAGCCACATTACCATCCGGATTCAGATTAAATTTTCTTAACTCTTCCTGTAGGTCGTTTCTTTTGTAGTTTATAAATCCAGCCCACACGAGGATCATTCTCCGAAGGGGAAGGAAGCATAATTTGGGGATTGGGAATAGTTGTAGGAGGGATCGGTAGGCCCATTGTAGTAGCAGTAGTACTAGTAGTAGTGGTGGTGATAATAGTAGCAGTAGGCGTAGTAGTAATCGGTGCGACTGTAGGGGGGACAAAGTTTTTGGTAATGTACCAACAGAAGCCTTGTGGTGTCGTAACTCGAGTTGAAGTCGTAGTAGTTGTAGCTGTTTTTCGTTTGTTTGCGTTCCTTGTCCATCATTTCCGTTTACGTACATAAAGAATAGAATTTGATAAGGGCGGAGAAAGAGGTT
The DNA here is from genome assembly GCF_021130785.1 of Homalodisca vitripennis. Classification (NCBI taxonomy): domain Eukaryota; kingdom Metazoa; phylum Arthropoda; class Insecta; order Hemiptera; family Cicadellidae; genus Homalodisca; species Homalodisca vitripennis. The sequence continues at coordinate 61,105,777 of NC_060211.1, forward strand.
TAGTAAGTACATCATTATTGTACGTATAAAATTTTTCTTTAAAAAAAAGTTGTTGTAAAACTTTAAACAATTTTTAGTCGTAAAATTGTAAAGTATATTCACAAAAAAAAAGTGTTAAAGTAAATAGTAAAGTTCGTAAATTAACGTATATTACAGTCCCTGTTCGGGCGCCACTTTGCGATGTTATTTTCGGGGCAAGCGAAAATATTCCGCAACTTGCCAGATAGCCAGTCGAGCTGGGTTAGAAAAATTCCAGGGTTCGAGAATTTCATTTAACTATTATTTATTGTTAGGAGTCGAATCAGAGGGCCCTGCGGAAGAAAAATTGATACTTCCAAAAATAACGTTGGGGCTTACTTCATCACGTCGACTCCAATAAAATTTTGAAGACGTAAAAAATAAAAAAAATAATCTTGCTCAGAAAAAATAAAAATTTCTTGTTCTAGGAAAGTTATTGTTCAAGCGAGTCCGATTTTCGAAAACAACTGTATTGTTTATAATACGTCGGTCAGTGAGGAATTACAAGTAAGCTGAGTAGTCTCCACTGATAACTTTGGTCGGGGAGTCGTATACAGTAATTATTGTAAGAGCCCGGGGTTGGAATAATTAATCGGTTAAATAATGATGGTTAGTAGAAGCAAAATACAAAATCAAAGCAAAATATGAATAGCAATGGCAAACAAAAGCAATATTCAAAATAACACCAATAGCAAATATACAATCTTATAAATTAAAGATTAGCCATGCACCAATATCACAGTGCAACTACTATATACATAAAGCAAGCACTAACCATTAACAAAAACAATATTTCTACGGGATGCAAAAGCTAGATGAATTTATAATATAAAAATAGACTAAACTGTATTTTTTCTCTAGGCAAGTGTATAGCTCCAAAAATAAAATATCGAGTTTACTTTCTCAGGCATATAAATTTTGAAAAATAAAAACAAAATAATCACTTATAACACACCATGCAGAATTTACCCTACCATATGGAAGCTAAGATAAAGGTAAATGATTTAAACCATGCAATAAGGCTACTAAGCTAAATTACTATAAATATTAGGGCTCTATGAATATCAAAGAAAATTGAACACTCACCCTATCTGCACAGTTCACCAGAAAAATAAACTAAAATATCGTTAAATAAATATTTTGATGGAGGTTATCGGGGTGAGGGTGTCAGGACGTTCGCAAAAATAAAAAAGAAAGGGTTGCGAGTCCCGAAATAGATAAAGGAGAAAAATAAAGATAATCACTTACAAAGATATAAATAATTAATAAAATGAAAATTAGATTGAACTTCAAAACTTTATACCTAATATAAAAATTTACGTCGATTGAACATAAGATTTAGTTTATGAGGACGGGGTCGGTGGGAAGAAAGTATTTATAAAAGGAAGTCGTGGGTATAGGATGCCAGTTACTATCGCCGGAAAGAAAGCAGTGGTAAGGCGAGTCCCGACTGTTATAATTTTTTTCCGGGTAGGAGATTAATTGGTAGGGAAAGTTCGTAAAGGAAACTCGGGATGAGGTGTCAGATCGATCGCCAGGAAAAGAAATGCGAGATCTGAAAAATTTAGAAAGGAAAATTTTAACACAGTAAATAAAATTTAGTCGAAATGACAAAAAAAATAATCTGAGTAATTGAAATTCTAAATATAAGTTAAATTGAAGAAAAGAATAACTTTAGTAATTCAAGTTGAAAAAGTAATTAAAGTTTCAGTAAATTGAGAAAGTCAAATATATTCTATTTAAATTTAATGATACCTTAAATATCAAATAAATTATTAAGAGTATATTTAAAATCAAACAATTATCTTATCAAAATAAATCTATAACCATCAAACATTACTAATATATTTCAGATCGATTAATTTTCATAAATGACAAATAAAATATTAAATTCTGTTTCACATAAAAAAAAAATTTGGAAGAATTGTTGATGGCGGAGATAAAACACTTTAAGGAACAGGGTCGTTACCTGGTGCTGGATATCGGCGGCGGGCGTCGAGTCGCGATGTACAGTCGTTCAGCGAGCGTGGGTCGGGGGAAGGGGTCGAAGTCGTCGTGGTGAGCAGCGGTCGTCGGCAGGTGTCGCGGTTACTGACTGTCTCTCCGTGTCTTCAATCGGCCGTCATTATATAGGTTCGCGCGATCGCGGGGGTGGGGGAAGCCTTCTCCTCTCGCCGTGATCGGAGGGGAAGCGGCGATATCCGTGCGGGCACGGACCTGCCAGATAGCGTCTGAACTCATCGTCAGTAAAAATAATTATTTCGCTCCTTTTTATGATAATTCTAAAACTCAAGTCGTTATTCGTAATATAAAAAAAATTGTCTGTTTCTAATTTTTCAATTTTACTAATGAATATTTTTAATTTAAATTTTATTTTGGTATGTTAAAAAAAGTAACATGTTACAAACTATAATATGGAGTAATATTTTAAATTATATATATATATATATATATATATATATATATATATATATATATATATATGTATGTATATTTCTTTACTGGGAGACAAAGTAAAAATCAACTATGGAACAAAAAAAAACTGAAACCGGGGTATCATTGAAACAATGAATATAATTCACTGGAACCAGAAGTGCTAACAAAAGTATAATGCCTACGAAATTGAGGCAAAAGCAACGGGTGCAAAAAACTACTAGTTTATTCAATATATTTCAAATATTTTCCAAACCATTTCAATTACTTCTCTAAATTTGTTTCAAATAATGGTAATCTTAATTTGGTACTATTTTTATACCGTGATAAAAACGTAATGGATTTGCTTATTTTAGTAATATTCTATGCAAATTGGTTGGGAAAAACTGAAAGCACTATAAAACGAATAAGCTCTCTCAGTACACTGAAGAGCGGGGAAAGCCGCAAATCTCAGGCATTGGTTTCCACTACCGTCTTCCAATAGTCTCATACGATCAATATCCGTCATTTTTATTAGCTTTGTATAGCTGAAATGCTTTCTGTTGTAGCATGATACATGATTATTCTGCCATATAATTCCGTATGACTGACATTTTAGTTAGAAGGACAGTAGAATTTAATAATGGTTAAACATATTAAAAAGAAGAGTTTCAGAAAAAGCACATTCATTTGAACTAGCATAGTGTTTTAAATTATTTAGACTCTTTTTATATGATACTGCAGTTACCCGCAGTTTAGCACGCAAATTTCGTAACTTTTGTTTCACATACAAAAAGACATGTTCATATTCTTTAAACAAAAAGTTACATTGTTTTATTTTTATTTTCATGTCGATTGTGTGTCTAAAACTAAGGAGCAATGTTTGTGCTTAAGGTATAAATGATGTTTATATTATTTTATTATTGTACATATTTTCAAGAAAATAAATAATTTTTTTATTATTTTTATTTTTTACATTTTGTACTCCAAAACTGATTTTGCCTCTCTCCTGATCAAGAAAATAATATGTACATACACAACTCTTAGAGGACTACTGTTTTCCAATGACAACTTAGATAGGTTTCATAACAGAAAAGAAAATGTATGGTAAAAGTTAGACTACATTTTATCTTATATCTCCACTGTTACGAGTTACCCGCGCCTGGCACGCAATATAATAGGAATTGCAAGTATATGACCACTGCTGATTCAATTGAATTATATTTTCCACGCCAATGTTGAATTTGCTTGTTGCTACGATCCAGGAAATATGTCAACACGTTTAAAGTTATAGCCATTGTAATTCGTTCTTAGTATTTTTATTCCTGAAATTGTTTTGTTACCCGACCAAGAAAATATATATTACAGATCACAGAAGTCTACTTTGTCAAAAGAGAGATGGTCTTTATATCAGTCTTTAAATTTATAGTAAGCGTTTTTTGATATTTCAGTAACATTTTGAGTTGAAAAACACATTAGTCCAAAATTGTCCAGCGATATGTCATCTAACATAGTTATTGGCCGACCTGCTTCAAAGGGAGTGTTCGGAATCCAATTTCTGACCTTCTTATGTTTAGGAAATTTCCTAAGGAAGAACTTATCTAATTGATGAAAACTAAATTCCTAATTCTTAATAAAAAGTATACTCTTTAATACAATTTACTCACTATAAATTTAAACAAAAAGAACAAAATAAGCATTTCAATTTTGATTGTTAAACATAAATATGATTAAAATAGTGGTTAATCTAATTAAACATATCGTCATGCTGTCATAACAGAATGTTTACACAGAACAATTTATTACATTTGACTGGCGCATTAAATTGGTATTACACAACTTTAGAGGCCAAGATGGCATTTTTAGCTACATTGAAGACAGGTGGGGCGTAGACCTGAGGTATTTTCGAAATAAGAACCTTCGAAGAATAAGCCTATATCCTGTTTGAGTAGTTTACACCTGAAATCAAAATTAACAATTAAAGATCAATTATGATATCTAGCCTCCCAGACTTCATTTATACCATACATACGCCTTTCTACAATTGTGGTATTCAAAGTGATGGCTATCTTAATCTATGCCTATATTTATTTGTTTCAAGAATTCAATTCTTATGTAAGCCCTTTTTGACTCAGTCATAAACACCTCAATAGTTCTGAGTACATAAATTATCCTGATATTTCCCATCCCACTAATAATTCTGTCCAGTCTGTTATAACTTTGTAATAAAATAGTAATATAAAATATTGAATTATTTAGATGATTAATTATAGTACTTAAAATTTATGTCCTTAATATGCCTAAATTTATAAATATTAAAAACACGATATTAAAGAAACCATATGAAATACAACTTCAGTTTCCCTTCCTCACCCATAACACTCCAGTGGGCGCGTGGTTTGCCGTCCCGCGAGTGGCGCGCGGAGGACAGGTGTCCTCCACTTTGTTATGTGACTTTAACCTATGAAAATGTATATTTAGCGATCATGTTTTTCTTGTTTTGGGTTGAGAAGAAATATATGAATCCATTTTTCATATTAAAAACAAGTGTATTCTACAAAACAATTTAAGTAGGAAATATACAAATATGGTAAATCAAACAAAAACGTGAATAAGTGTAGTAGGTTATGCTATAAACGTTACAAAAATGCCTATAAGTATATAAGTTTTATGTTTTTAGAGAAAATAAAAATTCAAGGTTTATAATACTTTTCTAGTTTTAAAATACAAATTGTTTTCATAGTATAAACAAAAAAAGGTTTATCTTAGTACAGCATAAAAAACGCAAACAGAATGTTGAAAACTTTGGAAAAAAAATAGCTTATTCAATGCACCTTTCACAAACTTGTCTCATATGGTCAGCACACACCCACCCAAGACATTTGACACACTTTTTCCTTGAGGTCTTATTCCCTGGCTCGGCCGCAGAGGTAGCATCTTCCTTTCCCAGCGACTCCTCGGGCTGCTGGTTGAGGTGGAAGTTCTCTGTCCAGTTTCAGCAGGATCCTTCCTCTTGTTTTTATTTCCTGTGGTATCATCTCCAAACTGATGCGATGTTCAATTTGTGGTCTAATTAGGTTGAAGGCCATTTCTTTCAAAAAATCACAACGGCTCACATGGTCAAGTTTTTTATTTGTTTTATATATTACAAGAGCATTCACTCCTCCTACATTCAGGATATGAAAGAAGAGTGTTAATGGCCATCTTCGTGAGTTCCTCGAAGTGTCGTATTGACGACACATTTTGTCTAGAATGTCCACACCGTACTTTGTTTTCGTTGTAGGATGTAATGATCATGGGTTTTCGCTCATCACCTGTATTTGGATCGATAGCCATGTTTCCATGCATAGTTGATATTGCTAACACAGCCTTCTTCTTCTTCGGCACGTACGATACTAATGTGCAGTTTTTTTGAAAGCCAAACAAACTGCTTTTGACTTCTCTTGAGTTATCAGGTAAAAAGTTTGGGGGAACTTCAGCTTTGTTCTTTCTCAGAGTAGCTATCATTGTTATTTTTTCTTCTTTCCCGTAGCTTTATTGCCAAGGGTACAGATGCGAACCAATTGTCACAGGTAATATTTCTATTGGTTCCTGAAATAGGCTGCACCAATCTTAAAACTAAGTCAGATGTCTTGCTGCTTATTCTAAAAGGGCCTACTGGTTGCTTCCGTACATACACTTCAAGATTTGTAGTATAGAAGTTTGTTGTAGAAACCATAGCAAAGATTTTTATCCCGTATTTAGCAGGTTTACTAGGCATGTAAACCCGAATGGTACAGTTTCCTCTGAATCCAACTAGCTGTTCGTCAATGGTAAGGTAGTCAGTTGGTTTGTATGCATTTTTGCAATTGAACACGAACATCTCAAATACTTCACGAAAAGCAGCAAGGTTGTCAACAGATTTTCCTTCATCTCTGTTTTGTTGGACGTTATCAAATCTCAGACAAAACGTAAAAAGAAATCGAAAAACCTCCTTGGCAAGCTTCATGGGTTTAGATTAAACACAGCCTCTACTACACCCGTTCCTTGTGAATTTATCCCCACATTTCAAATACGTTTCTTCTGCCTAGCCTTCAAAATAAACCCCCAGCAAGGTATATTAATTACCAATCAAACGCACCGAAACTTTTCCTCAGGCAATCGAGTGGGCCTAGCATCCCTTTTCTCTGTCCAAACTGAGGTTGAATTTATTTCATTATGTAAATGTTGGTGTAATCAAACAATTTTTTTTTTTTTTTCACTATATGTTCGATCATCAATAAGACACTGTAAGGCACTTCTGGAAGTTTATAGCAATTTTTCGCTTGACCACCTTGAGGTCCTGAGGCGATGAAAAACCTGGTAATAATATGTTTATACCTTGGTGTACGGAGAAGTCTGAGCAACCTTGAGGGTTCTACGTTACCCATCTTGGACGTCCGATCTCTTTTCCCAAATTAAAATACTCTGGGTTCACGAAAGGTCACAGGAGGGACTGCTTTCTTCTAATCACCTTCCATTTCCTCGGCTTCGTCGGGAACATCATGCCGGGTTAATTCTTCAACAATTGATTACATCATCTCTATTCTCTGTGTGGTATTCCAACGTGGGTTCTTCTTCACCTTCATCTTCGGTTGGCCTCTATACCTAGGAACAACTCTCGGTATCCTCAGTCTCATCTAGCCAACGGCCGTAAAACTGTTCACGGTCATACTTTTTATTTTTTTTTCACTGAGGCCATTCTATTGTTTCATTTCAATAAACAATACAGAGATTAAAAATAAAATACTACACCAATATTGCGCAAAAAAATGTAACGTCACTGGCTCCAAGCGCGCGGAGGACAACTGTCCTCTGCACTACTGTACCGAGCAAATAAAACACGTGGGTCCCACTAGCGACAAACTAGCGAGCATAGAGGACGCATGACAATAAGCACTGGCGGAGTGGAGCGTGAGTGGGGGGAAAAGGTAATGTGGTTCGCCTCAAGGTCACGGAGTGTTGCCTTAACCCTTTGTAGTCCACTACAAAACAAAAATCACTGGAGGACACCTGTAAACTCCGCGCGCCCACTGCGGAAGTGATAATAAAATTACGAATGAACAGAAACCTTATTACTCAATATTTTATGTTAGAAGAGCTTACTTGTTAATTGTAAACATGTTAAATATTGTATTGTAACACTTAGTATTTTTATTTCTTGAATAAGAAACTTGAATTAAATTGAATTTTACAATGTTTTTGTTACAGGTATGCAATATTTTGTAAAAAATATTGGTCAAAGTATAAACACCCATAAAAACCAAAAAATTAAATGGGTAAGTAATTAAAATAATATACCTGATTGTAAAAAACAGTGTTATAAATTTTTTTAAAAGCTAATTATTATATATTAATATTTAATGGCATAAAGTGATTCCGACGCAATATGTTTATATAAGATCCCAATAATTTTGTTGGTTTTATATTACTATATAGTAAAGTATTAAGGCATTGCTGTAGCAGTATTCAGTAATATTGATGGCATCCAACGTGCAGTTTGCGACGGAGAGGAAAGATAGCCTTGTGAGATTACCATTCCAATAGTAATTAAGTTCTGGATGTTAGTGTGCTCTAGTAATTCCCTTAATTAATACTCCGTCCTTCGTTTATGAGAAAAAAGCAACCAAGTACCGCCATTACTAGTTACCGATGAGGCCTAGAGTGATATATATATAACTTTATGGAACCTCCATTTATACAGCGGATTAATATGCCAACTGGAATATCTATACATATGTATACTTCAATTTATTACTTAGTGCTAATGGTTTGCTGTTATTTCATGTTGCCCTATAACCAACCTAGCCACGCTGGCTAGAGAGCCAGCTGTGTAACCTGCCTAGTACCCCGGGCATCCCCTATTATTATAGGAACGTACGTTTATAGGATTAGGTGAAAGTTGCCCTTTATCAATAAGCGACCATAAGAAAATTAAATTAGATTAACTCCCCAAACCATTAAGATTTATAGGTGTCGTTGTTGTTGCATTTTAGGTAAAATTAAAAATTCTTTGTTACAAATTTTAAACGGTGTTTGGATTGTGTAAAAGAAAACATGACTTTCTGGACATTTGTTTTATCGAGTTCTGTGATACAAACGAAATTGATAACGCCAAGTGTCGAAATCTGGCAAACTTATCTCTTTCTCAGGTTCATAAATAATCAAGACCATAAACTTCAATCGTAAGGAATAAAGAAATACCCCCCCCCCCCCCCACCCCCCCCCCCCCCCACCCCCCCCCCCCCCCACCCCCCCCCCCCCCCACCCCCCCCCCCCCCCACCCCCCCCCCCCCCCACCAGCGCGTGTGTATGGAATATTAATAATTGTCCATAAATAGAAACTATCCTAGGTAACTTTGAAATTTAATTTAATATGAAAATTACAACTAATTTCCCATTAAACATGTCTAATGAATAAAGTAGATTTTGGGGGGGGGGGGGGGGGGGGGGGGGGGGGGGGGGGGGGGGGGGGGACTGAGTATTGTGGAGTTGTAGTACTGAAATTAATATTGTATACAGATATGCTACCTGTCCTCTGTCCTAAACTATGTAAACATATAAAGGAGATGCTGGTGCTGCTCCTTACGCTCCTCAACGTTTTTTGAGTGCTGAAACAAAACTAATTCCGAGGAGATGTATAGGTCTAATTGGTGGCCCTTGTCTTGCTCTTCTCTGCCCCTTGAAAAGTATTGTCTCTTTCAACACCATAGGTTCAAGGAGACCCCTTACCTATAAAATAAACTTGGGGATGGCATCCTCGTTTAATTTCATGGAAAGGACTATTTTTTGTTTAGGGAATAGAAAGTTTCTGAACGCTTTCTCAAGCTCTGATAAGATAAGAACTTAGCAGCCTCTAGGGCCTGGTCCTGCCGTCATAAAATATTCATAGATGTCACCAATTAATATAGTATATGAGCAGCAACTAGCACCTAATAATCTCTTCTCTAACAATAGAAAAATACTTACATACCACTTAGCGCTAAGATAATAAGCTAATAATGTTTTCTAATAGATAATAAGCTAATATTAAATATTTTTGCTTATTTAACAGTTCATAAAAGTCACTGATTATTTATAAACACGAGTATGCTTATAATCACAAATGTTTTTGTGATGATTCTTTTCAAATCTTTTTCTGTCGTCGCCAATTTAATAAAAATTTCACTTTCGTTGTAAAATACTCGAAGACATACTCACTTTTTATTTTGTTAATTATTTTATATTTTATCTGCACGATATTGAATATTATCAATGATTGAATATTACGTTTGAGATAGATTCAAATAGGCCTACACAAAGGGTTGTATGCTTTCCAATACTATTGTATAGTAATGCCTATTAAAAAGGTTCAATTTTTAACGATGGTGCAATTAATTTATATTTAACATAGTTAATTCATTTAAAAGGTTTTACTTATAAAAACATTGAATGCGAGTAGTTAATCCAGTTCAAGTTAATTAGCTAGCATTAATCTCTTACAAACATGTTTTTTGAAATAACACTAAACTATCTGCTCTTTTGTATAAGTACTAACTCCTACTGAGGTATTTTATACTTTTTTAAATCAATTGTAAACTCACCAGACCCTCCTTCCAACAAACTAACTAAATTTAATTTGACCACTGTCAATACAATAACTGAAATTTCCCCAGAATTTTATATTATTTATTAATTTTTATTTGTGGAAAATAAAATAAATACGAGTTAGTATAGTTATAATGTTATAATTATTATAATAATATCTTATATTATATTTCTTTTAATGGATCATACTAAAATTATCTGTGACCCAGAGACCTTCCAAAAACAACCCATACAAGGTACTCCAATACATTTCTCATTTACTTATGCTGTCGAGATCGATCAAAATATTTCATATAAACCATTTATTATGCACTAACTATCTCGCATCCCATTAAATCCGGAAATTTCTTACTGCAGCTTCCATAGGCTGTACAACAGAAATCCTTATTACATGGATAGATGACATTAGGATGTCATTATTCATTGATAGCGCATCCTAAGAAAAAGAGATGACAAGAGGTGAAATGTAGTATCGTATAAATTAGCACAATTAATCTACTAGGCTGTTGGAATGGATGTCCGAGGTTACAAGAAAAAAATTCTTAATGAGACCTCTGAGATGAATAAATAAGTACGAAATGTTAATGATAATTAATTATTTTAGTTTAGTGGCCTAAAAAAGTTCTTGATTTCATATCAGACGTCTATAGAGTGGATAAATGATGTTGGATGACTCTTAGTAATGTAATATAGTATTTACTAAAGTACATAATTATGTAGAATTAGTATATGTAGTAGATTACATGTCAATAGTGTTTACCTTCAAGTGTCTCCTGTGTAAGAGGTAACATAAATTCATCTGCTTCATTCTAAATGTATTCTAAAATTATGCAAATTACTGTAATATAAATTTATTATTCTGTTTTCTTCGTAAAACATTCCATGAATCTTAACTAGGAATATACAATTTTCCAAAAACGTTGCTATACTGGTAGTTTTAAAGTCTACCATCTTGCATAGCGAATTTCGTGATTTATGTCCCAAGAAAAATTGCATAGTTATAGAAATCGTTAATTAGCAAGCAAGCATTTACTGAATTTCACGAACCAATTTGTCTATTCCAAAATCCATAAATTTGTTACACATATTTTTAATTGACTTTAACATGCTAACGGACAACGTAGTCAGACATCTGGACCCGTGCGATGTAATATAACTTATTGCTCTATATCTAATACTAAAATATTTACAAATTATCGTTTTAAGTTTTAATTTATAAATTTGATCCTATGATGTTTCTGTTTTATTTCATTTTAAAATATTAAAATTACTTATTTTTTGTACAATTTAAATCCGACATGCCACTTTTTTCGTTACCTACAATATACGCACCAGTGTTTTACTTAAAAGGGTGTGATAATGTGATAAACCAATGTCAATTCGGTAAACTCTACGAGTGTCATATGTCACAGGAAGTGAACTCGGGATAGCTGTGACGTCACTCAGTGACATGATTACATTGACATGTAGGTGAACTGTGACTGCAGCTGGAATATTTGTCCCTTCCTCCAAATTACTTCATTCATAAAAATTTCTAGGTGTTGTCAATGAAACCTATGACGCCGAAACAATATCATAAAATACTATAAAATATACTTACTCATCGTTTTTATTAACAAATGTCAGAATCTCTTCATAAAACGTTAATTTAATGTCCCGTGTATAACTGAACGATACAAAAGATATGTTGCATTTTTCCATAAAGCTTCATTTTTCTAATGAGTAACACCGAGATCAATGATGGTGCATGTTACTCGGTGGGATGTGGCGGAGCCTTAGTGAATATTTTTTTTTTTTTTAATGTATGAGTAAACATGATGGAAACTAGAGAATAGCAGAATAAACTCATTTAAACCAACAGAAACATTTTTTACTGTTATTCATAGAGTAAAGCCGACCACAGGGCCGCTCGATAATTAAATGAGTTATCGTGCCATCTGCCTTGATGTTTATGATGAGGTTAAATATTCACAACTTTCAAATGAAATGTTTAACTCCAAAAAGACTGTTTATGAAGAGAAGGATGAACATGAATTATTAGTACTAAAAATTAGGATGGGAAAATTACTAGGATTTTTTTCTATTTTCAACATATAACATAGTATCACATTGTAGTTAAATTAAATGGAGGTGTTTCTTATAAAACGGGAAGTAAATATAAATGTAGGATTGCAAAACCCAATTCCTCTGGTATTAGTAAACCCCGGCAGCACTCTACGCTAGACCCAAGCAACTCAAGGGCAGACTACTGGAAGTGTATGACAAATTTATTTAAAATTTTTACCAATTCAAATTTAATAGATATTTTCTCAAAGGATTCTTAATTGATTATACTTTAGTTAAGTGGCAATATAGGTATAAAATTTATTTCACGTACTTCAAGACTTTATGAACCTCTTTATTGAATTCTACAAATAACAACTAGGAATTTATTTATTACTGAGTTTGAGTAGAATTGTTTCCTATAGTATACTGTTTGAAGGTCTAAAGGTGCTAAAGAAATTTGGTTTTCTATACAAACTTTCAAGTCTCTAAAACCTTTATTATCGAGAGATAATGTACAGTCGTGCAGATGTATAAATGAACGAATCGTCCTGAAACTGCGAGATAGTATCGTGTACCAAGTAGGCTATATTCCCCGTAACCAATAATAATTTGATGTATGAGCTGCTGAGAACTAGTCTGATCAATTTAGGAAACTGCACTAAAGGAAATTCGAAATAATCTTGAATTATTTTAAATAACACTGAGATAAATTTAAAAGTGTCAATTAACAGTCCAGATTACAGATGCTAGTCATCTCGAATGTTTCATATATGAAGGAAAACAGGATTTTTTCGGACATATTGCCATCGTTCAGTGAAACAAGAAAAACAGTAACACTACGTTTCGAGATCTGCAATCTGATCTCTTCTTCAGGTAAAGAACTAACCTAATACATAATTACAAACTAAGTTTAAAATAAACAAATCTTACTAAAGCGTTGTGGCACGCCTAAGTCAGGGAATCACAACCTACATGTTGTTGTCAACTTCACTAACACTAAAGACATGCACTTAATACAAAACTATACAAAACACTAATCATTAAAAGTAAACTACGGAATACAGGTCACAATGCGTCTTCACATTCGTCTACTGACCACCTACGACTGAACCAGAGGGACTAGCCAATGGCAAATCGTGACGGCTGGCTAAAACAAGATGGCGGACATACAAGGGAAGGGGAACAGGAATGGGCCCTTTCGTTATTATTGGTTCATGCGAGATGAACTTCTTAAAACCATAATTGTGACTCCCCGCATTGGTTTATTACAAATATCCGATCCGTTTGATACTTTTGGTTTTCTCTTTAGTTTCATTTTTTTAGAATTGGCAACCAAAGCGGCCTAATCTCGACTGATGGTTGACTGATTGGTTGGTCCTGCCATAGTTCTTTACCTGAAGAAGAGATCAGATTGCAGATCTCGAAACGTAGTGTTACTGTTTTCTTGTTTCACTGAACGATGGCAAATGTCCGAAAAAATCCTGTTTCCTTCACAATCCTTCCAACGTCCAAAAAATAACCTTTAAACAAAGGGTTTCATATATGGTTAAATCAACGGAAGGAACGGTATGCAAATTAAGAGGTTTAAGCTTATAATACGTCATGATTTATCGTAAATACGAGATAATGTTGTAAAAATTATAGATTTGGTGAATGTTCCCCCTACAACAAGACGTGTAATCACTTAAAATATCGTCAGTAAAACTGAACTTAAGAGTGAAGGACTACATGATTACCGAAAGCTTGAAAACATCATAACGTTGGATGTTTTCCTGCTAACTCACGGCCATAAAGAATCTCTACTGAGGGCGAAAGCTACGGCACGGAAAATTGTTTTAGTGGATTGTTTGTGACAAGAAACACACTCAGGCCGTGAATGACATTGGCGCCACCAGTAAAATGGTCACATGTTATCTAATGTAAAATGACATCTATTTATGCTCACTTTTTGGCATTATAACTGAGCATAACAAACGTTTTTACGGGGCAAAGGTTTAAACCCACTTACATATATTTATTGACTTCTCTGGTAGTCGAAACTGTGACCTCGAATCGAAAAAGTTTATTTTGACTGCAATATTTCTACTATGGAACCAGTTGCACTGCCCATATAAACAACTCTTTGCAGTTATTTCCAACTACAAAATTACCACTTGTGATCAGAAAATCCAATGCATTATTATAGAGTAAATAAATAAACTGGTATTTTTATGGTTTTTTATTTCACTTATATAAAATAAAAGATCGTTTTAAATATTTTTACGTACATATTTATATACACCAAAAACCGCATGACTTCCGGTTTAAACTTAACGTAAGTTTTTCTTTTCTAACATAACATTAAGAAAATTTGTTGACTAATTTTTTTCAAAAACATATTCGTATTTATGGAGGTTCTAATAACAGTTTACATTATTATGCACTCTATAATTTAAGTTTCAGTGTAACAAACCGTCGAAACAGGAGAAGCTGTCAATCTAGACTTCAGAGCTATCACGTACTGTGAAGCAAGTAAATGTAAAGTTTGTTGTTTAAGATAGAAAACGTGCGTGCCATTCTCCAGTTACGTTTTAGATTACATTGTCAAGAACTTACGTACGAATAAGCATATAACAAAAACTTATTTCTCACAATTCTTTAAGGTTCAAAAATAACTTAATACTCTCTAAATAGCCGTTTATGTTATTAAGGTAAACATCCCATATATCAGAAATATTTATTAAATTAATCAATAAAAGTGACCTAAGAAATGTTTGTCTACGAGCTATGGCCTCTCCGAAATTTCCCCTAGTCGGACGTCGTTGGTCAATAAATTATTTTGAGGTAACTAGTGAAGAAATGTTTTGCGAGTTTTAAAACCATTAATCTTTCATCACGGCATATAATTAAATGTTGTTTGATATTGGTAATATGTTGTAGTACTACGTGTTGGTTTGCATGATTTTTTCAGTAAAAATAAAATTTGAAGCGATATATGCACAGATGAAGAGAGCTCATTTCATTTTTTTCTCCTAGCTTGATTAAGATAAGTTTCATAAAAATTGTGACAATTTATTTTGTTAGTTGTATCTTGTAAAAACGCTTAAACTGAAAATAAATTCAAATTAAATTTTAAAGTCTCTAAATAATAAAATGAAGAAAATTGTGTATTTTAAAATGTAATATTAGTTTTCGAAAGATTACGAAATATTTGGTAATGCTCTCTGAAAATGAAACGATGAACATAGCCATTGTAGACATAATTTAGCGTTGTGGTTATTCTCAGTAACAAGTGAACATTCCATTAGCTTGCTGTTTATTAAAATGACAGTAGGTTATATTGATATAACTTACTAAAAAGGCAGACATTGAACATCCCTAAAGTTACCTAAATTAATGGTGATATGGTGATAACTGAAACAGCAGCGGCAAGAATCAGCGGCTTCAGATGACAGGATGTCGACAATATATCACTTGAAGCTTGTCAAAAAAGCAAGTGATACCAAGTTTCCAGTACTTCGTAGTGAAGTCTCGTCGAGGTACTTCAACCGGCTGTAAGTTTCCTTTAATAGCCGCCAACCGACAAGGTTGACAGTAGTTTATTGTAATAACGGTTGGTGGAATATGTATGTTGCATAGTGTATGTTCTATATAACATGACTGTGTTGTAGAAATATACTTGCATATTGGTACTATGTTATAGGAATATATATTGTGAATTACAGTATAAATTTACCTTTATACCTGTATTTCTTAAATGTTCCTGCACAAACATGGAGGAGGTAAGCATTCTTGAAAACGCGGAAAATATTAATTGGAAGAATAAAAAGTTATACCATTAATTAAATATTGTAAAATACTATAACCAGTGAAATAAACATTTCAATGTGAACATCTATATAATTACTACCTTAACATCACACAAAGGTTTACTCACACAAAGTAAGGAATTAAATGGTTTTCTGTCAACCTTTGGAGTTGCTATATAAAGGTATAACATTTTTTTTTGGGTTTTATTTTTTTCTTTCATTCTTTAAAGGACCTTAGTGAACGCGACATTGTCTTCGGAAGTGGCTTCATCGACACCGAGTGGGGAGTAATAGTGCTCGAGCTGTACAGATGAAGACGCCGTAAGAGATGGACAAGTCAAGGTTTTGGAACATATCACCATATGTCTTTTTAACACGTGTGGTGAGTGGACTTGTAAAAAGTAATATTATATGTTTCAACAATTTTATTCGTCCATTTTATGGAAGAATTTGTTTTTTTTTAATTATCTTAGTTTAATTTTAACAATACATTTTGCAAAGTGTAAATATTTGGTTAATGAAGTTCTTCGCATTTTCGTTTTGGATAGTTTAAAAAACATCGTATTTTAACTCTATTAGCGTTCCTGTTTTTCTAAATCGTTTATATGTAAATCGTTCGAAGCGGTAATTTAATGACTCATTTTTAGCCCTAAGTAACAAAATCTGTTCTCCAGTTACGTGAGGTTCGTACGTAAATAAATGTCGTACCCGCGTCCTTCTTTAAACATTTCTACCAAAAACTGCATTATGGTTTTCTAAATTTGTTTTCTACACTAATTTTTACACAATTATTTAATGGTGTAGTCATTTGTGTGCCAGCAAATATAATTGGGATTGTGTAATCTTATAAGTTTTATAAACTTTATTCGTCTAGGCACTTGAGGGTTAAAAGTTTTAACTGATTTCGTATAACCTAAGTATTGTTAACCTCCAGTATTTGCAATGTATAACAGTACTATATTTCATATAAGACTTTTGTACCTGTACAATCTAATGCACTGGTAGTTACACAATTATTCTTATTGTAGGAGTCAACGTTGCTTACAATTGTGCATTTATACAAAATCTGGAGCAAGAAATTACATAGATATACATTTATTTATTATGTACTTCAAATAAAGAAATAACTACCGTGGTATGATGCAATATTATGCAAATATCTTTAAATCTAATTTATCAGCAAGTAATGATATGGAGGTAAAATATGTAGCGTCAGGGCAGTAAGCTAAGACCTATATTGTTCCTAATGTATATTAATGATTTATCTATATACAGTACGTTATAATATAATGGGCAATTAATTTCTGTTTTGCAGATGACGTGACGGTTTTTTGAGAGGCGGAACTAGGTGGAGGTTCATTTGATCCTTCTTTATTAACACAATGGTTAGAACATAACATCTTATCATTAAATATTTCCAAATCAAAATTCATTCCTATTACATTAAGGAAAGCTAATAATTACAATTTAGAATATCTTAAGGTAAATGCCAAAGGTAATGTTCGTAAAAACAATTACATATGTGATGAAATTGACAAAATAATGGGTTACAAATAAATTGGTGTAATTTTTCTCTCGGAAATAAATTGGTTAAAAGACTTTAGTTTTTTAAATAAAATTAACAAGCACATTTTTACCTGTAGACAGTTATGAAAATTTTTCACAGATACCGAAATTAAAGCGGCTTTTTTTTTGCTTTCGTCCAATCCCAACTTTTATTAGGTACTATATATGGTTCTACCTTAAACAGCCATTAAACATTGTACAGAAAAGATTTTAAGAATAACGATTTTTTAAGAATAAAACATATTCTATAAAACTAATGTTTATCAAAACGATTCTTATTTACTCATACCCAAATTTTCTTACTTTTTTCAATCGACAACTCAAACTTATATCACACAATATTCGCAACAAGTTAATATTAAAATTCCTAAAGTAAAAAAAATCAGAATACAAAATTCGTATTAAACTACTCATATTTTGTACCGTAACGTGTATCTGAGTTACACCTTCGTTGATGCTTTTTAATTACTTAATCCCAAATGGTTAAAGCGCGCTAAGTATTGGTTACTATCATTGGATGGCGAGGATATAGGTAGACTTATTGTCCGTTGTTATTGCTGAACTTCTTACCCTTCCTCACCTATAATAATTGTTGTTTTGTCTAAACTCCACTCTAAATCATCGTGGTAAAATACTTTCAAGTAACTACGGTGCTACAAACTTCAATAAATGCTACGAAGTTTTTATTAAATCTCTAATAATACAAAACTACTATTTTTCTTATTTACTACTATAACATTTACGGTAAAGCCCTATACCCATATATGCTCTTCCTACATATATTGTTATTATTATTATGGTTTTTAAACTATAGTGGAATTAAATAGGTTCAGTACAGAGAGATGTAGACTTCATATATAACACCAATAATTAACTACGTATCAGTACTATATCGTTATATGTACTATGATACATGGTTTTAAGTATTGTATATATTGTTCCATTAAAATACGGAATAGTTACCTTGGTGATATGGATGGGTGACTAGTCTATCATGAAATCTGCATTAAAATAATGTAATGGATCATTTATGTATTTTTATATAGTATTAAACGATTTTATCTTACATCAGCATGGCCCACACTGCGTTGTTTTTTTACTTGGTACACTCATCATTTCAATACCAGAATGTCTAAAGTTTTAAAGAAGTTTTGAAAGCAAATGCGTTCAGAACTGTATAATAAAAATGAAAATTCCTGTGCTTTGTGCTTATATAAAAGTTATAGTAAAACACATTATTATATGTAGAAATTATTTATGAATTATTTAAGTATTTTATATTTAGCAAATAAACATTCCAGGCATTGTCTAGTTCATATTCGGCTGTGGTATTTTTGTAAATAATAATAAAACATTGAGTTTAGTTAACGATATAATTCTTAAATACGTTTCAAATAAAAGTTCAAAAACAATTCACCTGACCTTTCCCACAAGGTGCAATCTTAATTCCAGTTCTCTAATTGATCAATGTCAATTAAATAGCGTGATTTGTTCTGCATGGAGATTTGTGCATTATTCAGTATGCCGATAACACGTCTCTCTGTTTTAGC
This sequence comes from Homalodisca vitripennis, assembly GCF_021130785.1. Classification (NCBI taxonomy): domain Eukaryota; kingdom Metazoa; phylum Arthropoda; class Insecta; order Hemiptera; family Cicadellidae; genus Homalodisca; species Homalodisca vitripennis. The sequence goes on from NC_060211.1 coordinate 61,124,762, forward strand.
AAATCAATTCTGTAACAGCAGACTTTTTTGGAGACCAACAACTGCATCCAGCTTTTAAAACAGCCTAAACGTTCAGCAAAATCCTTCACCATTCATATTAAAATACACTTGTAAATTAAATTTTTTATTTTGATTTGCAACCAGTAGAATGGGATGATAACCAACTTTCATGGCAAGAGATACCGTACTGGATACTTGATTGATATACCCGGAATAAGTTCTCCTCGGTCGTTTTTGTTTTAAGATCCTTAACAAAGTACTCTGCCCCAATCCAGATTCTGAAGACGGTTTTATTTACCCTCAACCCACCTATTCACCAGTTATACGTGCAACTTGAGTAAAAATCGATTTCATTGAGAGTATCATAACTTCATAAACAAGATACTCGCATAATGGGACTGTTAAAATCCGAGAGTTTTTTAATTAAAGGTCACAACTGTCAAATTTCAGCGTCTTTATATTTCTATCATTGAATTAACTTTGTTTTGTATGAATAAAATTGCCATAATATGTAGGAAAAGTCATACATACGCATTAGACTAAAAGCAGAGATAACTACCGAAATGTGAGGCACAGAACGGTAGCTTATAAACGTTTACCATCCCAGTTGTTTATTTTATTTTATCAAGAATTTTCTACATTAAAACATTTTTAGGCGACAAAACCGATTTAAAAAATGTTTAGTTCCATAAATAACATACATTTTTTGTTATTGTCTGGAAGGCCACCCAATATGACCGACACCGTTTGCTGGAGGTAGAAATGTTGACAAATAAATGGAGTTTGCATGTGGAAACTGTATAATTAAGTGATACTTCAATGTATGTCAAACTTCGATTCAAGATATAAGATGACTTTTTGCAATGTGTTGTAGGTATTTATGCCTGTTAAATACTGGTTTGGTAAAGTTTGATTTCGACAAAAACCGTACGTAATTTGTCTACTTGTTTAATGCGGTTAGCATTTCTCTTCAAGTTTAAAAATTGCTCATATAAATATCTTCAGCACAACGAGCAATGCTGTAGTTTCAGTGAGAGCGATGAATGTAGGCTAAAATTATGAGAGTGAGATGAGGTTAAAAGATAATAAAGTATTTTTTGAAAGAGAACGCTCCCTCAGGTTCATATACTTAAAAAATTAGATGTACAACCTTAGGGAAATAATTATTTCTTTATACTTTATAATATCTAGTTTTAATCTTGATGTGACCTATCGGCAAATACCATTCTATAATTTTACAAAGCTATGATATTTACTGATCGGCTTATTTTAACTACTGTTCCCGTCTACCTTTAGAGTCAATACGAGCTCATTCATACACAATTTAGTATAGAGATAATAATAAATTACGATTTATCTCATGATATATTGTAGATATAGGGTTTGTTCAATGTCATAAATATTATTAATTTATTTTGTATAAATTACACTCGACAAATTACAAATTATTGTAAATAAGTGTAGCACTACATGATTTGTGTTGGCTTTCTTTTAGGGTATTTTGTGACGGCTATAAACTTATACATATTTAAAATTTATTATGCAAATAATTATTGCATAGAGACATAATTCGTTTATTTTATGAATATTTATTGTATATAAAATAATTTAAGGAAATCATCTATAATTAAAGGACTTAAATATAATAATATAATATAATACATATAATTACTGAGCTCACTAGCGAAACGCTTTGTATGTAACTCGTAGAGCAGGTATTCTTAAACTGATTTCAAACACTTCATACTTTCCATATGCACATTTTCAAGGGACATTTAACTCTAGACATATTTTAATTTTTTTAATAAATTTAAGTTATAATAAGAGCAAAGTTATTATTGTTAGATTTTTAAACATAGAGACAATTTTAGGGAGACTTGAAAGATTGTGTGATGAAGTGTAACAGAAACAATCAGACCAATCTCGCTTGTGCTCATCAACAGATATTTTGTCACCATTGTCTTTCTTATTATTATAAGAAGACATATTATTTCTGATGAAACTACTTGAATTTTATTGATTAATTAAAATCCCCGTTTTTAAACCTGGAATGGGTGAGCAGGATTTAGAAGAAGTAGGATAAACTCAGAAAGAAGATCTTAATGTTAATTTTATCCAAGTTATAGGTTTGAAGCCATAGCTTGTACGCATGTTGAGGCTTAAAAGAAGCCTTTATGATACGCGTGGTACAAGTAAATGTAATAACCTAACTTTTTCGGGTCCGAATCACCTTCAATCAATGCTGAGTTGTCGTTTTAATTTTACTTTATGACTTATTGTCAGCAATATAAATGAAAAATTATAATTAATAAGAGTAATATTAACGCATACGTCGTAGCCTTATAATAAATAGAGTGTAATATGATAGAGATTAAATGATTGTTTGGAGATCAAAATATCGGTCAATTTTAACTCATTTGATCCCATTGTTATGAATTATGAGTTTGAGTATTTCTTTTAAATGATATAAATAATTTTTTTTTTCATTTAAATATCCCGTCCTTCAGTTCTATTTAGTACAGTATTAAAGAATGAATAATTTTAATTGTTCTTTCAAGCAGCTTTACATTTTACACATTTGTATTGAAATCTTAAATAGCCAAGTAAAGTTAAATACAATCAAAATTAAATATTAAACATATTTCTCGTACGCAAGCTAACAAGTAACAATGTCAGTTATCACAATGGACGAAGGATATGTCACTGTAAAGTTAAGGAAAATAAAGCCTGTTGGACTAAAAGCTCTGAAATATCCATCCTCATGTCCTTTACACCAGACAGACAGACTGTTAAAGTACTTGTGTGACATTTCACATCGAAATATTAAGGCAGAATGATATAGACTAAAATTCTAAAAGCACTTTGTTTAATTACTTTTATGTGGGGATTTTTTATATTAGCTCTATAATTTGTTACAAATAATCGTTAGAAATAAAGATTTCATGTAATAGTAGATTACTATCTAAAGGATTAATCTTCGTTATTTTGATTTGGCGATATATATTTTGAATCTTGATTTGGATAAAAGTATTTAATGTTATTCTGTAACTATATTCAGTTTGGGACAAAGGTTTTAAAATATAACTTTTTAATATTAGAGCAGAAATAAATTTCCTTTCAGGACAGTACCGTCACTATCGCATTTTAACTTTATATTTTTTGTCTGATTAAAATTATTATCCAAGAGGTTTAGAAACCTAAAGTAAATTTGAGTTGTTTAGTGTTTGTTAGTATTAATTCCATAAAGCTGATTTGGTTGAGAGGCGTGGTGTTTATGGTGACCACAGAGAAACAGCTCAAAGTGGTAGTTAACTTTGTTGTTTGACTGCTAGAGACAACCACGCTTCGTTTACATCATGGTTACCCATGAGATCAATGTAAATATATTTGCTAATTTGCTAACCTTCGGCCAATTCCCATGGAGTGACATGTATCATGATTTCTTTCAACTCAATATTGGCATAGTAGAAATTAAGCTTCGTGCAAAATCTCAAGTCCATAAGTCAGCATTGTAGAGTTCTTGTAGTTGTGGACAATCGGACATACAGAAATGAAACTTTTCCAGTCCCAGTAGGGCTTGCCACATTCTAGCATGAAGACGTTTACAATAAGACACATACAATAATACATTTTCAGTTTCATTCACCATGTAACATTTTTGTGCAGCTTATAATTTGACAACTTGTTCCGTATTTTCGAGAAGGTAGCAGTTTGTTCATAAATTACATAATGCCATATAATATAGCCTGGACATATAGACCACATCAGTAGCAAAGCAAACAAGATGCTTGGTTTCATAACAAGATTCTCCAAGGCATCGACAACCTTTCTGCTCTTCGCTCTCTGTATTGTTCCCTTGCGAGACAGCTTGTGGAATATGCAAGTCCCGTGTGGTCGCCTTACACTGTTGGCAATAGGACGAGACTGGAGGCTCTACAAAGGCGTTTTCTTCGCTTGATTGGTGTCCGGCTGGGTTTTGCCTATCTTGATGTGCCTGTGGAGGAACTGTCCAGCAATCTGAACTTGTCACCCCTACTCTTGCCCTGCGACGTGACGTGGCTGATGTTGTCCTTCTCTGGAAGATAGTAAATGGTCGCATGAACTATCCAGATCTCCTAGCTGAAATCGACCTCAGAGTTCCGGCAAACACAAGATCTCGAGATCTGCTGGGTCGAAGATACCACTCAACCAACTTCGACTTCAACAGTCCTTTCGCAAGGTTTATTCGCCTGGGAAATCAGGTTGCGTCTGGGTGTGACCTGTTCTTCGATGGACTTCACCAGGTTCGTCGGCAGGCCTTCTCTCTTCTTTCTGTGAGGGACTAGAAATTAAGACCTAGTTAGCTTTAATCTGTGTTAAGTGCATGTTCATTGTATTATATGTTGTATTTATTTAATTTCTACTGTTATTTTGTTAAATGTTATATATTATATTTTAATTTATTAGCACAATTTATTTATGTTCGCTCTTATCAATCTTATAATTTCGTTAGCTAGTTGATTGCTTGTTCCTGTTGCACAAAGAGTTTTTATACATATTTTTTCCTTTTCGTAATTATTTATTATTCTACTTTTGTTGTTGTCTACCTATACTTTAGTTGTTTTTTATTGTTTTTTAAGTAAAATACAATTTATCTAAATCAATTTTCTGAGTTGTCTCCATACTTGAATAATTATTGTTGTTTGTTAATCTTTATTTTTATTTTTTGTTATGTTTTGGATATTTATTACTTGTTATATCTTTGAATACTTATTATTTATTATTAAATTTTGTATGATACCTATTTTGTTACTTTATGTAGATTTTTCATGTGATTATATTAATTTTATTTTCCGCTGTATTCTACTATCTATGCTTGTCTTTGTAAATTGGCTGCTGCCGTTGGAAAATAAAATAAAATAAAAAAGAAATAAAATGCAATTGGCATATGATTAAATCCAACACAATCCTTAACATGCTGAAGGATTGCTAACATAATAAGAGATCATGTGTATTGTTGCATACCCCTCATGTAGATAATGGGAGTTAAACCTCTCTCTTTTGATTCATTACTTTTCAGCTTATTTATTCACCGCCAACTGGCATCTATAAGTCATTTAATAAAACTATACACAAAATGACTGAGGTTAAATTCATCCTAGTACTGTGAAACATCGAACTATTTACTATGATTAGATTTTTTTCGTATCAGACAGGAACTCGTACATTTACAGTCTTTCTGATATCGTTAAGCAATATTACCTGTTTAATATATTGGCACATTTGTATGAGATATATTCCATGAAATCAGCAGATTTAACTTTAATTGCCTTAAACATCTAGCATTATTTTTGATGAATTTGTACCGTAGTTATAATCATTCTATTGAATCGCGGTAGGAAGTAGGCTCTTTGTTAACTAGACGCGGTGGGTGGACATTGTTTTGTTGGTTAGAGAAGTAAAACAGCTGTTAGAGATCTACATGGTGATACGTTCCCGAGCCGGTTTGGTTTGAAGGAGGGGGCAGTCTTCGAGTGGAGAGCAGAGCGTCTAGACGTGCAGTTCAGAAGCGATAGTACTTCCTCTAATCCTATACTTCTGTGATGTAGAGTAAATTTTTACCCGGTGTGATTTAAGTCAAGTTTTTAAATTTCTTTTCTTTCCTTAAGTGCGTAATAGTTTCTTTTCAGCCTCCATAGTCTTCAAAGTAGTAAGTCCCGTACCAGCGTTTAGTTTAACATCTTTTATTTTTATACTGTTGTGTTTAAATTTCTAAAGTTTGCCATATAACAGAGTCTGATAATTAATTCAATTTTTTGAAGTATTGTAAATTAGATTTTGATCGTAAAGTTAACATCAAGTTTTGTGTTATTTTGATTTCTAATATTTTGAGAAGAGAACTTTTTATTTTATTTTGTTAATTTAAACCATTTTGGAGAAGTATACATTTTTAGTTTCATTTTAATTTTGATCAGACTCTAAATTAGATTTGACCGATTGAGAGAAATTTTGAAGAAAATCAAATCAAGATTTTGTAATCTTTGTTAAATTTTGGGTGAAGTTTAATTTCGGAATAAATTAAGTATTTCCGAAAAGTTGTTCTCATTTATAGAAAATTACCTCTACACTCTATAAATATATGTACTATAATAACGGTACAAAATATTCGTTCATAATTGACATATATAACGAGTGTACTTAATCTGCCACAACTACATATATGTATGCTATCTTATAGAATAATGATACTGACTAAAACAGTAACAGAAACAATAATAGTGATAAGATTTGCATAGTTTTTCTATTATTCTCTTGATATGTACTTTATAATTGTGTACTAATAATGTATAGATATAGAATTATTATTATTATATAAAATAATACCATATAGCACGAACACTCATAATTTATATTCATAAACATTTTTAAACTGTTAAGGCTTCGCCGTAAAAGACACTGTGAGCAATCTGAAAACTGTAGGACATGAAGTGTTCCAGAAAATATTTTTATATGATATTTGAATATTTTTACAAAATTTGTTGAGCTAACGAGAACACAAATTTACTCAAAACAAATTTCTTTATAGCTCATCTTTTCAACTTTTACGATGGTGTCTGCCGACAATAGGAGATTATCCTTTTGCACAACATATGTTTGCTTTTGAACCTGGAATTTACACCTTGCTGATAATTATATGCAAATCTGTTACTTGACATTAAAAGACAAATTCACACTAAATCAGGTGCCTACTTTGAAAACTATTTACGAACCATTTTAAAAATTTCAAATTGTTTTATTTTCATTCTGATCATTTGCGATTCCAAATAACTACTTCTTCAATTATGCCAATTTCCCTTTATTATATTTATTCTTCACGGGTTACAATTTCAAAGTTACATTTCAATACACCACTCGTTTTCTAAATTAAATAATCTTAAAATAATTTTAAATAAACCATAAACTGCATGTAAAAAATGAAATTGAATCGGTGTTATAAAATTAAAACCAAGTATTTTATATTTCCTTCGTTACCATCCCAGGATAATGTATTCTTGAGAATATCAAACTTGAACACTACTACGGTAATTGAAGAATATTTGACACGTCTTTAAAAGTTTCAGGTTAATACTTATATAGAACTCTCATGCAAAGAGAATAAAGTTATTTTTTGCAGTTCAAAGAGAGTTTTCTGTCTTTCTAGTCGCGATGCAAAGAGATTTCCAGTCACCACAGGGAAGCTTTATTAGTTGAAGGTTTAAACTTTCCCTATTTACGATTTGCGTTCCCTTTTGTTGAGGATACAAACTGCTCGCTCAATGGAGAAGCACAAAATCACAACATAAGTAATATAAACCGATAAAGGACTATCAAAGGACCCGACAGAAAGGGACGAAAAAGTTAGCGTACAGACGAACTGATGGGCGGTCGGACTGCCCTTTGACATTTCGACACCAAAAAGAGTAGCGTTCTTTCTTGGACCAAGAGGAACCTATGTGGTAAGTCTCAAATCTGTAACACCATTCTAGCTTTAGTGTACATTCAACACAAACACGATTTTTATATCTATTTTCGATATATTTCTATAACTTGCTATTTAATGAAACTTTTTATAAAATTTATAATGTTTCTTAGTTTAAAGTCAAATCTAAATACTAAAAAATTAACACGCCTTGGTGAATACAATACAATTTCACTTAATAATATGTCAGTTACGCCACGGTCCATATTTTTAGCATATAAAATAACTCCTGCTATGTTTGAAACATTTACAATTTTAAAATTTAATTTTGTGATTAATTTACCGTTTTATTTTATATTAAATACTCATTCTCCATTATTTTCACCATATAAAATCGATACATTACGTCATTGTAAGTTGTAATAATTTAATTAACTATAGTATTTAACTCTTGTGTATTAGCCCAAGTTTCTGTGTAGGCAGTAACAATAAATTAGAATGTTGATGTAGGCAACACATGACTCTTTTTAAATTACAGATTTGCTGCACACAATCTGCACACGACAGCTATGATTTCAGTTGGCGTAACAGAGCACTAATCGTACTGATAAACACAACGACCCTTATGTTTCACGGTTTCAATACGATTTGAAAATGACACTGAGAATCTCATGTAGACTTTTGTTTCAATAGTAGAATACAATCCGTAATTTAAGGGCTATAGTTTAGTTACAAGAAAATTAGGAAACGTTTTAATATTATTTCAAAGCTATAAGAGGCAAAAAGAACACAGACAGAAGTGACTACTTCTTATAATGGCCTGTGAATTTATATCTTGAAAAAGTATGTTTGCTAATTATTAAACAAGAGACTCAATTCGTTAACTTAAAACAGTTTTATATTTTATATTAATTTTATACTTTTTAAAAAATATTATTTTTACATTTCGGATATCACAATGATCACTGATATCTAAATTTTAAAGTAATAAATATTTATACATTATCGTTTATATTACTTTCTACAATTTGATCAGTGTCATTTTCATTTCAATGTTGTATTTGCGAAATTATTCAATCATTTTATTTGTAATATTCTTAAAATAAATTTACGGGTCTATAATAACTGAAACAAGAAATGAAAATTCTGAATTTACAAAATCAATTCATACTCTGCTATTAGTAACTATGCTGAGTTACAAATTAAAATGGTTCCAACACTAAACTATAGTTACAAAAAGACAACAATATATGGTAAAATACTAATTAAAATAAAACTATGAACTCCAAGTTTATTTAGTAATTAATCCAACATACAATTGATTAACTTACTGCATCATTTTGCATAATTTATTACCAGTATTTAAAGCTCATCGGATCCTAAATTCAAGTTTAGCACGGTTACTATCAATTCATATTCCAGTTCAGTACTATTTTCGTCTTGATGACGTAAAAAAATGAATACAAATAAATGATCTTTTCTAGCTAAAAAGGCGTAGTGTAATTTAATCAGATAAGAAAATGAGTATTTTTGTTGCTTATTATTACAAACTTTACTCAATTACAATGGGCATTACCTTACATTCACTTAAAAATAAATTATGTACAACTGTTTATTATAAACCTTTTGTTGAAGAAATGTCAAGACTATTAATTGAATTTTTAAAAGATTAATTTAATTTAACAATTTCGAACGATAACAACATAAGTACATCGGGACATACACACAACAACATATGCTGGTTTTACAAGATATTGAGCATAGGTTGTACTACAATTATTGAGACTAGAACAGAGAAGAGGTAATAGACCTCCTGAGGCTAGAGCAGAACAGAATTTGTACTAGAATTACCTAGACTAGAGCAGAACAGAGGTAGTACTAGAACTTCTGAGTTTATAGCAAAGCAAGGGATGCACTAGAATCACTGAGACTGATCAGAGCATAGGTAATACTAGAACTCCTGAGGCTATAGCAGAGCAGACGTTGTACTCCTCTGTTCTAGGTTGCTCTTCTCTAGCCACAGGAGTTGTATTACAACCTTTGCTTTGCTCTATCCTGAGGATATAAGCAAAGAATAAAACATGATAGTGCGTGATACACATTTATAAGAGTAGAGGATACAATGATGCCATCCATGGTAATCTGCGGCTTGTCCATCACATATAACCTAACCCCACTATATCGCGTAATACACATTTCACTAGAGGAGAGAAACATAATGCTGCTAGCCATACTTATGTGTCAGATAATCGATTCTAATTTGACTTTGCTTTTTGCTTGCAATATAATAAAAATAATAAATCATTTATTTCCCCAAAATAACAAACTGAATATTACAAACAAATATTATTGCCAGTGCTTAAAAATAAATAATACTATGACATAACGTATTTAAAATAGCTGTAAATAAACAAATACAAAAAATCTTTTCTACTTATTTGATTTCTAATTTATATACTTAATAAAAATTTATGTACTTAAGTAACAAAATATAAAAAGTAGGTTACATCCTTTTAGGTTTTTCTTTCTTTTTTTTAAAACTAATAACTAGGCCAATAAATTTACACAATAAGGGAAATTTAGGCACCCCATAAGGCTGTGCCCGTGTTGGGGATACTATATACAAAAAGAGTAAAAAAACAAATAGCGGAAAGGAGGAAAAATGAGTTATTGTAGCTTATGTAGTAAATAATGTACTATTACGTTTCAAACTTTAAATTTAGTATAAATATTGTGCTGTATTAAATAAAAAGGATTTATTCATGATTTACATTTTAAATGTTAGGTTTATACATGTAACATCAAATATTATATTATAATTAATTATTTTATAATCCTCTAACGTGTCTATTTAAATATTATTATAACTTAGCAGACAAGACTAACCATACACTGATTTATTATCTTGAACATATACTTAATAGCCTATCATTTTGACAACCATACTCTAATTTTTTTTTAGTAAATATATTTATGTTCCTACTATTTTTGACTAATTCTGGCAATAAATTATATGTCCTCGGAGCTATAAAATAAAAAAAGATATAAATATGTTCCAATTATTGGGTTAGGATAGATTTAATTAAAACTGTGTTCTCATGGCGTAAAAAAACTAACAGCTTTGATCGTATCCCGTCACTGCCACTGCTTCAAAGTAACCCCATTTACTTTCCACCTCACTGCGTCTCCAGAAAATTTAATCTGCTTTATAATTTGTGTAGCTCATTTTCAGCTTAAACTCTAAAACGTAGAGTTTAATTGGAGTCGCAATAAAATCTCAGAACTGAAAATTTTCGTCCAAATTTCTAAACATATCTAATCCTGGTTAAATGTATGTGTATGACTAAAATTCTCAAAACAGTTAAATGAGTAACGTATGAATATATAATACAACACTTTATTATTCATGGTTAAGTGGAAAAGGTAATTAAATATATTTAACACGTTACTATTCACAGGTAAAACTGATAAAAGACAAACATAATTGAATATGCAGCGTGTCAATAAACTACCGCAAGGGCTTGACAAATGTCGAAGGATTACAGTAAACCATAAAACATGATTAACCTATTAAACCTATTTTGTAAACTATTAGCAATTTTTTAATGTCAGCGGGATGGCACACAACGAGTCAGAAAGAAACCCTAACAAAGAGAATAGGTCACGTAATACATCAAATTAAAGGTCTTTATTAGGAGAGTACAATGCCGCAACTCCGATCGTAAAAAGATGTCTCTTTAAAAAAGCTACAAAGGATCGAAGTTTTATACATTTACAGTGTAGGTCCTGCCTCTAAATGATTTAATACGTTTAAAATTTTGTTCAAGTTTGTGGAAGTTAAACCTAGGAAAAGAATACTGGACTTAATAAATAGTTTTCAAGGTAGTTATTCACTTTTCATATCCAATACAGAATGGTGTACAAAGAGTTTAGCGAAATAATTTACTGTAAGCAAGTTCAAGATATATATCATATTAAAGGGATTACGACCTTGGACATATGCCATTTTGTACTGGATTGACAAATTGAAGTTGTTTGTTGTATTCATCCCTACTAAACAACACATGGTGACCAATGTTGAAGTCTTCAAAAGTGATACCCCTTCACAAACAAGGAAGCAAGCATGATTTGGAAAACTACAGGCCGATTTCTCTGGTCTCTACCTTTTCAAAAGTTATAGAGAAAGTTGTACATATGCGGATCTGTGAACACCTACAGAAGAATTCCATACAACTCAGAGAACAACATGGATTCCTAAGTAAGAAGTCAACTCTGACTGCCTTTAGTGGAGTTGGTGGAATACATCATTGATAGGCTCGAGGAGGGACATAGTGTGACCGGTGTCTACCTGGAATCTGAGCAAGGCTTTTGATTGCCTAGGTCATGAGCTAATCCTGGCTAAGCTCAGTAAGCTTGGATTCAGGGACACCGCTTGGAACTGGTTCAGCAATTACCTTCAAGACAGAGACCAATTAGTTGAACTAAGGCACTTCGACAATAAAGCGACCACCTTCTTCAGGTCAAGTCAGCTCCCCATTACCAGGGGCGGTTCCACAGGGGGTCCGTGCTGGGTCCTGTGATCTTTATTCCTGTTTACCTACGATTTACCAGAATACACTCAAGAGTTCTGCAAAACAATCATGTATGCAGACGACTCTGTCCTTTTGTCATCCAGTATTTCTGCGGAGGATTTGGAAATCAAAGGTTATATTGCACTTGGTCTGGCCATGGATTACTGCAATGGGAATGATTTGGTCTTTAATGAAACCAAGACGAAACAGCTTGTTATGGGTTCAAAAAGAGATACCATCTCTGAGTTTCCTGGACTTCAATTGGTGGAATCCACCAAAAACACCTCGGTATCGTCATCGATGGCAAGTTGTCGTGGGTGCAGCACCTAAACCATCTTATGCGGCAAGCTGAGCAGCGGTATCTTCGCCCTGAGACGGGTTAAGTCCGTCAGCAACATTGAAGCCGTTAAAATTACATACTTTTCCATCTTCGAGAGCCATCTGAGATATGGAGTTACTCTGTGGGGCGCAGCTTCCCCAGCTTCATCTCGAACGTGTCCTCACAATCCAAAAGAAAGCTCTCAGAATTATGGCAGATTTGGAGTGGAACGAGAGCTGCCGTGAGCACTTCAAAAGATGGAGGATTCTTACAGTTGTAAATATATACATACTGGAGGTGATCATTTTAGCCTGCAAAAAGAAGTATACCTAGAGGAGAAGATATTCATCAGCACAACACCCGATTTGCCCACAATTTCATTCTTCCATCCCACAACAGTAGAAGATTTGAAATGAAGCCGACGTATGCTGGGGCCAGGCTGTTTAACCTGCTACCGGAGGAGCTGAAGAGGACTGATCCAAAAGCCTTAAAAGGAAAACTCTACGAGTGGTTGCTGCAACGTCCATTTTTACAGTGTGAAGGAATTCATGGACTGGGCAAACTGTTAAAAACAAGTGAAATATTGTTGTAAAGCAAGTATTTGGACTATTACTAAAAATGTTTGTTAAGTTGACGCCATTTCAATCTCAATGATTGTAAATAAAGACCTCTCTCTCTCTCTCTCTCTCTCCTCTCTCTCTCTCTCTCTCTCTCTCTCTCTCTCTCTCTCTCTCTCTCTCTCAAGGCAGAATACATGAAGCTCCTCCACTCATTCTCAGTGATAGCTGTCAGCCAGGACCCACGCCAGTCCTCTCTCATTTTTTTTTTCTAACAGTTTGGCAATGACAAGAGAGTTTAAAAACAAACAATTTGAGTATATATGGATATAGTTTTTAATTGGTTTTAGTTCAAATCCTAGTCATAATTATTTGATTTAAATCGAAAATCGTAACTTACTATATACTTATATACTTTTCATCTCTTCATGACGTTAGTTATGTTTACAGATTCTATTTGAGTTCAGAATTCGTTGTTTGTTTAGGAACCATTCAAACTTACGGATATTAAGGTATGGGAATATTGGAAGACGGAAGTGTAAAACTCAGCTCCGGGATTTGCAGTTTTATTGCTCTTCCTCCCTTATTTAATTTTGATTTTTTTCTATTTTAATGAGTTCAAAAATAGACTACTTATATAGGGCGGATCTCATTAGCAAACTGTTATAAAAACTATCTACTCATACGAGGTGATACCAATATTTAACAATATCTTATCTACAGCCTAGTAAATTTAGAAATGTAAATATTAATTTTTAAATATTTTTCGTTTCATTTTCATTTTTAGTTATTTGTCAATTTAAACGATTCTCATGAACGTATATTAATCTTTAACACTGTTCTATTCTGTTATACTGACACATTTTACGTCAAGATTCCTTGTCCTCTATTCTGTTGCGGATATAAGTAATTTTTTTACCCTAATTAAACTATATTTTCAAGGAGCAAATAAATTTAATTGAGATTAATGATAACATTAAAAATAAATATTATGAAAAAGAAACAAACAAAATTATTCCTGGCTATTAAAATTATGGTGCGCTCCTTCAAACTTCAATATATATTATACGTTATTTTAGTTTCTTTCTTTCCTGATTTTAATTAGTATAACACCTTAACATCTTGAATTTTTTCAAGTTTTAAGAAGTTAATAATCTTAATCTTTAAAAAATAAATATATGTTAAGTCAATGACAGCCATTCACTAAAAGTTATCAAATAATTCTTATTAAATTACACCAACACAGCCAATGGTGGTTCCCTATTGGTGGTGCTTTGCAACTCTACTAACTCGCACAAAGGGAGGTTTCAGCTTTGTTTTAGCTCTGTTTGGACAGAAAGCAAACACTTTTAGAAAGCGAGTGAGTGATGCAGATTGAGTAATGAAACGGTTGAGTAAATCAACGTTAATTCGTGAAAATGTTCATTGTAGTTTGGTGCACTACGGGAAGGGCGAATTTTGTTTATGTTCGTTAAGAAAAACAATTTTAATTTTGGTGACACAAGTCAACCATAACATGTTCCTTCAATTTTTTACTTCCACAAATAAAACACCACCTTACTGAATGTTTATATCTGGAACCCGTAAAACAGAGAGTAACATACAGCAGTAGTTCTAAATGCTAGGCTCCACTTATTAATTGTACGACCAAAGCTCATATTATTATGACTTTATTTGTATTAGATATTTAAAGTAGTTGGGGTTTATTAGGACTCTTCTTACAATATTTCTGTATCAAACTTAAGTATAATAATTTAATAGCGTCATCTCAAAGGTTAGTAATTTATTGCGCTGATGAACTGTGTAGCTGTGTAACTCAATTTGTGAAACTTCAAATTTACTAACTCTTTGTTTTAAAGGTTATTTTGACGATGGAAGGATTGTGAAGGAAACAGGATTTTTCCGGACATTTTGCCATCGTTCAGTGAAACAAGAAAACAGTAACACTACGTTTCGAGATCTGCAATCTGATCTCTTCTTAAGGTAAAGAACTAACCTAATACATAATTACAAACTAAGTTAAAATAAACAAAATCTTTTAACTAAAAAGCGTTGTGGCACGCCTAAGTCCAGGAATCACAACCTACATGTTGTTGTCAACTTCACTAACACTCACAAAGACATGCAACTTAATACAAAACACTAATCATTAAAAGTAAACTACGGAATACAGGTCACAATGCGTCTTCACTCGTCTACTGACCACCTACGACTGACCAGAGGGACTAGCCAATGGCAATCGTGACGCTGGCTAAAACAAGATGGCGGACATACAAGGGAAGGGGAACAGGAATGGGCCCTTTCGTTATTATTGGTTCATGCGAGATGAACTTCTTAAAACCATATTGTGACTCCGCATTGGTTTATTACAAATATCCGATCCGTTTGATACTTTTGGTTTTCTCTTTAGTTCATTTTTTTTAGAATTGGCAACCATTTGTATAGTTTTGTATTAAGTGCATGTCTTTATGTTAGTGAAGTTGACAACAACATGTAGGTTGTGATTCCTGACTTAGGCGCTGCCACAAACGCTTTAGTAAGATTTGTTTATTTTAACTTAGTTTGTAATTATCGTATTAGGTTAGTTCTTTACCTGAAGAAGAGATCAGATTGCAGATCTCGAAACGTAGTGTTACTGTTTTCTTGTTTTACTAACTCCATATGGTTTTACCACTTACAATAGTGCCTATCTGATTAACTCAGGATCTAACTTATAGTGTTTACACCCTTTTTGCTGTTAGAGTAATGAATTTGTGGAAGACTGCTTTAGTAACCGAGAGTCTTAAATAGAAGTTCAGTTTCCGATTTAAGATACTCAAAGCATCTTGGTCATTACTGATTATTACGAGTATGTGCCTTGTTGGGTTACATGGGTGGTAATTTTATTCGACTTCTCATCTGAACCTTGGACTGTAGGGCTACTATTGACTTAGCACATGTGATGACTATTTTTGCGGAAATTAATACTAATAATCTTCACAGACACTCAATTGTTCTGTTATCTTTGGCATTATAGGTAAATCTATACCAAATTGAACTATTTCATAGAAATTCCCGGATCCTCTGGCCCATCACAAGAAGTGGGGTGAGGGTAGGTGAAGTACTTGTCGGTAATAACCGAGTTACAGTTGACGCTCAGCTGGTATCGGTGTCGTCTCCTCGACCTCTCTTGTAATCAACTCACAGTTCCACACCTCCACATTATCTTCGTTTACCTCAATATTTTCTTCCAAGATATTTTCCTCATAACATTTAAGTATTCTTTTTCGAAAAGTTTTTGCTGTAATTGTTGCTGTTGTATTATACAATTTTTTGAAAAATTGATATTTTTGTCTACCTTCTTACAGTCTTTTATGGTATCATTAACTTAAAGGCAAAAGTATTTCAGATCGCAAAATTACATATTACACGGATAAATCGGGTATCCTTTTCTAGTAACGACTCAAATTCAGCCGTTTATCGTTCAGAGAATTGCATCCAGATAGGGTATAAATGATAGCAGTTTTGGTATTACATACATTTACCAGGTACCCATTTTACCAATGTTTTTGGCAATATATACATTTTCCAGTGAAAACCTCGAGACAGCTGTTGATTGCCCAGAGAATTTAATCAAAGGTTAGAACTTTAGAGTTTTTAGAGAAGTTTAGAGAGCATCAATTCTAGTGACGAAATATAATTGGCTGATAATTACTCAGAGAACTTACTCTAAGGTACAATATTGTAGATTGCAAGTTTAGTGAGTAGACATATAGCAGGAATCTATTCTGGTGACAACCACGACTCATCTGTTGATTGCTCATATACTCCAATTGGCTTTGGCTCAAATGTGACTAATTGTATACTAATCAATGCTGCGGAGTGCTCAGTAACTACTATTGGTGAATGTTACTTTCGTGTCAGTACCAAACTGAGGATATTATAGTGATTTTTTTATATATTTCATGCGCTAATTTTCTGACAAATTAATTAAATGAGTACAAAAAATTAAACTTGGTTTGCTTACATTAATTGCTATAAACCTCTGAAGTTTTTATTGCGCTTTAAATTAAATCATTCAGTTTTACATTTCTTATTTATACGAATATAATAAATGTAAAGTAATTTCTCTAATACATCGAGAGAATATTCTCAAATATGTATCAGTTTGTCTCTTCATGATTGGTTTGCATAGGCAATACAGAAAATGCAGAAGTAACTGTACGTTTGTGATATGCTAGATATATGTACGACTACTACTCTACCTACTCTATTATGCACGATTTGATGGACTCACAAGTGTTTTTGAAGGTTTTTGCATTTATTTTTGAGCCTGCGTCTTTGAACTGACGATACCACCATAGGAGGATCTGACGTGTTGGAGAATATATTTTATAGAAGCTCTAGAATTCACGCTGGACAATAATCAATGATAAACTTCGTTCATATTTCAGAACACAAACTGTTTTGCTGACTATTAACCATTAGTACGTATTTTTAATGATTGAAAATTTATTAAACACAGCCTAAATTATATACATTCATATTCATTCTTCTTCATTATTTTTTCATAAAAATTTTCCCTTTTATACAATTTACATACATAGGTTCAATAGGCACATAGTTTAAATTATAACCAATTTTATAGAGATAACATTTATTTGGGGATATCAAATGTTTCTTTTTAAATCTTGTAATCTACCATCTCCTGATTATGCAATAAATTTTTTTATAAATAATAAGATATAATGCTAGTGTACCCTTTTTATTTAATTGGAAATAATTATGGTGTAGGCACTTACTTCCTACTAAAGTATGAGGTTAAGAGGAAGTTTTACATTAATTTTTATCATAATGAAAGTATGTTATTTTTTTCATAAGTGCAGAGAGACGGACAGAAGGCCTTTAGCTAGGTCTGCAACGCGGGTCCGAGGCAGATTAAGGACAGAACAGCTGATTCAGGCGTCTGTACATTGCTGAAGATAGATATATCATTTATGAAAGTCCGATTTTTTATAACCTGTAATATTATTTATAATTATAGGTACTTTATGTAGGCTTTAGCTTATATGTGTTAAAAATCCACATATAAGCTAAAGCATGCATAAATTACCTATAATTATAAATAGTACAGTACATAATTGATGCAAAATTATTACAGTAAATATTTGAAAAAAATAAATTGCAACGAAATTTGATTTTAGAATATCCCAAAAATATTTTGGCGAAAATAGATATTTCATAATTATATATTTACAGATTTTAAAGAAAATATGCTGTAACGTATTTACATGGAAAGTTTTCTGTAGATAATACGAAATATTTTCACCAAATAACAAGCGATGTTACGAGTAGAACCAATAATAACTCGTAATAAGTAGAACCACACCATCTGATTTTATGTAAACTCTGCACTCGAGCTGATAAAAAAATTATACGACATTATTATATATGATAAAAATTTCAAATGAAATCAGCGTGAATACATGAGTTTCCTTTTTAAAATAAAATGATTTATTTGTAGTAAACTCATACAGTGTACACCCAACTGTCATATTTAAATCAATTTGAAAAATAATTTACTCGTATAGTAGAGAAGAGAAGGCAATAATTTTTCAGACATATATTACACACAACGTTATAATTTAGACTGCATGTAAAAGATAAAAATTATCATCCAAGGCACAAAACGTGCTCAACTTGTAAATTTATAGCTTGTTTTTGAACAGAGCAGCATATTTGTCACAGAGGTAAATAATGTGATTCTATACCAATTTTTACTCATACAATTCCATTTTAAAACACGAGTTTATTCATGTACTTTGTTATATTTTGAGATTAATATATTTATTCAAATAATTCTACGAGTTAATGTGGATAAATTGCTTAATTTAATTATAAATCAATTGTGAAGAAATAAAGATTATAGAACTACCAAAGTAGTACATATCGATGAGTAATACACGATTAAATTATTGATGTGAACAAAGTTCAAAGAAAATTGTAATGATTTAAATAAATAAATATAGAAACCTTTCATCAAAGTGTCCTATAATACTTAAAAGCAACGTCCTAGAACATGGATATCAAGTAGATAATTTAAAAAGAAGTACCAATAATGTTTACAAATAGTTTGGAACTGTTTTAATGTAGGCATCACGAATATGTTTATAGTAAATTGTCTTCATTCAGTATCGTATGCATAACAATATGTCTTTCTTAAATCATTTTCGAAAAGAAGTAAATAAAACAAGATATATGAGCCAAAGACGAATTCTCCTTTTGTATGATTTCCACAAACAGTAATTGGGTTTGACGATGAAAATTTAACTTTAAAATATTTAGTTATCAATATGAGGTAAGCTCAAACTATCAAAAACAATTGTAGTCTAGGAGCCCAAAGCCAATATTTACTCTTTAACACCTTATTTATTCGTGTAATCAATATTGACTTTTCCTCAAAGCACAAATTGATTGTCAGCCGCACTAATTATGGTGAACGTCGAAATAAGAGAGTACTGAAAGGGTTAAAATATCTCAAATCGTATATTGGTTGTATTTGCCGTGGCAATAACGACTATCTTCAGTTAGTATTATATAAATAAGAAATTATAAATACAAAAATTCTGAAGGAAAATTCATTAATGTTCGTACATGGTTACAACATTTAAAGTTGCATCCAAACAGAAGAATGTAAGGCTGAAACTCGGCACAGAGCAGCAGCACTATGTTTTATTGACATCGTAAATGCTCTTAAAAGTATCCATTAACTTCTCGCTACATAAACTGGTTGTTGTCGCTTCGTATATTCTGCTTACAACTTGCTTACAAAGAGTATCTTTACGAAATAGTTAGATTTTTTAAGATAAGGACTCTTTCATAAACGTTATTGGCACTAATAATCATCTTTCAGTAGAGGCTTTTGTTACAAAATGAACTTCTGAAAGCAAAACCACTTTCTGCTGTTATATTAGTTAAATTATCTCTTTGGCTTGAAATTGGACATATTTTATGAGGTTTTTATAAGTTTTTCAATTACTATCAACCAAAACTGTGTACAAACAATATAGCTTTATTTCATCATTTGGCTGTGTCACTTTTCTCCATAAGCTCTCAGTATACAGGAGATAAATCTAATTATAGATCGATTGCTTTTACATATTGTGCCTTTTCTGTTGGATTTCTATTGGATTTTTGAAAGTTTTTGCCCATTTTTAATGAGGTCTACTATTCCACTTTCAATAATGGTGCAATATACATCTTTCATTTGTTATGGTTATTAAGGTATTTTTGACAAAATTAAAAAAAGTGTTAACATCAAAGACATTATTTTAAAATGATTCAAATCTTAACCTAGCCCCATTGTTGTAATGTTTTTACGTCATCAGGACTTTTAGGGTGCAATGTTTCATTTAAGATCTGCATCCATGCAAGCGTGCAAGAGTGCAGGCGTGCGAGCGTGCAGGCGTGCGTGCGTACAGGCGGGTCCCCAAAATCAATCCTGACCTCTTTCTTTCCTATGTGATTTATCTCTCTTGAACAATATTAGGGGTATCAAACAATGTGTGGACAACACTCTTCAACATTAAGTTCAAAAACTATTTTATTGTCTAATGGATTGAGAGATTGTGTACTCTATAATATATTTTGTACTAGACTGCTCTTTACAAGGATCCGTTTTGTGTTAAATCGTTCCCATTTACGTTCTAAAACCAATTCCTACGGATACTAAACAGAATTTCAAACTATATAAGTACGCTCTGCAATATAATTAAATATTAAACAATTTTTTTTATTATATGAACAGTACATTTATTAAAAACAACTTTGTTACATTGCTTAATTCGAAATTTTTCATATATCAGATAGATAAATAAATATCTCAGAAATTTAAAGTGTATTTATACTAAAATTATTAATCCTTTGAATTTCTCATCCCTAAGTTTAATTTGTACTTAATTTAGGACAATTGGGTAAACTATGGTAGGTGGCATGTACAGGAGGGTGCATACTAATAATCTTACACTCCGAAACTAATAATTACCATTTATTTGTTCAAACGTTTTTATGCATGGTAACAACACTATGCCTGGGACGAATAGTTTTAATGTAGTGCTGTTACTATTAAAAAGGTTAAAATAAGTGAAACAGGTAATAATTATTTATTATGATAATAACCATTTTATTACCACGCACTGATGGATGGTAGTGACAATACGCCTAGCACGAATAATCCGAATGTAGTCATGTGGTTATTAGAAAGATTAAATGACTGGGACTATTTAAGCGTGGTATATTATAATTATCTTAAAATGGTTTAAAGGGATTGTAGATATACAAATTATTAGTAAATTATGTAAAATTTAAAAATGATGTTTAATTTGAAAACGTAATACAACTTTATATAAAATTAGCAAATGAAAATGCTTTATCAAGTTTTTTTGCAATAATAATACATTTTCGTAATATACAACTGTTATATGTTGAAGAAGAAGCAAAGATTACACGTGGTCTTCAGTCAATACGAGCGCCGCTCCTGATATTCATGCTCAGTATGAGGAAATAAAAGTTAGGAATGTATAAAACAGAAATGTTGTTTTTATACTAATGTGCTGCGGAGGCACGTTCAGTAGAACAGAGTGACTCTCTGCGGTGGTCCAGGACATTACCGTCACTAATTACTTTACATTATTGACATTAGTTAAACTTCTTCCTACTACAAGTTATCAGTGAATGTCACCAGTCAGTGTATATGATCATCCAAACATTTGGTATTAATTCAAATATGATATAAATATAATTTAATAAAAGCAATATATTAAAGTGTATTATTTACTATCACCCAAATACATGAAGGGATTTAACAACTATTTGCATGTACATTTTACTCCTTAACAATTTTAGCTCTTAAATTAGGAATTTATGCAACATCTACCTTCTTCGTCTAACCATACCTTTCATACTGTTACACCCTCAGATTAGAGTCTAAGAATATGATATATAAACTACCTTAATAATTCGTAGCGAAGGTGTTGACATCCTACCCGACTGTACAAATGCACAACCCACTCTCCATGAACGTGGACTGTTTGTAACGCCGTATGTACCTGCAGCTATAACCTCATACTGAGCAGAGTCCATCGACATCGGGATCCTCGAACTAGACATGGAGAGCTTGGAGAGGAGCATTTTGTCTGTTCCGCGGTTATTTGTATAATGGACTTCTTCCTCAAACCGAACAAGATATGGATGACAGAGTCACCTAATGGCCGATACCATGGACATACAGGACTGAAGATACACCAATCATTACATACGATCCACACTAGAGAAAGCTCTATGTTAAACAGAGTGCGGATGGTAGTGACAGTGCTATGAAATCGTAACTAGTTTTTACTCCAGCTCTCATATATCTAACCTAAACTTTTACCATAAAGAATTTTAACCCTCGTATTTTGACAACGAATTGTCCAAACCGGCACACTGGTATTAATTACCAATCAAGAAAGTCCACAAACAAACCATAGAGGGATGCAGAATGTAACAACCTGCAATAAATCAGATTTTAATCACCGTGAGAGGTGAGTGACAGGAGTGCAGTTTTCACAATAATAACTTGATACATAAATATACTTTTAATAATTTAGCAGTAAATTCTTATAGTTCCGATTGCATGTCGAATGAGTATGGATTGCTTCGAAATGATTAACAATATTTCAAAGTTTGAAAGTCATCGCCGTGAATAATTAGGTCAACATTATCATAATAATAACTCTTTAAACTTAATACAACAGTTTACTCCTAATAGTTAATGACACTGAACGTAAATTTACTGTTCTTTTTATTTAAAAGGTCTAATATTCAAAGTAAGGATGTAATATCTATAGAAAATCATATAAAATAAATCTTATTGATAAGAAAGTACTACTTATAATATTGTTCTTGTTTTGTTAACTATAGCGCTTAAAGCAATTGATATCAATCACAAATATTTACGAGTATCTGATTATTATTAAATATATCCATAATAAATTCTCTGTGTTGATCTAAATTTTGATTCGTATTCGAATCTTGCTACTAATTTATCCAATCCAAAAACTGGCCATGTTTTCAATAATGTTTGATCATTGAACAAAACAATTATTTGAATCGTCAATCGTTTTAATTTATACGTGATTAGGTTGCAAAGTTCTGAACCTCGTTTTATATATATATCGCCTTTTTGGGATTCAATGTTTTATTGAAATTAAATAAGGCTATTGCCATTTATACAATTTAATGTAAATAAAAGTCGTTTGACAGGTATTTGGTCTTCCGATCATATGTTACTTTGCTTATTTAAACACATGTGACAGATACGGCCAAATACAAAATAATTGAATCGGAAAAAAGTAAGCGCTCTGTGGTGTAATGGTAGCTCATTCACCCGGCAAGTGAGAGATCCGGGTTCGACTCCCGGCGGAGCAAGTACTTTTTTGCGATTCAATGTTTATTGAAATTAAATAAGGCTATTGCCATTTATACAATTTAATGTAAAATAAAAGTCGTTTGACAGGTATTTGGTCTTTCCGATCATATGTTAGTTTGCTTATTTAAACACATGTGACAGATACGGCCAAATACATAAATAATTGAATCGGAAAAAGTAAGCGCTCTGTGGGTGTAATGGTAGCACATTCACCGGCAAGTGAGAGATCCGGGTTCGACTCCCGGCGGAGCAAGTACTTTTTGCGATTCAATGTTTATTGAAATTAAATAAGGCTATTGCCATTTATACAATTTAATGTAAATAAAAAGTCGTTTGACAGGTACAGGTATTTGGTCTTCCGATCATATGTTAGTTTGCTTATTTAAACACATGTGACAGATACGGCCAAATACAAAATAATTGAATCGGAAAAAGTAAGCGCTCTGTGGTGTAATGGTAGCACATTCACCCGCAAGTGAGAGATCCGGGTTCGACTCCCGGCGGAGCAAGTACTTTTTGCGATTCAATGTTTATTGAAATTAATATATATATATAAGAAAGCGCTTTAGAATGTGACACGTGGAGCAGATGTTCTGAAACTGATTTTACAAAGTTTATACTGTCCGTCTGCATATTTAAAACCGTTGTTTACAAGTGTTAATAAATTATAGTCATAATTATAGGTACATTATTATTATTATTAAAAATGTGTACATAGAAATAGAGTTTAGGGTGATTTGAAAGATTGTGTGATGAAGTGGTAACAAACAATTAACACTCAGAGACCAATCTCGCTTGCGTTCATAACAGAAATAAAACGCCACTATTGTCTTTCTTATAATTATACAAAAGACTTTTGAATATTTCTGATGAGACGACTAGCTGAAGCAAGTTAACTTCAGTCGTAACAGAACCTGAGGTGCGTTTATCACGGAAAACGTGCAATATAGTATAACTTTTGACAATTTCTGCATCACCATTGTCTTTCTTATAATTACACAGAAGACTTTTGTATATTTCTGGTAAGACGACTAGCTGATGCAAGTTAACTTCAGTCGTAACAGAACCTGAGGTGCGTTTATCACGGAAAACGTGCAATATAGTATAACTTTTGACAATTTCTGCATCACCATTGTCTTTCTTATAATTACACAGAAGACTTTTTTATATTTCTGGTAAGACGAGTAGCCGATGCAAGTTAACTTCAGTCGTTACAGAACCTGAGGTGCGTTTATCACGGAAAACGTGCAAGATAGTATAACTTTTGACAATTTCTGCATCACCATTGTCTTTCTTATAATTACACAGAAGACTTTTGTATATTTCTGGTAAGACGACTAGCTGATGCAAGTTAACTTCAGTCGTTACAGAACCTGAGGTGCGTTTATCACGGAAAACGTGCAAGATATTATAACTTTTGACAATTTCTGCATCACCATTGTCTTTCTTATAATTACACAGAAGACTTTTGTATATTTCTGATGATACGACTAGCTGATGCAAGTTAACTTCAGTCGTTACAGAACCTGAGGTGCGTTTATCACGGAAAACGTGGAAGATAGTATAACTTTTGACAATTTCTGCATCACCATTGTCTTTCTTATAATTACACAGAAGACTTTTGTATATTTCTGATGAGACGACTAGCTGATGCAAGATAACTTCAGTCGTTACAGAACCTGAGGTGCGTTTATCACGGAAAACGTGCAAGATATTATAACTTTTGACAATTTCTGCATCACCATTGTCTTTCTTATAATTACACAGAAGACTTTTGTATATTTCTGGTAAGACTACTAGCTGATGCAAGATAACTTCAGTCGTTACAGAACCTGAGGTGCGTTTATCACGGAAAACGTGCAAGATAGTATAACTTTTGACAATTTTCTGCATTACCCTTGTCTTTCTTATAATTACACAGAAGACCTTTGTATTTTTCTGGTGAGATGGACTAGCTGATGCAAGATAACTTCAGTCGTTACAGAACCTGAGGGGCGTTTATCACGGAAAACGTGCAAGATAGTATAACTTTTGACAATTTCTGCATTACCCTTGTCTTTCTTATAATTACACAGAAGACCTTTGTATTTTTCTGATGAGACGACTAGCTGATGCAAGATAACTTCAGTCGTTACAGAACCTGAGGTGCGTTTTATCACGGAAAACGTGCAAGATAGTATAACTTTTGACAATTTCTGCATGCGTTTCTTTTAATAATTATGAATCCTGTGTTTATAAACCTGGAAGGGATTAGCAGTTTTTTAGGTAAGTAGGATAAATATAAAGGGGAAATAATAATAGAAACTTTTTTGTATCTAGAAGCATAGTATTAATGCTTGTTGATAATGATCACACTTGATACAAGTGAATCTCGTAACTTTTCTTTGGTCCATCAATTAATCTATGCTGAGTTGCTTTTTTTAAATTTTACTATACGTTTTGCAAACCTCTTTTTGAGCATGAAAAATGTAAAATTATAAATAATAAGTATAATATCAACTCATGCATAGCATAATATATCGAAGGCAATAGGATAGGAATGATTTGATGAGATAGAGACTAGAATCACGATGTTGCTAGTTTTTAATTAGTTTGATTCCATTATTATGAATGATGTGTTTAAGCAATGGTTTAAGGTTATAAAAATAGTGTTTACTTTAATAAAATCTATTGATTTGGTTACTTATGTATTTATTATAAAGTTAGTTAGATATGGATAGATGAAGGGATTATATGACCTTCAGCTTCAGTTAATTAAGTCTTAAAAATAAATAAATTGTAATTCAAAATATTGTTTAATGCAGCTTTCACCTTCTTTACAGTTATATCGAAATGAATAATAAACAGGTAAAGGTAAATACAAACTATGATTGAATAAATTCCACACTATAATATTCCCGATGGCTCTCCCACTCATTCATTGGGATTTTAGAGAAAATGCCATTAAGTGACTTTAACTTTCTCTGTTTACTATACTAACGAAAAAACTGTGATGAAGACGAAGGACGATAAGTAAGAGCTAAATGTTTCAATAACTTTAAGTATCATCGTAATCTGTTACCAGATGCCACTTTAAACATCGAAGGGATGAGTATTAAGCAGAGTAATAGCAAATGCAAAATATATCTATATCTATATATATATATATATATATATATATACTCGCCTTCGGCTCGCTGGGGGCTACGCCCCCAGGCCCCCATGATGTACGCTTGTAAATTCGGGGGATAAGAGCGATTTGGTGATTGGTAAAATTTGGACATGAGGTCATGCCAGGAATTTCTCTGGGGGGGTTTAACGTTACCAGGGGTTACGACATCAGGGGGTTATCTGGTCATACCAGGAACTTCCCAAGGGGGTTAAGAGATTTGGTGAGTGGTAAAATTCGGACATGAGATCATGCCAGGAAATTCCCTGGGGGGGTTTAAAGTTACCAGGGGGGTTAACACATCAGGGCGTTTAATTTACTCAGGAGGTTATCTGGTCATACCAGGAAATCCCGGGGGGGGTTAATGTTATCGGGGATTAATGAAACACCCCAGGCCCTCTTTCGGGTGTTGGCCAGATCCGGGGATAAGCGGAATTCGGAATTAAATTGGACCCATTTTATTGAATATTTTTAGTTTTAATCAAAGTTTTGACTTTAATGGCATTTTACTGCTTAACCGTTAGAGATACGAGAAAAAGTGACTGGACCATTCTTGTCGGAAATTTAATTTTGTCTTTCGATTGTGCCCTCAGATTTGATATACGACCTATGGTTTAGTCGGTACAACGCTTGGAATAAATGTCTGCACTGGTGGGGAAAAGAGCGATTTGGTGATTGGTAAAATTCGGAACATAAGGTCATGCCAGGAAATTCCCTGGGGGGGGGGTTTAATGTTACCGGGGGTTAAGTCCCCCTTTTGGGGTATTGGCCAAATTCGGGGATAAGCGGAATTCGGAATAGTATAGACCTATTTTATTGAATTTTCCAGTTTTAATCAAAGTTTTGACTCTAAGGCCATTTTGTGGCTTAACCGTTAGAGAGATACGACAAAAAGTGACTTTACCATGTCGGAAATTTAATTAAATTTTTCGATTCTACTCTCGGATTTGAGCTACGATCTCTGGTTTAGTCGGTACAACGCTTGGGATAAAAGTCTGCACTGGTCAGCTGTTGTGTAAACAGATATAGTGTAAATAAATTTCAAACTACCTTTGTCCGATTATTAAGTTGATCAGAGGGTTTAATTTGATCAGGAGTTCATCAACCAAGAAATTCCCGGGAGGGGAGGTTTATGCTCTTGGGGGTTAAAGAACGCGTGGTACTTTTCTAGTAAATTTGTGTCTGGGCACGAGGAATTTTTATCAAATTAAAACGTTGATCAGGGGGTTTAAATTACTTCGGAAATTATCATTCCACGCCAGAGTTTTGACAATGAACTAATATTTCATAAAATTAAATAAAAAAAAAACACTCTGTCCCTATCTACTCTTGAAGCTTCACTAACGCTCAGCCAACTCCCGATTTGGAGGGGGGTTTTAGTCACTCGTTAACGTAGTAATACAAGGTTAATCTGGAACCAGCATGAATCGCACTAATTATAGTTGCAAAATTTAAAACATCTAAAAGTGACGACAAAGAATTTGCCATTTAGAGCATTTATCAGGCTTACGGAAAGATAAACGATAAAAAGCTGCTGGACCTTTTTTGTAGATCCTATCAATAGCCAGGGCCTAGTAACAAGTATCAGTAGTTACTAGGCCCTGATCAATAGCTAGTTACAAATATTTTACATTTAAGCTAGGGCCAACGGTTCGGCCAATATCGAGCCCGGAAGTTAAGTTTTTAAGTAAAATTTTCAACATAACCACGTTTTACGGCTAAAGCATGAGAGATAGAGTAAAACGTCACTGGGCCTTCTTTGTAGATCGCATTATTTTCTATTAAAATAAAATTTTTAATTTGGCCTAAACCTAAGGTTTTGTCTGCAATGGAGCCCAGAAAACAATATCTCACGTAAAACTTGAAAAATCGATACTTTAAAACGCGTAATGCGGCCAAACCATTGGGGATAGGGCAAAATGTCATTTAACCTTTTTGTAGATCGCGCTGTTTTCTAAATCTTTTTTAAAATTTGTTTTGAGCTACGACCTACAGTTTAGCCGCTATCGAGCCCGGAAGGTACATTTTTAGGCGAAACTTTCCAAATATTTTCACTTAATCACATTTTGCGGCCAAACCAATGGAGATAGAGTACAAAACTATTTGACCTTTCTTGTAGATCACTTTATTCCCTAAATGTAACGTTTTGTTTTATTTTGACCTCCGACCAATGGTTTCGCCGCTATCGACTCCAAAAACAAAATTTTCACGTAAAAGTTACAAAAAAATTGCACATAATCACGTTTTTTCGGCCAAACCAATGGAGATAGGGCAAAAAGTCACTGGACCTTTTCTGTAGATCGCGCAATTTGCTAATTTAACCGGTCAATTAAATTTGAGCTACGACCAACAGTTCGGCCGCTATCGGGCTCGAAACATTATTTTCATCGAAAAAATCTCTGGAATGTCAAATATTCAAGCGTTTTGTCACTTAACCACGGAAGATAAAGCAAAAAGTCATTGGACCTTTTTTGTAGTTCACTTCATTCCTGACCATGAATTTTTCGTCAGATCCGAGCTAGCTCCAACGGTTCGGCCGCTATCAGGCTTACAAAAAAGGCCTGCAAGGGTAAAAAAATGCGCATTTTTTTAATAATTTTTTTGAGGGGTTTAAAAGTAAAAATGTCCAGTTTTCAGACTTTTCCTCCGAGTCATATTGCAAAAGGTACCTGCGTGCCAAATGTCAAGTTTCCAGCACTTCTAGAACTATGTTAGAATTTGTATCTATATATCAGTGAGTCAGTCAGTCAGTTTCACATGCGGCTGTATAGTATATTAGATATATATATATATATATATATATATATATATATATATATATATATATATATATATACAGTATGTATAATTTCATTTATATGAAACCGGCGGAGCAATGTTTATTGAAATGAAATAAGGCTATTGCCATTTATACAATTTATATATTTGTCAATTAATATATATATACATGTATAAATATATGTCATTCAAAGTTGCCACTCCTTTGACAGATTTCTTAAGTTAGATTTATAGTTTTAAATTTTCCTGTGCGTTTTCTTTTGAAGGAGGACATTCTTATATCTTAATAATCGATCTCGATCTCGAAACTAGCATTGAGAACATTTGTGTCGCTGTATAATAACAATGACCGGAAAGTCCTGTTTCGTTAAGTACAGGGTATCAAACATACTAACCCATGAAGCAATATTAGAATAAAAATTAAACTATATGGAACCATCATTTGCGATACATTAAACTGACACAAATAAAATATAAAACACATATTTCGCACTGGATACACTTTACAGCCCTTTACAAGTCTTTGACTCAGCCTAGTAGAATTATCTTCATTACCGATATTTACTGGATGGTAATATTCTTATACTGAGCAAATATTTTTATATAAAACAAATAGGAGACAATTCATAATGATAGGAAAGGAAATTAAACAAGCAAACCAGTAACAATAGCAGTTATTACTAAAGACGAAGGGTATATCACTGTCAAGTCAAGAGCATAATGCTTGTTTGTCTAAAAGCTCTGAAACATCCATCTCCATGCCCTTTACGCCAGACAGACCAACTGTTAAAGTACTTGTGTGACATTGCACATCTAAAAATTAAGGCCAAATGACAAAAGCAAGCACTTTGTTCAACTACTCATTTATTAGGTTGTATGATAATCCAACTTCAACGCTTCTAACTCTGCAAACGATTTAAAGTCGATTTTATTTTTAATTTCCTCTAAATTTACAATTCTAATAATTATGTTTTTCATTTAAATTAATTAATTTAATTTCTTATATTATTAAAATCTTAAATCGCCTACTTTATTTACTTCTTCTAATCCATTTAGTTAGCTAGACAATTATTTATACTATAATCTTTTTTTAAATCTAATGGTAATGTTGTAAAACTGAGGAATAAATAAAAATCGAAGGCAATTTTTATAAAATCTGCTTCGAAGATGGAATGACAATGTTGTAAAATCTGTTAGAAAAATCCATGAACAATTTTGTCAAATCTACTTCAAAACAATTCAACAGATATTGGAAGTGCTGTAAAATGTCCTTTCAAAATCAACTGAAAATATGTTGCGTATTGTAAAATGTGCTTCTTAAATGTAATGGGACTTATGTAAAAATCTAGTTCAAAATATGTATTGAAAACGTCAAATCTGCTTCGAGAGAGGGTTTTGAAAGACTACTTCAAATTAATACCAAATATACTAGAAACGTCAAATATGCTTCGAATTTATTTTAAATCTATTGGAAACGTTTCTTGATAGAATTTGCTTCGAATCAATATAAAAATTAATGGGAATGTTGTAAAATAATTGTTTATTAATGTAGGAAATTAATATGTTTAAAATGTAATAAAATAAATGTTTAACATTTCTCCATGAGCTATAACCATATACTGAGCTTATTAATCTATGTGTATATAGTATTCCACCACTCATATTTTGTAATCGATTATAACATACATTGATTGTACAACAGATAATGATTTTAACATTTCTAATGTGTTTTCTTCTTATTCTGTGTCTAATGTAAACGTATAAGATTTTTATTACTTAAAATACTTACAGAGCATATAGGCTACTACTTTTTAATATTTTATTTTTATTCTTGTTTATATTTAGCATATAATATTTTGCATAAATTTACTCTGTTTACAAGTATTTAAAGTTAGACTCTGCATTTTATATAAATTATAAGATTTATTCTTTCTTCTTCTATTCTTTCTTTTACGCTTTGTAATAAATCAATTGTGTTTCACATTTATTTAGAAAAAATTTATGGGAATTAATTATATTTAAATGCTTATTAATATATTAAATGATAACAAGTAAATAAAACATGAACCCAGCGTTATAACGTAAAAAGCGAAAGTAATAACGTAAAACATGAGCGTGAAAACTTGAACACGTGGAGATTTGCCTCTTCTATATTCGATCTTAAAATTATAGAATAATAGTGTAGAGTGTTGAGTGTTTTAAGCACGGAGCAAAGTAGGAGTATGACTTCACTAGTACTCGTATGGCAATAAGGAAACTCATTTTAGTGTCTACTCTTTGCCAGAAGCATTACTTTAAGTGTTGTTTTTTATTGCACCTTTGAAACTTGAAATACTTGAAATATGTATTATTTTAAAAACTTTTATAATTACATGTTAATTTTACTTTGAAGGAAGCGGGATTTCTCTGAAAAATGTTCAGAGAATTAATTAACAATACGTTTCAAGATCTGAAATGTAATCTCTTCTTCACGTGAATAAATAGATAACACATCACTACTATCTTGGTAAAAATACAAATTACACTAAATCGTTGTGACTCGCACAAGTTATGAATCAAAAGAACCATATTTATGTCAACTCCAAGCTATCCTATCGATTCCACCTCCACTTAATAAAATCTAAACATTATTTATTTAAACCGAACTACAGAATGCAGGTCACAATAGATCAGCATAGACAAAAAGACCACTATAAACGGTATCACTGTCTGGAAATATTCCCTGATTCCTTTACAATTCTTTTGTCTCAAAACAACAAACAGTTGATTACACTGTTCTCTAATAAATTGGTAAATACATAAAAAAAATTATTTTTTATTTCATAAATAGGAAAGCAAATTATATTGCTACTCGGTACGTTTTGGAATCATTATGTTATATTGTTCTTGTTTTATTAGTTTTACATTAGTCTTATGGTAATCATGGTTACCATAACACTAATTTAACAATATATACTAACCCTCAGCTAAATCCATGGAGTGGCATGCATCATTATTGAACTCAGTATTGCCTATTTAGAAATATTAAGGCTAATATTTAGTTTTTACAATCGTGTGGACTGACAGAATAACAGAAATGAAACTTTTCAAGCCTCTAGAGCCATAAGCTTCACTACCACTCAAAAAGAAATTACATAATACAGTTGGCATATGATTAAATCCAACACAACCCTCAACGAGCTGGAAGATCGACAGCAAAGGTATTCTCGGGAATATAAAACTTGAAGAGTACTGCAATAACTGAAGAATATTGTGACTTAATTAAAAGTTTCACGTTAAGAATTAAAGAGAACTCTGATGCAAGGAGTGGAAAGTTATACTTCTGCGGTTCAAAGAGAGTTCTCCGTCTCTCTAGACGTGTTGCAAAAGAGATTACCAGTCTCAAGAGGGGGGTTTTTATTTGTTGAAGATTCTACTTTTTCCATTTACGGTTTGCGTTCCCTTTTTATGAGTAAAAGAAACTGTTCGCTCAATGAAAAAAAAAAGCATAAAATCAGAAAAATACCAGATAGAGACCGATAAAGGTGTATCACAGGACCCGACAGAACTTCGCGAAAATATTTGTTTACAGACGGGCGGACTGCCCTTTGAAATTGTTACCTCAAAGTCAATAGCGTTTTTCCCTAAAACAGAGAGGAACCTATGTATCAACCCAGCACCATATTATATGGTATTGGAGATTCTAGTCTCTATAAAACATTCATCTAGCATACTTTAAGAACTATATATTTTCTACCTTCCCTTTTTAACCATTAATAAGTTTATCAATACTGCAATTTCTTATTTTGTTGATTTACTTCATGCTAGCAGAACAGTTATATCCAGAAGGAAGAGAAACGTACTTAAAACTATCTTCAAGCTACCACCTCTAGGATGGTTTCAAAATAGAACAGAAATGTCTGCTTTAAACTGTATCTTTATAAAATATATTTGAGAATGGTTTGAGGGTAATCTGTGGAGATAAAATTACAAGATGATTTAGAATTATCCTTTATGATACAGTTAAGGATGGTTTGACCTTCTTGAGGATGGTTTTGAGACTAGTCTGGAGATATGGAGTAACAGGCGGATTTAGGTACTACATTCTAATAGCATCTTGAAGATGGTTTTATCCGGAATCTACAATACCATATTGTGGCTGGCGGGGTAGAACTGCAACACTATATTAGTTCATTTCTTCCTTGAAGCTGGTGAAAAGGTATTACTAGAAAATACTTGGAAAGCACTGGGAAGTACTTTAAGTGTAAAGTTTCTGAACTAGTATAATGCCACTATTTAAGTAATAGGAAGTATGAGAGAAGATGCAGCAATAAATATCAATGCAATCCTGATGGTGGTGAGACATTGATTTTTAACGATGTTACTGTAATATGTCGTTAAAAGTCTACATGGTATTACTTAATGTATTGAATACGATTGTTCCTTGCTATTTTAAACTTGCCTTTTAGTATCTTAACTTTAGTGCTTTATTGTTTATAACTGAAACCACACGCAAATTTCGGCTTTATAAATCCAGGCGAAAATAGAAAAACGATACAGGAGAAATCATTATGAGTCATTCAATACACATATATGTATATGTCATGTATTAGTGACATAAAATATTCATTTTAAGATATTATGTCATGTTTTTCATCAGATATATCAATATCCAAACCAGTTGTTTTTATTCTGGCAAGGAAAGAACTGAAATTGTTTCCTTGATGTTTCATGTTATCAGGTAAATTTGAACAGGTGCTTCAATTCCTTAAAAAAGAAAACGTGCTCTTTAAAAGCGTCAACATTGAATTTTCTTCTGACCTCATCTCTCTTTGACAATTTTGTATAACTTTTTGTGCAACTGCGGTGTCTCTCCTTGTGTTGAAGATTTAATATTACCGACCTTCAAACTGTAACAGCTATCAAAGTCACATTAAACGACCAAATTGATCATTCAAGGGACTTGGTACGTAATCTCTTATTGTGTACATATATGACTAACCCATCTGTCTAAATTATAAACGGGTTATATTATTAGTGCCCTAAATCTGAATCTGTGTTTTTGCATTTTAACATAAAATATCATAATAGCGATAAACACAAAATGTTGTGCCAATTTTGTGATATAGTTTCTGAAACATCACATACATAGTCGTACTGCAAGTATATACATGGAAGGGATCAAATACAAGAAAGATTGTACGTCATTCGTTACAATAAAATGTACATGAAAGATTACCTCACACACACACACACACACACACACACACACACACACACACACACACACACACACACACACACACACACACACACACACACACACACACACACACACACACACTCACACACACACACACACACACACACACACACACACACACACACACACACACACACACACAACACACACACACACACACACACACACACGTGCATGCATGCAAACTATTATAATAGGAATGTGTTGCAGAGACTATAATCTATCACAATTTCACCTTCTTTTACCTTATATAATTAAGTTAAAGACCTTAGTTATATAAGGTCTACCACAGCAGCTAATATATGTGTCCATTTGAACAATAAATAATTTTTTTGGATAAAATTACACGCATTAATGGTAACCGAGATGTGAACTATTTTTAAGTAAACACAAATTGGTTTTATCAATATTTATAACAATAATTCGATAGCCCAAATTAGTTTTTCTTTATTGAATTGTCCTGTCTGCTAAGGTAGTAATTTTTCATGGCAAGCATTTCTTTTTTCTAGATTTTAGTACTAGTGTGTAACTGTTATTAAATAGGCTATGTGATATGTGATCAAAGCGGTCATAACGGACCTTCTAAAAAGTCCATTGTGTTTTTGTCATATTACTTCAAAGAATAAATACATATTAAATATTTATATGAATTTGTATAGGTAAAATTGTATTTATAAATATTATATATACATATGTGTGTGTGTGTTTTTGTGTTGTATTATGTATTACTATAATGAAAAAAATATAACCTGTTATTATAACAATTTACTATAGCAATATATTAGTCATAAGTATCAGAGATGCAAATACAATCCATGGCCTTGTGAACTTAATTGCCTACAATAACTGCACAAATTTAGAGCAGAATTCTCTTGAACAAATTCAGTTATATCCGTAATAATGTAGGATAGGATTTAGGTGGAACGTTTGTACACATATATTTTCCAATCTACTAAATCGCACAGTGGAACATTACGTTTATAAATACAATATACTCCACACACTGGTAATATACAACATATAATTCATATCCTTATTTTAGGTTTCATGGATTGTAAATGGAATAATTGTCTCATATTTAAACAACACTAGCACTGTAACATAACAGGTAACTTCCTTAAGATGTGTTTTACAAATTGCTCTGTACACAAAATTTGTATTAGCTTAGCATCAGTGAAGGATCTTTCTATTTCGTCCTAAGGTGACCCTTTTTGGGCCTCTTACCTGTGACCCTTCTAGAAGGTTCTACTTGTCTGCTTACGTCTCTTTTCACTTATGTCACAACCCGCATTTTTAGCACGCAAAAATTATCCTTAAAACACAAAAAATTCCTTAATTATTAGAGCGTTGGTTCCTAAATGAAGTGTTTGGTTTTGTGATTAATGTACTGTGTAATCTTGTACCAAATACTTCGTTCTCCATTAGTTTACATTACACATAGCCGATACACGACGTCATTGTCGCAATAATGTGAATAGTAGTTTATTATTTGAAAAAGTTTTTAATATAGTGCAGTAGTTTTATGAGTAAATATTGCATTCGTTATTTTAGTTAACTTTATTTGTAGGGTTTTCATGATAAGTTGAATTATAAATTATATACGTATTGTATAAAAATATTATATATAATTCATACATACACGTCATATATGTATATAAAAACAGGCTGTGGAAATGACTCGGAAAATTAGCTAGACAGATGTCAATGAGATGATAATCTGTATTTCTTGGTTACTAATAAATGCGGATAATTTTAATTACGTAATAGTTAAGTAACAGTGTATTGTTTTTATTCTTGTCAACTATTATAAATTATTTCAAACGCTTTTCCTATGTTCCTAAATAGGGAGTATAAAGAACTATGAATGCAGTACAGAAGATTGAAAACACAAAGAGCTGCCCACAATCTGCACGCGACAGCTTTGATTTCAGTTGGTATAACAGAGTACATCAATCGTATTGTTGAACACAGTAGGACATAGTTCCCTTTCGTGGTGGACACAACAGCCAAATTATGTTTCACGGTTTCAATACAATTCGCAAAGAACACTGAAATGCTGATGTGTTGAGTTCGGATGCAATAGTAGAATACTTAGGTCTTATTGTTAGGTTAGGATGTAGTTTGATTTCACGTCCGATACAGCAAACTGTAAACTTTGAAATCATATTTTAGTTGCTATGGAAATTAGGAAACTTTTAAATATTTTTTCAAAGCAAAGTTGGCGACTAAGGGAGAAATATTTACAATCACAAATTGTAACACAATAAAGTTTCGTGTCACTTCATTCTATTCCGCCCATAAAGTATTTTTTTTAAAATTATTTTTATATCTACTACTTTTTTATACAGGGAAACATAGACATTTGTCATTAAACGTTCTATGCATGTATATGCAAGTATATACAAGTGACAAGTATATACAATGCAAGTATATAAGTAACATCAAATTATATATACTTTATTGTTTAAATTATGCAACACACTCTTGGGTAGAAAAGTAAAATTTCTTAACGCTACAACAAGTTAGTGGCTACCTTGTAATGTTTTAATTTAATTATGTAAGTAATAGTTTATTTTGGTTGGAAAAAGTAAAGAAATTAATGAAGACTTTCACACCTCAATATGTGTTACAATTTGTATACTAAAAAGTAAGAAGGAATATTTGCTTACACTGTGCAAGTTTTCATATAAAAAAGATTTTTCTCTTCAAATATCACTTTCCATCCATTTTCAAAGAACACAGAAAAACACAGCTTTGACTTTGCTATTGAATACATCTACGTTCAATAGTGAACCAATTTGACTTCTGAAAACAGTTTTCCTCTGACGAAAATGAAACGGTTTGCCGTCACCTATCAAAGAAACTTCATTCTGATCTAGCGACGCGGGGGCACAAATTTATGTACACTAAAATAATTTTATTTGTATATTTATGTAATAATTCTTACAAATACAGTCTTATTACGAGTTCTTGATATCATTGATTCTATAATGGTAATATGAAGGATGTGCTTTAATAGGGGAGGTTTAAGATTGAAAATTAAGTAAATAATACGTATTCTGTTACTGGTTGAGCGTTAGCGAAGCCTATCACTTGTGGGAATGCAAAATGTTTGTATCTTTTTGTATACTACAATTTCTGTATTAAAACATACATCTTTATTATCCACATTAATGATCCGTCAATGTATATGCGGAGCCACTATGGTTCGAAATGTTTTGTGATGATCAAACTATAGCAGCTTTTATTGGTTCTGTGTCCGATGACGTATGATTTGGAGTAGAGTGATGTTCCAGGCGTAAGTCTGAGGAACTTACCGTAGTGGACTGTTTCTCCCACTGAAACGGGAACAGGGAATACAGGGAATGTGTACGTCTCTAAAACATTCTCTAGAAGTTGATGAGCCTCTCATGAATTATGAGGGGAGGATCACTGCTATACATGAGGTGGCAAAAAAACTAGAAAATTTGGAGCCGAACCAAAAAGCTGTGTTTCTGGTAGACTCTCGGGCTGCGATAAATGCACTCTCAAACAACAATTACACCGACTGCAGGAAAAAAACGCAAGCTGATTAAGACTCTCCACCGTAATAGAAAGTGGTTAGACTGTATACCTCCAGTGGATTCCAAGTCATGTTGGCGTGGAAGGGAACTAAAAGGCCAATTTTCTTGCGAAAAAAACGGTTCTAATCTCCATAAACCACCCTGCTTATGATCCTACACCAAGAATTCGAAAAGGCAAGCGGTGAATACCTGGTCAAGGATACGTAACAGGCAAGCCAGCACAGGAAATAACTGGACAAAGTTAATAGATTCGCCCATACCCCGAACGTACCTAGAAGTGTAGCAGTGGCTGCTTTCAGAACCACCACCGGCCACGATTACCTGGGTTCCCTTCCGCACCGCATCGGGGTGAATCCAGATGCGGTCTATACGCTTTTCCACTACCCCAGGATGGACGCAGACCACCTGCCCCGTTGTCCGGCCCTAACCTCTAACCCCAGACACGAAGAGGAGGGCTACAGGGAGATCGCCCGACTCTACTGGTCAGCGCGCCACCAAAAGGCTAACCTGCCAAATGTGAGCTTTGGCTAAGAAGAAGATTCCATTATCCTTCCTAATGGATTATTACAGACTTGGATTATTCGGTCTTAATCTTTACAGGATTACATAGGAAATAACGTTAAGATGAATAAGAGTATATGCAACAGTTACTCTATGTATAGAAGGAACAGTTATATGCATACATACTTAATTTGAATAGTAACTTTAACTTTTGTAATATACAATCAATAGTAGTGAGTTTTCTCCACTACGCAAATTTACGAGTATACAACAATGTGGTAACACATGGTAAAGTGTATGCCGTTTACACTATTATCGTTGTGAGTTACTATTATTATTGATATCAAGTTCAATACTTAGCGACTAATAAAGAAGGTAGACTGCGCCAACTAAAAAACAGTTTCAGTAATCCATCGTTAACTCGTGTAGTCTTGACGACGAAATGTTGGAAAACCTGGTATCAGCGGTTTCAAGTGATATATTGTCGACATCCTGTCATCTGGAGCCTCTGATACTTCTTGCTGCTGTTTAAATTATCAGCATTATTTTGGATAAATTTGGGGTCTGGAGGTCTCTTGCATTTTCATCAGAGAGAACATTTTCGAGTAAAGTTACTGATATCGAGCTCACGTTTACATTCTAAATTTAATTCATTTTCTCGTTGATACCTAATCAATAGTCGAGTTTTCAACAATAATATTCAGATATTGTCCTTGTTGTTATATGTTGTCCTATGTTGTGCTGTATTGTTATAAGTTGAACAGTTTGCCCTTTTTGTTATTTTGATTGCAATAACAGTTCTAAAGTTGTTTATGCTATTAAGTTAAATCATAGTGCATTTACTCAGGGGCTTAATAACGCTATATTTTCAAGAAGAGATCGAAGAGAGCAGCTCTTTAATCAATTGCTACACTTGTTATACTGTATTATAAACGTATATAGTATTCTATTAACCA
Organism: Homalodisca vitripennis; assembly: GCF_021130785.1. Taxonomy (NCBI): domain Eukaryota; kingdom Metazoa; phylum Arthropoda; class Insecta; order Hemiptera; family Cicadellidae; genus Homalodisca; species Homalodisca vitripennis. The sequence continues at coordinate 61,164,282 of NC_060211.1, forward strand.
AGTTTTTACTTTTCGATTTGTCAAACATAAATATGTAGTTATCCGCATGAAGTTATAAATTATTATCAAAAATTTTGTAAATGTGTAACTGTTATTTCATAGGAAAAGATAGGACATGATTACCATATAAATTGTAATATTTTTTCACATAAAAGTCTATCTTCCACTCTCCCTCCCACTGGTACATGAAATATAATGGTTTCTCGCTTCATTAAACTAATTACATAGTTACTCACATATACCTATGCACACAGATTCGTATACCTTTGTTTGTTATCATCACTTGTCATGTACTTTAAAATTTAAATTTTAAAGAAAATATATAAATATTTTATGATATTATTTTTAGTTTTGAAAATTTATTTATGACTTGCTTTAATGATGCATAAATTAATTTTATTTCTCCTAGACCATTTCATATGATTTATTGCTCTTTTTCTCTAGTTTTAAATGTTTTCCAGAAATGTTTTTATTACTATGTGACTTCAGTAGAAAGAGAAAGTCTATTTGTTGCAACGACCGCTGAAAAGTCCAACTTTACGATGTTTTCGAGCGATTCTGGTGATGTGTTAAAGTTTCTTTTAAGTTCCTCAGTTCCGTTTTGCAGACGGAAGAAGAAGTTATGCAATAGTTAGCGACTTTGTGATTATAAACTTTAAATGCAAATAACTGTCTGTAATACAAATTGTGGTTATAGATTTATAGTTTCTCATGGTGGTACTTAAACCTGCGTTGTCACACGATCTCCAATTATTTTTTTTTACTCTTATTTTGCAATTTGTGGTCCTTTAAATAAAATAACACCATATTGAGGGTTAGAGCGTACATAATCATAATGAGCGTAGTTTATAGGAGATGTAGGAGTAACTGTCTTTACCCATATTATAATTAAGTAGGAATGTCAGTTGGCCTGCCAACGTTGGCAAAACTTCCTGCTTTCGGTTAGAGTTATGTGGGGAAATGTATATGGAGCTCCCTCTGCCTCGTTATTAAGTATAACGACACTGCTATAGCTGTACGATTGAGCTCCAAGAGTTAAAGTTGCGTAAAAATGGATAGTAAATATTTTTTTCATACTGAGTGCTCTATTCAGACCTACAGATGTTTCCAATTATTCCAACTACGGTAAGTAAAGCACCGTCTTCATAATAAATATCACTTTATATACTGAGATGCTCTTGTAGATAAAACAATGTTACGTCGACATATGAGTAAATTAATATTTGTATAATACAGAATTATTCAACATTATTAACGCATCAATCCTTGTTTGATTAGTTGTTAGGGTATATCTGAAGGAAAATAATGCTAGAAAATTGTTATGGGTTTGGCCATCACAATGTTCACGCATCAATCCTCGTTTAATTAGTTGTTAGGGTATATCTGAAGGAACATAATGCTAGGAAATTGTTAAAGGCTTGGCCAGGGGCACTGCATTACTTCAGCTATCACAATGTTCTCGAAGCAATCCTTGTTTGATTAGTTGTTAGGGTATATCTGAAGGAACATAATGCTAGGAGATTGTTAAAGGCTTGGCCAGAGGCACTGCATTACTTCAGTTATCACAATGTTCTCGAAGCAATCCTTGTTTGATTATTTGTTAGGGTATATCTGAAGGAACATAATGCTAGGAGATTGTTAAGGCTTGGCCAGGGGCACTGCATTACTTCAGCTATCACAATGTTCTCGCATCAGTCCTCGTGTAATTAGTTTGTTAGGGTATATCTGAAGGAACATAATGCTAGGAGATTGTTAAAGGCTTGGCCAGAGGCACTGCATTACTTCAGTTATCACAATGTTCTCGAAGCAATCCTTGTTTGATTAGTTGTTAGGGTATATCTGAAGGAACATAATGCTAGGAGATTGTTAAAGGCTTGGCCAGAGGCACTGCATTACTTCAGTTATCACAATGTTCTCGAAGCAATCCTTGTTTGATTAGTTGTTAGGGTATATCTGAAGGAACATAATGCTAGGAGATTGTTAAAGGCTTGGCCAGGGGCACTGCATTACTTCAGCTATCACAATGTTCTCGAAGCAATCCTTGTTTGATTAGTTGTTAGGGTATATCTGAAGAAACATAATGCTAGGAGATTGTTAAAGGCTTGGCAAGGGGCACTGCATTACTTCAGCTATCACAATTTTTCTCGAAGCAATCCTTGTTTTATTAGTTGTTAGGGTATATCTGAAGGAACAAAATGCTAGGAAATTGTTAAAGGCTTGGCCAGGGGCACTGCATTACTTCAGCTACCACAATGTTCTCGCATCAGTCCTCGTTTAATTAGTTGTTAGGGTATATCTGAAGGAACATAATGCTAGGAGATTGTTAAAGGCTTGGCCAGAGGCACTGCATTACTTCAGTTATCACAATGTTCTCGAAGCAATCCTTGTTTGATTAGTTGTTAGGGTATATCTGAGGGAACATAATGCTAGGAGATTGTTAAAGGCTTGGCCAGAGGCACTGCATTACTTCAGTTATCACAATGTTCTCGAAGCAATCCTTGTTTGATTAGTTGTTAGGGTATATCTGAAGAAACATAATGCTAGGAGATTGTTAAAGGCTTGGCCAGAGGCACTGCATTACTTCAGTTATCACAATGTTCTCGAAGCAATCCTTGTTTTGATTAGTTGTTAGGGTATATCTGAAGAAACATAATGCTAGGAGATTGTTAAAGGCTTGGCCAGGGGCACTGCATTACTTCACCTATCACAATGTTCTTGCATCAATCCTCGTTTGATTAGTTGTTAGGGTAAATCTGAAGGAACATCATGCTAGGAGATTGTTATGGGCTTGGCCAGGGGCACTAAATTACTTCAGCTATCACAATGTTTTCGCAGCTATCCTCGTTTAATTAGTTGTTAGGATATATTTTGAGTTGATGGAATACTACACAAGGAGATTGTCACCAGCTAGGCCAGGGGGGGACTGTGCTACTTCAGCTACTGCAGTATTCTCGCAGCAGTCCTAGTTTGCTTATTTGCTAGGGTATATTTGAAGGAACACAATACTAGAAGATTGTCACGGGCCTAGCCTTGATTTAAATGTAGTGAAAACCAGTGCCTTACAGTGCTTTTGAATGGGGTCAGTTTCTTATTAGTATCGATTTATTATATTTTAACTACCACATATAATAAAAATAGTTTTGATACTATAAAATAACAAAAGTAAGTGTTTAAAATACAATGAATAGATACAAACACAGTAACTCGGCAATAACACATTTCAATGTTTAAATTAAATTAAGCTGTTACTCCTTCAAATTTTATGAAACATAGGCAATTTAATCATAAGAATTTGTTAACATTAATTAATAAAAATATATCCTTTTAAATTCTTATTCACCTTGTTAAATATTCATATCCATAATGATATATTTTAAATTAAAATTTATTGCAAAGGCGTTATACTATATACAAAGGAATGCTACAAAATACAACACAAAAGTATGAAAAACACAAACTGTGTCCCTTATCACTCACTTGGCAGTTATAGCTCAACATAGAAGGTTGTACTACTTTACATTCCACCATGCTGTCAATTTAATTTTTGGGCAATAAAAACAGTGCAGACTGGTCTTTGTCGCGGTATTATATTTCAGATTGAGTTAGTGAAGAGGATTTTCAGATAAAAATTGGAGTTTTGAAAGCCCTCTCACTGTCCGCTGTCATGTGTCACGTAATGTGTGTAATTTCTTCTTCATCCTACTTGCTTATAAGATAAATACCAAAGAAACGTTTACAAAAAAAGTTTACAAAATAATTTTACTAACAAACATAATTTGTGAATATATAAAATATGGAAAACGTCTTTTAAAAGTTGAATTTATTTTTATATTTATTGTTTAGTTATATCTTACAAAATTTCTAAAATTAAACATGTTCGTTTGTACAAAATTTATTTATACTGTTAAATATACATATCCATAATGTAGAAAATCTGAGATTTTTAAATTGCCCATTTATAATCATAGTAGTATATCAACATGCATTGTAACTTACAAATATGGCAACGCTCTTGTTGGACTGATCAACGTTTAACCTTATTACCAACTTAACCTATGCAATTTTTAAATTTAAGTGGGAGCCTTTCAGAAGACTTAAATTTTAAACTACTCCGATTTTTATTGTTCACAAAGAGAGTGAAAACATTCTATACTAAACTGTTAAACTATATTTGTGCTCTCAGTTCAAAGACACACATGAATTTTATTATTTTATTTTACTCTATTTTAGAATGTTATCCACAAACGGTTTATTATAATGTGCTCTTCAGTGGAAAGAGAAGGTTTAGTAGTGCAAAGACATCTGAAAAGTCCAACGTTACGACGTTTTCGAGCGATTCTGGTGACGTGTTACAGTTTTATTTTATTCTCCTCAGTTCAGTTTTGTAGACGAAAAAGGAAGGTATGCAATAGTTAGCGACTTTGTGATTATAAACTTTTAATGTGAATAACTGTCTGTAATACAACTTGTGTTAGTAAATTTATACTTTCTCCTGGTGGAACTTAAACCTTCGTTGTCAGACGATCTCCAATTATTTGTTTTACTCCTATTTTGTAATTTGTGATACTTTAAATAAAATAACACCATATTGAGGGTTAGAGCGTACATAATCATAATGAGCGCAGTTATAAGGGCTGTAGGAGTAACTGTCATTACCAATACAATAATTAAATAAGAATGTCAGTACATTGCATGTGCAGACTGTACCTGGAACATGCTAACTTTGGCGAAAACTTCCTGCATTCGGTTAGAGTTATGTGGGGAAATGTATATGGAGCTCCCTCTGCCTCGTTATTAAGTATATCGACACTGCTCTAGCTGTACGATTGAGCTCCAAGAGTGAAGTTAGGTAAAAATGGGTAGTAAATGTGTTTTTCCATTTCAAACAATTATATATATTTTTCAACCTTTAATTTCCCCAAGTGTCAGATTGTTATTCATATGGTTTATGTTCTTTTCTCAGAAAATGTGAAAAATAACTTGGAATGTTCCTCAGCCGTATTTTTTATAAACAAACCTACTCAACATTCAAAGTTACAGTTCTAATTGGCAAAATTTAAATTCTCTACTTGGTTAAAAGTTAATAAGGGTGGGTAATCCTCGTATACCGTACAATTGGTCAAGGCCATCGTTAGCTGTACATAAAGGTCAAGAAATTTTAGTTATTATTTTGTATAGCAACTTGACAGTTAATAATTGCTCTGGTTTTATGATGACGCCTTGGAAAATATGCAGTTTTTATCAATGATTTAAACACTTGTTATTTGGATGAAAAGGCAAAATATCCCAGCTGCTGTCATTGTCTACCCACATTACATAATGCACTCACTGAGTGACGACACATCTGTTCCGTGTTTCACCGTCTGTGTCATCTGACACTCGTATAGTTTTATCATATTATTTGTGTTCTTAGTGGTGCATTTGTAAGTAATTTCGTCACCAGACGGAGCTAAAATTGGAAATTTTAAAATGTTAATAAAAATTATAGTTATAGTGTAAATTTTCAGGAAAATTAGAAATACTTATGTACATTTAAATAACACTTAGTTGAAGTTTAGATTATTCTCAAACGATACAAGTACTGCAATGACTAATAGAAGAAAGATAACGTAAAACCTAGTGTATATAAATTAAAAAGTTTTATTATATTATTTAAGTGTGTTTTTGAACAGAATTATCCGTTTGAAATCTGTTATGGAACAGGTCATATTATTCTAACTTTTAACACTTTTAAGTTAAGGTTTTATTTCAAATTGTATATTTTTGTTGTGGATTTAAAACTTTGACAAACCAAGTCTTTTTCATTGAAACCTCCGCATCCATCAGTGACGAGTCTCCGAGCTTAATAAGTTGTGCAGTCAGGATTTCTCCTAATATCCACCACTGGGTTGGGCATTATGTTTCAATTGAAGACTAATTGCAGAAAGGTAGCATTAAATAAAAAAAATAATCATTTAAATTGAATAACTTTTTTATACCTTTAACCCCTTATATCTCATTGTAACTGCATGTCTCAGACTTCCTGTGCGTTATTTATGTTACATATTCGCCCATTTAATCCTGTGCACAAATTTTCGTGATATTTATAAACAACCGTAAACAAACAATTAATTAGTTCCATCAAAACCTTCTTTAACTGCCCGGTTCTATTTACCAACTTTTGTCTCTTAAAGATGATTGAAATGTAAAAATTTCATGTATTCTTTACAATTTTTTAAAAGTTATATTGCACATAAAACTTGATCAAAGTTTATTTCAGTATATGAAGTGTAATAATATGCACTGCCAACTTTGAAAACTCCTTATCCTCACTAAAGTATTTGAATAATTGTATATAACATTATTAATAACAGTTGAAATATTTTATAAATCCAATTTAACATCTCATGCTGAAAAAAATATGTTTTATTTGTTTAATGCGTATATGCAACATAATTTAAATTAAATGAATTGCACTTAATTAAATGTTAAACTTGAGATACACGAGAACTACTGTGAATTTAATTACATCAAATATGCAAGGACGGCTTGGGTTAAATTAAACACTTCATACTGAGTGCTCTATTCAGATCCACAGATGTTTCTTTACAGATAATTATTCCAACTACGGTAAGTAAAGCAACGTCTTCTTTTTACATATCACTTTTTACACTGAGATGCATTTTTAGATAAAAAAAATGTTACGTTGATTTATAAATATATGATTAAGGTAATATTTTTATACTACAGTATTATTCAATATTATTAATCATGAATTTAAGTATTTTAAAGTACCAATGTTACCTATGAATGTAGAACATTTCGGGTGGCTAGAAGCACTTTAATTCTCAATTTACATTCTCTTCATTCACTTCCATTCAATTATTGGAAGGCTTCTATTGTTGGTAAATGTTAGTATATAATACGTTTGTCTTATTTAATAATTTTTTAGATTTAGAAGAATTTTTACATTTAAATGCATTATTTTAATTTACCATTAATGCTTCTGTAATTTTGGATGTGCACTCTTGTTGTACTTATAGTAATAATACGCCATCTTCGCCAATGAAATTAATCTGTCAAATTTATTTATTCAGTTCCATTAGAGTTCACTGCTAACTTGCTAAAGAACAAATAAGTAATAACTTTTAATGTAACAAAACGTTCATAAAAAATACATCAGTAATTTTAAATGATGTTACCAAGTAATCGTGAACAGGCTGCGTTGGAGCGTTTGACAAAATGAATACTGGGAGTCATACTGGATTCAGGTCCCACTTTTAGTGCCCACTTAAACACAAGCTACACAGCGTGTCTTAGGTAGACTGGGGTTATGTATGGATTTAAAAATATGGACTTTATTCCAAAGTCCATAAAGATCCTGATCATGCAGTCACTTGTATTGTCAGTGTTTTGCTACCAATATCCTGCATACGGGTATAGTATCTCAAGTAGTGGGAAGGTGCTTTAATTGAAAAAGCGCAAAACCTGGACAGTAGGATTTAATTTTTTCTGAATCAACGAGAACATGTTTCTTTTTCGTTTAGAAATAGGTCGGTTAAATTAACTAAAAAAAGATATCTTATGAAACTAAATAACAGTAGTGAGCTATGGATTTTTAGTTAAAAAATTTCAAAACCGAGTATACAATGCTACTACAAATAAAAACATAGTAGCAAGGGTTTTACTGGGTGCCATCTCTCACTACAAATACTCTAATCGAGTTATTTTGCATGACTGCTGATTAATAAACAGCTAATTGTAGCGTTTTACATCTGTAATTACTAGCTCATTAATGTAATTTTTTACTTGTTATGAAATTGTTTTTATGCCTTAGTTGTTTTGCAGATTTGCTCTATAAATTTTATTTATTTTCTATGTTCAGAAAAAGATTATCACTAATAGAACACAGAAGTAAGGTCTTGCTTTAAATAAGGTATATATAAAAATTAATTAAATTTTACTATTTAAAGTTTCAACTAATTTACTGCATTACATAGCTGAAATCACTAGGTCATCATTATTCATTATGTAGTCTTGAATATACAACATAAAATATTAAATTGAATAAAATATTATGTTATACGGTGTTGTAGTACTTTATTGGTAAATTTCTTACTCAATAAATCAGTTTAGGTAAATAACAATAAATAACTTTTTGGTATATACATTGAAAATTAAATCATACTTTTACAATTCGTCAATCGCGAGATTTAAAAGATGTCTAAATATGAAATGAAAACAGATATTTGCAGTATATATAATGTAATATGCGTTTAATATAAACATTTATTATAATGCTCTAAAATCCATGTTTTTTAAGTCATATTATATGATTATAAAATATTACGCATTATAGTACTTGAGTTTATGATAGATAAAACTAGATAAATAGCGTCGACATATTTTAAATGTTTCTTACTTAAACACGTTTGAAATAACACAGCAATATCGTGTTTCCTTGTCATGGAATTCAGTGAAGAATGCATAACGTAATTCATCTAAATTACTTATATCTTGATAATGAAAAGTTACCTGAATTTCCAGTCATGATGTAAGATTTAAAAGGTTTTTAAGTCTCATAATCAGTCTACAAACAACAATTCTTTATTTAAATTGATCATAAAACGTAGAAGGAACTACAAACAAATGGGTCACAACTAAAACGTCTTAAGAATATTTTAATACGTGTTGACTAAAATAGCACGAATGAATGGTTTTTAACACCTATTGTATAATCATTCATTTGAGCCCTTAACGGTGAAAATAATTGATTTCTTTAACCCTAAATAGGGGTATGTCATGAGGACAAAACATAATGTTCATACCTTTCGTTTCCATCTATGTTTTAAACGTGTGAAACCGTTAGTCTACTTCAATGTGCAATAGATTATTGGATTGCAAAATATATTTGTATGTTGAAATCTCTGTCATTAAGATAACTTTCATTAATACAGAAAAGTAGAAAAAACAGTTTTGGTTACACCACAAAAAATTATGTACATTGAAATTAAAAGATTTAGGAAATTCTGTATAGACCTAAATACAAACGGCCGGAAAATTAAGTATGAAATCTTTTACTGTATATATATAAGTGATAGCGTCAGTTAATGAAAAAATTGTATTTATGAAACATTTATTTATAAAAAAAAAATATTAAACATCCCTATTTACTCTGTTGCATTTAAAACCCATATTTAGTTTCAAAAACATATTATTCCCTGAATCCATGATTTACATACTAGAAAAATTCCAGACTGAATGGAACTTTATTTTTTTATCAAGATGAGGGGTTTATCCTTTGTCTACTCATTCTTTCCTCACTCAATATTTCATTTCTATTTTATTTTAGCCACTTCTATGACATCATGTACCCTATATTAATACCATCTACTTTTATATGTATAGAAGAGAAAATATTCTATACGTAATCCTTTACATAGTGCACAAGTGTAAAAAAACATAGTTTAAGTGTGGAACACTCAAAGAAAAAAAACAACAACAAAATAAAGAACAGCTCGAAAAGGAAAATGGTTTTGACTCAAATTGAATGCAATTTGATTTATACTAGGTGATTTTAGTATTTTGAATTTTAAATTCCTATAATAAGGTTTATGGTTTGGTGGAGTAGTCTAGAATTACCAGATTTGTATGGTTACGATTCTGACTTGTATTCATGTGTGTGTCTATTTTGTATCACAATAAACAGTGTATAAGTGGGAAATACTAAAGGTGGTGGTTTAATATGAATAACTTCACGATTATCATAGACTGGCCAAGAGAATCCAAAAGTAGCGGTACTATTCTGGTTTGATACATTTTTCCGTTGTATTATTCAATTATTATTACTCTATTCTTATTATAAGACATCTACATAATCGTATTTATTTAAAAGAGTTAAGTTGCTAGTTTTAGTAAAAATCGATAATTAAGTTTAAGGCGTCCAGATCAATTTCGATAAAATTTATTTATTTCGTGGGATTCTAACCCAAACAATTTAAGCAACAGAAATCTAGTATAAATTAACATTTATCCAAAAAATTGGTCGAATTAATTTATACCATTTTTTGTGTGTACAGATTGGTATGAACTAAGAAAAAATGAAATAAATGAATAAACATTACTTCGGTTTGCAATTCATTGTGCGTAATTGAACAAATAATGATACTTTAGAAATACGATGTAATATGCGTTGTATGCACTAAGGCGTGAATTCAGTTCTACACATCTGTTTCATGCAATATTATCCAGCACAAAAAGACATGTACTATTTATTGCCTTCCGAGTTTAAACACTTTGTGAAGGTTTTACACAAAATTATAACTTCTAATTGTACATGTAGAATAAACAACTAAAATAAATTCATTAGGCTACTTTTATCTCTAGTTATATGTGGTATTATTTCTTCGTAACATCTGGAACATGGTATCAAAAACAAGAATGGGTTGATTTATTGTCTCTAATTTATATTACATAAAAGGATTTTTTATTTTTAGTCCCACAAAATGTAATAACTCATCCGACTTAAAATCTATAATTACCAATCGTAATTGGCATGCTAATCAAAAGAAGATGACAAATAAAGTTAATTAACACAATTACCTATAGAATTATTTAATTGTAAAAATTAAATTGCATATGCTATTTAAACTTATAATAATATAATGTGTAACTTAAGTACTTTATAAATGTACTTACATTTGAGAAGATAATACGGTCTCTAAAGGGAGTGGCTGATTAGAGATTCTCACAAGACATAATTTATATAAAGACGCAGCGATTGTATATTTTATAATACCCAACATTTACACATATCCGTCTTAGAAAAATATTTATTCAATTGCATCAATGAATGTTAATTAATTGTGTTTTAAAATGTATTTTATGGATGAATATTCATACATACACACATATATTTACAATTTCAATTCATTATTTACAAACTAAGGTATGTATTTTTAAAACCGCATACCGAAACTTGTGCCACCATGCGAATCATGGCACACTCAGAGGTGTATCTCTGAGATATCCCCCAGGTGGCGTCATTTAGAAAATTTAGCTGTTTCCTGCGGCTTCGCAGGCTCTTTGCCCGTATATGAGCTTCTGGTTCTAGTGAATTATGTTTATAACTCCGATGTAGAGTTTGCCTCGTTGCCACGATCAAGAAAATATGCCATAAGTGTATGCTTATAGCCATTGTACACGTACATATACTTTATTATAAAGTGGTCTAACACTGAAGCTTCAAGTTTCAAGTTTAACCAGAAATGTATTTTAAAGACAAAAATATATACAATCATAAACTTAGCGCCTACAAATAGTTTTAATTTACTAACTATCTGGTAAATGCAGTTTATAATATGCAGGCGCTTTGAAACACTTGTTTCAGCGCCGTCAAGTGGAAATTACACCATTGGGCATAGCACATAAAACTTCATAATGTCAAAGAACGATTAAAAGTTTCTTAGTTATTCAATGTCATATATTCAAACATCCTCTTTTATATGTATAGGAGAGGAAATATTCTACATACAGTCTACATTACACTTTACATATTGCAAAAGTGTAAAAAAACATAGTTTAAGTGTGAAACACTCAGTGATTAAAGTCATTATGTTCTGGAGGAAAGCAGGAAATGTTTTCTTTCACCTATTCACCTAAATTACACTATATTTTGTAGTATAGGTGACTCTAATGTCGAAACGATGCATATGGTTTTTTTGCTTCTTCGACCTGACTTTTTTGGATCTCTCGAGACAAAAATCACTCCACATTCTAGAAGTCAAGTCTGTTAAAGCGTCAGATTTCAGGACCCTGCACTATATATGCCCATAAACTTAACCCTTCACTGATGGAAAGAATGGAAACTTACAATGGACGTCAACTCTTTGTGCACAGAAACGTGTAAGGATACATTAATGTGTTGTAGAGCTCTCAGTAGCTCTATTAAGGGAGGTGTCCAAAGCTGCCAAAGTTAAGAAACCGCTGAAAGAATGGACGTCAACTCTCCCTGTACACAAAAATGATGGATTCATTGTCCTGACGTCAATTATATGGTGAGTGGGATAGCTCGCTCCCACAAACTTTATTATTTATATCTAGTAGCTGGTTAAAACTGAGTAAAAGTGATTGTTTCAATTATATTATATTATTTTTGTAAGTAATCATTGTTTATTATAGAGCCACCAATATTTAATTAATATCAACAAAATTGATGATTTTGTTTAAAAGGTAAAACTTCTAAATCTATGGATACATGTTGAAAAAGTTGTTTTACTTTATATTGTAAAGGTTAGAAAAAGTATAGGGGGGATATAGTTTATGTTTAAAACTTAACATTTTAAAATTGTTATAATATAATATAATGTAACTAAGTATACATAATCTTCATTAAAATGTATAACGTTAATTGCTAAACATTCTACCTTCCTGATACAGTAGAGATATATTTAAAACTGCTTAAAAAATGCTATTTTAATTTCAATTATACTTTGTAAATTTTAAAAATAAAATTTATTAACACAAAATATTAATGTATAAAGAAATAATATGTTATTAAATAAGATAATAATATGAGACATGTTATAAATTTGATAGAGCTAACTGCTAAACATCATGCTTTCCTGATACAGTGGATATTTTTTTCGTCCTTTATCTGCTTAAAATCAGACATATATTAAAAAAATATTATCGAATATGAAAAAATATGTAATAATTTGCATGTTTCAATGTAATACAAATTTAAAAGATGTCTTTAAATGAAGTGGCATATGTTATTATTAAACAAAGTATACCTAATCTTCATCAAATGTGATAAAGTTAACTGCTAGAAATTCTACCTTCCTGATACAGCAGATACATATTTCATCCCTAAACTTGCTCAAAAATGCCTTTTACTTCAATTATACTTTGTAATTTGGGCTAAAACCGTAGCATTTGGTAAATAAAAATTAAAAATCATTAACAAAAACTTATTCATGGATAAGATATGAAAAGATATAATATGTAATTAAATAACATAATAATATCTAACCTGTTTTAAATTTGATTAAGCTATCTGCTAAACATCATACCTTCCTGATAGAGTGGATATTTATTTCGCCCTTTATCGGCTTGAAAATCAGACATATATTGAAAAATTATTGTCTAATATGTTCAAATAATATGTAATAATGTATAAATTTTAATGTAATTACAAATTAAGAACTGTCGTTTATTAATAGTTACGTGTAATTCTATAACAACTGTAATACCTTATTTTTCATAAATTTTATAATGTTTGACTGCTATTACATTCTACTTTCCTAATAAAGCAGAAAACATGTTTGTCTTTAACAGCTTAAAATGCCTTTATTAATATTATAATTTGGGTTGAAATCATAACATTTGGTAAATTAAAATACAATTTAATAAATAAAACTTATTCATGAATAAGATATAATATGTTATTAAATATCATAATATAATTAAAAATACCATAAATTTGATCAAGCTAACTGCTAATCGTTATACTTTCCTGATGCAGTGGATATTTGTTAGGCTTAAAATCAGACATAAAAAAGTACTATCGAATATGAACAGTTATGTAATAATATGCATAATTTCAATGTAATACAAAATTTAAAGCTGTCTTAAATTAATTGGCATATGTTTATTGTTTAGCACCAGTATACCTAATGTTCATCAAATTTGATAATGTTAACTGCTAAACACTCTACCTTCCAGATATCGCAGAGTCATATTTCGTCCTTAAAACTGAAATGCTATTTATTTCAATAAATTATACTTTGGGCTAAAACCGTAACATTTTGTAAATTAAAATACAATTTATCAACAAAAAATAAAGAATGTATACAGAAATAATATTTTATTAAAATAAGAATTAAATAAGATAATAATATGAAACATGTAATAAATTTGATGAAAGCTAACTGCTAAACATCATATTTTCCTGATACAGTGGATATTTATTTCGCTCTTTATCGGCTTGAAATCAGACATATATTTAAAAAATTACTACCGAATATGAACAGTTTGTTAATAATTCGCATATTTCAATGTAATACAAATTTAAAGATGTCTTTAATGAAGTGGCATATGTTATTATTTATACAAAGTATACCTAATCTTCATTAAATGTGATAAAGTTAAACCTCTGAACATTCCACCTTCCTGATACAGCAGAGACAGATTATAACATGTTTGATATTATAATGTTATTTAATAACATATTATTATATTTTTCATTTATTATCCATGAATAAATGTTGTTATTAAATAGTATTTTAATTTACCAAATATTATGGTTAAGTCCAATGTACAAAATATACATGAAATAAAAAGCATTTTTAAGCAGTATAAAGACGAAATATGTCTCAGCTGTTTGAAGATTAGTTATACTGAGTTTAAAAATAATGTGTGTCTCTTAATAAAAGACAAGCTTGTAATTTGTAATTACATTAAAATTTACAAATTATTACAAATTTGAACTGTACATGAAATGAACATATTGAATTTTAAGCAGATGACAGTATCAAATTTAATGAAGATTAGGTATACTTGTGTTTAATAGTAATGTATGTAAATAAAAAGACAGTTTGTAATTTGTAATTACATTATAATTTACAAAATATTACATATTTCAACATTTTAGATAGTACTTTTTTAATATACGAGTATGTTCTGATTTCAATCCAATAAAGGGCGACATAAAATATCCATTGTATCAGGAAGGTATGATGGTTTTAGCTGTTAGATTCATCAAAATTTAGGAATTTTTCAATTACTTTATGATATTTTAATAACATATTATATTTTTTCTTTAACCCTAAATAGGGGTATGTCATGAGGACAAAACATAATGTTCATACCTTTCGTTTCCATCTTATGTTTTAAACGTGTGAAACCGTTACTCTACTTCAATGTGCAATAGATTATTGGATTGCAAAATATATTTGTATGTTGAAATCTCTGTCATTAAGATAACTTTCATTAATACAGAAAAGTAGAAAAACAGTTTTGGTTACACCACAAAAAATTATGTACATTGAAATTAAAAGATTTAGGAAATTCTGCATAGACCTAAATACAAACGGCCGGAAAAATTAAGTATGAAATCTTTACTGTATATATATATATATATAAGTGATAGCGTCAGTTAATGAAAAAATTGTTATTTATGAAACATTTATTTATAAAAAAAAATATTAAACATCCCTATTTACTCTGTTGCATTTAAAACCCATATTTAGTTTCAAAAAAACATATTATTCCCTGAATCCATGATTTACATACTAGAAAAATTCCACAATTTCATCTAAAACTTTGATATTTGGATCTTATTACGAAATTGCCTACTTAAAGTTGAATTTAATTTCAAATGCAGGGATCTAAAAAATGTTTTAAGTTATATTATAGACCTCCGAATGTAAAAGAAAAAAATTCAAAACTAAACATTTATTGTACTACATTATCTTAAATGGAATGTTTAAAACGTATTATTTTCGTACATATCCGATTCATCTTAAGGGTATATTCATCCCGACTAAAGTTATTATTGTGGGATTGTTGTGGAATGTGGAGCACAATACTTGAAGCTTGTCATTGCCTTAGCCGGGGCACCTGCTCGACTTCAGTTACTACTACAGTCCTCTCGCAGCAATTTTGTTTGATTGGTTGTTAGGCTATATGTGAAGGGCAGGAACACAATTCTTGAAGATTTTCACGGACTTAGCCGGGGCACTGCACTACCTCAGTTACTACAGTGCGCTCGCAGCAATCCTGTTCGATTGGTTGTAAGGCTATATGTGAAGGAACACAATACTTGATAAACGTTCCCGGGACTTTAGGTGGTGGGGCACTGCTCTACTTCAGTTACTACAGTTTTCTCGCGGTAATCCTCGTTTTATTAGGTGCTAGGCTATATGTGAAGAAACACAAAACTAGAAGATTGTTATGAGCTTAGCCGGGACACTGCATGATTTCAGTTACTACAGTGTTCTCGACAGCAATTCTCGTTTGATTAGGTGCTAGGCTATATGTAAAGGAACACAACAACAGAAGATTGTTATGGGCTTAGCCGTGGGCACTGCATTGACTTCTGCAGTCATAGTTTTCTTACAGTAATCTTAGATTAGTTTTAAGGGTATCGCCACCAGCTTGGCCGGAGGCACTGCGCTTCGTCAGCTACAATATTACAGTATATCTATATGAAAACACAATACTAGAAGATTGTCACAGGCTCTAGGCCGCGATTTAAAAGCGGTTAAAAACCAGTGCTCTCGTACAGTGCCTTTGAATATGTAAGATTGTTATTACTATTGATGTATTTAGATATTATTATTATTTACTATTATTAAACAAATTATTTTTTTATTTTACGACGGTATAATATAAATAGTTTTGATACAATAATTAGGACTAAAGTAATTTGTTGTTTTAAGATTTACTACGTATAAAATATCATAAATATATATTATTAAATACCAACACAATAACTCGGCAATCCCTATGAGTTCCCTCATTCTTCCCGTAGGAAGGGAGTGAACACATTTCAAATGTTAAAATATATTAAGATGTTACTCCATACAAAGTATATGCGACCTAGGTAATTTAAATACAACAATTTGTTAACATTATTTTACATAACAATTATCCTTTTTATAGCCAAACGCTTTTGTTGTGCATATTGATAATGATATATCTAAAAAACACATTACAATATTACATATACCAATAAAATAACTCAAAACACAACACAACACGAGATCTACTGCATAAGACGTAAATATCACACTTAACCCAAATATCACACATTTATCATGTAGCACCGTGTCGATTGTCACTCACTTGCAACTTAGAAGCTTGTGTTATTTTACATTCCAACATACTGATATCTTAATATTTTGGACAGTAGGAATAGTGCAGACCGGTCTTTGTCATAGATTTATGTTTCAGATTGCGTTAGGGAGGAGGATTTTCAGATGTAAAATGATTTGAGTTTTGAAAGGCCCTCTCTCGGTCCTTTGTCAAGTGTCACGTATTGTGTACATTTATGTTACTCTTCATGCTGCTTCCTTATTAGATAAGTAACGAAGGGTGAAGACTACACATTATCTTCTTTCACCGAGGCAAATAATTACCATTCATGGTTCAAACTCTAAATGTACAAAAATAAATTCGTTTAACGACGGCGTGATAGCACAGCAGTAGTGCCGTTTACAAATTAGGTGAAATGATAATTACTAAAAACAAATTGAATTTTATACAATTTTCTGTGGAGTAATGTAGTTGCAGCTACATAACATGATAAATACCACACAGTTTGCACCTTGCACATTTTGTGTGTGTGTGTGTGTTCTGCAATACATTCAGATTAAATAATAAATATATAGTTTTTTATAGTGGGAGTTTTTTAAAGTAGTATACAAAAATCCTTAATTAAACATTTCCTTTTTAGATTTTATAACAATCAAAATTTTAAAATAAAATTTTTTTTAATTTAAAATACGACGAAAAATATTTATATTCACATTTTAACGTTTCATTTAAATATTAAAGTTTTCGATACTTCTTTCTATAAATTTATACTAATCATAATGGTTGGTTTTAAGATTATGTCATAATATGTTAGTTGCCGATAGTTAAAATACAAGAAACAGTGATAAAAAATATATACAATGTTTTAATACGAATACCAAAAATTTGGTCGAAATATGCGAGTAATTTTATTCGCACTGAATACAAGGCAGTTGACGTGGAATAATACAAAACCAATTCTTAGTTATAAAGCCCTAACTCCTGTTTTGAAACCTGTCAAAGCATTATTAAAACTTCCATAGAAATAGCCTTTTAAGTATAAAAATGTTTTATATTTATATTTAAACAATAATTATTAATCAATACATAAAAGAAAATTCTCATGGCAGTTGCCCTTTTTTGTTGCGTTGTTTCAGAAATACTTTTATTAAGTAATAAATACCGGTCCTCATAAAATCGTCAATATTAATAAATGTAAGTGAAAAATGGAATTCTTTCAAGAATTGAATGAAGTGTTCATCACAAAAGCACGTCAATGCCAGTCTAAAATCTTTATTTTTGGAAATATCTTATTGATTATTAGATACACACTATAATATAGGCATATTCCGAAGTTCTTTATCTGGAATATATCATTGGTATTTATTGTTCGAGGGTTTCTCAATCTACAAAATATAAAAGGTTTACAAAATAATTTTATTAAGAAGCATAAATTATGATTATCTAAAATATGATTCTTTGACTCATTCTAAAACATGGAAACCATCTTTTAAAAAAGGTTACATTATTTTTTATATCTATTGTTTCGTTTATATCTTGCAAAATCTCTAAACTTAAACATGTTCGTTTGTAAAAAAATGTATTTATACTGTTAAATATACATATCGATAATGTAGAAAATCTGAGTTTCATAAAATGCCCATTTATCATCATAGTATTATAACAACATGCACTTACAAGTATGATTACGATCTTGTTGGACTGATCAACGTTAACCTTATTACCAACTTAACCAATGCAATTTTTTTAAATTTAAGTGAGAGCCTTTCAGAAGACTTAAATGTTAAATTACTATGATTTTTATTGTTCACAAGGAGAGTGAAAAACATTCTATACTAAAACTGTTAAACTATATTTGTGCTCTCAGTTTCAAAGACTTACGTGAATTTACTATATATTTGAGCTTATATTATGTCAATACATGTCCAGAGAGTTGTTAATACAGAGAGACACTTTTTTTTGGTATTTTGTATGGACTATTAACATAAATTTATCTTGTGGGTATAGTATTATAATAACTAAAGAATCAAGTTATATAAAAAAAGCACACAGAAGACTCTTTCTCTCTCTCTGTACAGTCTAATGTCTAAGAAGAACTAATTGATGCTATTAATATTATCTTTTACAGAATAATATTAACAATTTAACCAAAAAGAATTATCTTATTTCCCCGTGATTGAAACGTAAGAATGATTTTCTTGGGTGTATACAAGTGGTTCAGAAAGCAACAGGCCATGGTTCACGTTAACGAAGACGCACAATGACAACACGAATTTCAGTGACATTTTTGAGGTTTCACTAACAAATTATAAACTCGCTAGTGCTTTCAGCTAGATTTTGTGGACTTGGGAAACAGAGGTAAGCTACTCTAAATGTAAATCATCTAGAACTACAGGGAATGTTAAAGCATATAGTCAGCGCATGGATAATCGGCGTTTATTCCGAAATCCGGACGACGTGAAAGAGAATAATCGTTCCTAAGAATAACTTAAGCAAAATCTAAACTTTAAAATGGCATATATTTTGTACAGAGAGGATTCAGATTTTAGAATGTCATATAATATAAATATATATAGTATATATAAACTTAGCTTATCATATCTATAAAATCTGAAAAAAATCGGTTGACTTATAGATTTGAAGCTCATTTTCTCTGAACACATGAGTAATACACATTAGACGGTATTAGAATATTATGTGGATTACTGGGTTATAAAGGATTCTTATCCGACGCTTTGCAAGTATAGAGTGGGTAAACACTGAATATTCTATTATTGCTTTGGGACTGGTACAGGCACAGGTACAGGTCTCGTTGTATCGACAGAATAAATGCATTACTGCTTCAGGACAAACCGGGATTTCAAGATAACTCTTGTATATGTGAACCAGTTTTTGTGTTCCCTAGGGAGATGTGCTGGCATCGTATACGTTGTTAGCAGGTTGTAATTTTTAATAAGATTAAGGTAGTTGTTAAATATTACGTACACTCTGAGAATTTAGATTTTTTAGGCTTTGCATACTTGTGTGTAGGCGTGGTATAGATTTAAGTGGAAGATCCACTAACAGCTTAATAAATATTGGATATTACGTATCTTGGGTGCATATTGATCTCATATTATAAATAATGTTATGTATTTAAAAATATTTGTATTGAGTAGATAATAAGTAAGTTAATTAAGTAATATTTAATGCATAAAAAGATTGCTTAATATTTATTAAAAATAACTTTAATCCAACTGCCTGCACAATCACTAATACCGATTTACCATACCATATATGCGAATCTGGTACCAATATATCTGTCTGAGCAATCAAACAGCAGACTCGGCATTCTCATTAACATAGATTAGGTATATACATCTGGTGCACTACCTTGTTATTATATTGTATTAATTATTATTATTATTATATTAGGTTTGAACCTACAAGCCACGGTCAAGTCCATCACTCATTTAATTCTCGAGATATACGACGGACAGACAGAAACGCGATTTTACACCCTCCAGGCTGAAGAGCAACTTTTACAGCATACTGAGTGATATATTTCAAGGACGTTCATGAAACCCCCCCCCCCACCCCCCCCCCCCCCCACCCCCCCCCCCCCCCACCCCCCCCCCCCCCCACCCCCCCCCCCCCCCACCCCCCCCCCCCCCCACCCCCCCCAGAATGTGGTAGCTGTAAAGTTGTGCAGAGAGTTGAATGTGTAAAATATTTAGGAGTAAAAAATAGATCAGAATTAAACCTGGAAGAACCATATAAGTATGTTAAAAAATAAGTTAAATAATGTAGTAAGAATATTTTATTTCTTAAAAGCAATGTGTCCAGACTGAAGTAGTACCTAGGACAGTTTACTTTTCTCTTGTCCATAGCAGGATGGAGTATGCTATATAGGCTTGGGGAGGGGCATACCAAACAAATATTACGCCTAGTTATTTTGTGCAAAAACGCTTTATAAGATTAATAAGGAATAAGCATAGGTATGAGCACACATTGCCACTTTTTAGAGATTTAAAGATTTTGCCTTTGAAAAATCTGTATGTTTTTAAAGTAACGAAGATTTTCTTTTCATAGAGTGGTAATAGCGTAGAAAATAACAGAGTAACTACTTTTAGATCTAAACTGCGAGATCCAAATAGCATTGCTGTCCCTAAGCCAAACACTACATTTGTAACAAAAACCTATAATTTTACTGCTCCCAGAATATTTAATCAAATTCCAGATAAAATAAAGAATTTACCATCAAATAGATTAATTATCAAACAATTGAAAAAATTGCTATTATGTTTGGAAGACATAGATTTTCTCTTCAATATTCTGCACTAGTAAAGAATAAAAAGTAATTAAATACAAACAAACATATTAATTAGATTTAATATTATTAATTAAAAATGCGCACGTTTTTATATTCTTAGTAGTTTTTGTATGATGAACTAACTGTATTATCTTTGAGCTCTGTTTACATCAATTGGTTATGGTTATATTGCTTATTCCGCAAAAAGTTTTGTCATGGCAACATAATATATATATATATATATATATATTTATATATATATATATATATATATGTTTTTATTGTAATTGTGATGGACTGTATATTTTGTGTTTGCATATAAATATGTATGTGTTATTGTAACTGAATTTATTGTATATTTAGGAAGAACAATAAATTATTTTTATGTATCTAGACGAGACAGAGGAAAGCTGGGATGTGTCTGTCATTAAGCTATCCGGAACAAAACGTCATTTGGATCGTGCGGCAATCATGGTCGTCTGGGCATTAATAAATGAGTAAGTAACATATCCGGAAGTTTTAACTGGTTTTAGCAATGTTTTAACAAAGTGTGAACTGGAAAATATAGATAATTATCAAGACACCGATGACACAATCAAATATCCGGAGAGGCGCATATATACGAGTATAGTGGCGCATATGTCAGTTTCCCAATAAATTTGGATATTTTGTTTTGATAGATGGTGATAATGTTATATTGGCAGCAACACATAGTAAATTCATTGTTGTCTGTTCCGGTGGCCAGTGTAAAGTGACACTCTTTGCATCTGTTCTTTGTTTCTGTGTGTTTTTAAAATGTTTACAACCCAACAACTAGTTTTCATCCGTCAGTTGTGGAGGAAGCATAATAAAAGATTAGATATAATAATTGAAGTATTTCAGTGGTACATATGTGTATTCAGGTATCACGATACACATCCGACAGTATATGCGAAAGTTGAAAACACAGGAAGTGTTTGAAATTCCCCGTATTATGGCGACCCACGATCAATTTGCAACGATGAAAATCTGCAGACAGTGTTGCTCAAGCTTTTGTACCTATTCCCGCTAAATGAAACTCGTAAGGCATTTGCTGTCCTAGAAATATCGAGAAAAATCGTGCAAAGAATGTTTAAAGAAATTAATATTTAAGCCATACCGTCCATCTTTGCTACAAGCGCTTCACGAAGATAATTCGGATAGGCGATTGGAATTCTGTGAGATAATAATTATCCGCTCCGAGCCTGATCAAAATTTCTTGTAATTAATTATAGGGTGTGATGTGGATAACAGTTCCTTATTTCCTTTAAGGAAATTTTATCTCAGAAACTTACTTACGGTTTCTGCAAGAAGTAGTAGTTCCCGAGCTCAGAAACAATCCTGTTTTCAATATGCATTCGCTCATCTGGCAACAAGATGGTTCCCCAGTACATTTCGGTATCCAAAATCGAGAGTTTTTAAACAGCACATTTAATGAATGCATCGGTTGCTGTGGTACAATCGATTGGACAGCGCGCTCGTCAGAACCGACTCCATGTGATTTTTCACTGTGGGGTATTATAAAGGAGACTGTGTCATACCCCTCTCACACTTTTTCAACCCTACAGATAAATACTGTGAACATACAGGGGTAAAGCTCAAAACCAATAACTCTCATATTGATGTGATTGGTCTATATAGGTCTCCCAACGGAAACTAGGAATTTTTTTTTTCAAAATTCGATCAGATCTTGACTGACGCTGCAAATAAAACTCACGGTGTCATAGTCTTCGGAGACTTCAACATTGACGTCTTATATGTCGATAGTCCCATGACTAGGAGATTAGATGACTTGCTGATGTCGTTTTGCCTGAACTGGTCGGTTAACACTCCAACAATAGTGACGGCAAACTCAGCAACCGCGATTGACAATGTCATCACAGATTTGACAGACGTTGAGGTCTTGGTGGTCGAAACAGCCATTTCAAACCACTGTGGCCAACAGGCCATCATCAATGGTCACGAGGCTCCAAGGGGTCCCATCTCAGAGAAAACATTCAGAGAAACAAGGCCATAGCAAACAAACATGGCATTGCTCAACTTTCAGCTGGCAAAAGAAAGTTGGAACTTTCTGAATTCTAGGGACCTCTTTGAGCTGCTTTTTTAAAAATTTGAAAAAAAACATTTAATTTCCATCTAGACCTGAGCTGTCCTCTAAAGAAAACAAACAAAACTGTAAGAAACAAAAGTGCACATGGATTACCAAAGGTATCCTGGTTTCTAGAGAAAAAAAATTATTTGTTCGGAAATAAACAAGCACACAGTTAACGAAGACTTCTAAAGATTTCTTCAAAAGCACACATAAATTTATAGAAAAGTGATCAAAACTGCAAAAGCCTATGATGTAAACAAAGCGTTGCTCACGTCGACAAACATCTGAAAAACTGCATGGCCCTTCATCAACAATAAAAATTTATTAATTGACAAACCGATTGAACTACAAATTAAAGATAAACTCATCAATGATCCTTTAAGGGTAGCTGTGGAGTTCAATAAATTCTTTTCCTCGGTTGGAGCTGAACTAGGACTTCGTCCTTCATATATCCAGCCTGTTCACATATCAGTGCCGAGTCCAATAGCTTCATTGGCTCTGGTCATGGTATCAGAGGAGGAAATTGCTAGAGTGATACGAGGCTTCCCATCAAAACGGTCTAACGACTCAAATTATATGTCAAAGTGGCTCCTAAAGCAATACTCTAAGCATTTATTGGGGCCGCTCGAACGTCTTATTAACCTCTCTTTTCACTCGGAAGCGTTTCCTTCCTCTCTCAAAATCGCTAAATTCACTCCAATTTTTAAAAAAGGGCGACCCTCTTTCAACTCAATATTATAGCCCCATATCGATATTGCCAGTCTTCAGTAAAGTCATTGAGAAGCTCTTTCTTTCCCGTTTTGTGAATTTTCTGGACAAACACCATCTGCTGTCTTTAAACCAGTTCGGATTCCGAAGTGGTAGATCGACGGTAGACGCAGTCGTGCGTCTAGTCGATGCGATAGTAGAGGGAATTGTAGGTCGAGGAGATACTTTGAGTATTTTCCTTGACTTATCAAAAGCGTTTGACTGTGTCGACCATCAAATCCTCATTCGCAAACTGGAGTATTACGGGATGCGAGGAGTTTCGCTTAAGTGGCTCAAATCGAATCTCAGTGATCGAACACAATTTGTAGGCATTTCAGACGTCAAATCGGGAGAGGAGGTTCTGAGCTATGGTGTTCCTCAGGGCTCCATACTTAGCCCTTTACGCTTCTTGATCTACGTAAATGATGTTGGTACATCGGTACAACAACGGCGACTCGTCCAGTACGCAGATGATATGACTCTCTGTCTCAACTCAAAATCACAAGAAGAACTTGAAAAAATTACGTTCATTGAGCGCAACAGTGCAGTTCAACATTTCAATGTGCTCAATCTCAAAACAAATCCTTTGAAATCGAAATTCATTCAATTTAGTTTGCGACAAACAGATTCACATTGTAGTCCTACAGTCAAGTTAGACGAAACTAAAATCAATGAAATTCCTTGGAATACACCTAGATCGAGGTTTGACTTGGTATTGTCATGTAGACTATATTTGTTCAAAGTTATCTGTCTAAATACTGCCCAACGCAGGTACTGATGACGGCATATTATGGACTGATCTACCCACACCTTTCTTACAGATTGGCATTGTGGGGAGGTTGCACAACCTCAAACTTTTTCCAGAATTTTCATTATTAAAAAAAAAACAGTTTAAACAATTGAAAAACTGCATGGAGACTGCAACTGGAGAGAGTCGTACAGGCCACCTTTCAAAAATCTAAAATTGTTGAACTTACCTTGCCTCTACGTCTTGGAAACCTGTGTTTTTTTTTTAATCCAAATGCGAACACACAAGAGGTAGTGATTTACACTCACATACAACTAGAGGCAGGGATAACTACCGAACTGACACAGGATGGTAGCTCACGAGCGTTTGCCTTCTCAGGCAGGAGTTCAAATTGTCAACAACTTGCCGAACTCGATTAAATGTGTCCCCATGCTGAAGGCATTCAAAGCTCGTCTAAAAACAACATTGATTGCACATGCGTTTTACAGCATAGACGAGTTTATGGCGCACAATTGGAAGACCTCTCAATTGGTTGACTGACCGGGGAAGTGGTGTGAAACGAATGCGTTAGAGAGTGAACGCAAAAATTGTATGTATAGAAGGGATTCGATGGTGGAACGAATGGAAAGTTTAGCTCAAAATACTTGACGATTGCTATAACATTGTTTTTTATGTTCTACGCAGTAAATAATTTATTATTATTATTATTGTGTATGCTTCAAACCCGCAAAATCTTGACGTACTCATAAACCTAATCATAAGTGTATTTTAACTTGTTAGTAATGATAAACCTTTATTGCTAAACATTTGTGATTCTCTTGTCAGCCGTTGTATGAAATGTACACACAATTAACGCGGACATTTCGAACAACTGCTATTTTTCATATAATGAATTTGTTTCCTTTCATAAAAGTTTTTTATTCAATTAACATATAACGTCTTTAAATTTCTCTTCTGGAGACTTAGTTATAAGTATTCGCCTACCAGCTGCTGGTCCCATTAAAATGAGTGAAAAATTGGCTTCCGATCCAACAAATCCTATTGGTACAGTTATAGCCAAATAAGTTTCATTAGATAAAGATGTAAAACATACTGATTCTTGAAGCTTTCTTTTGATAAAAACACGTTGTATCACACTTGCTGTAACCCTGCACATTGTACTCAGGAATGGAATTTTGTAGTACATTGTCTATAGATATCAAGACTTACTATTCATCCCTTTATCAAATACCTAAAATAGCAATAAAATGCAGATTGTAGCTGAGAAGTCTTTTCCAGTGTGATAGTGTTAAAATTCATAAGAACTCTTAAGTTCACCGTTCTGTGTCTTCAGTCCGCTCCCCAAATATTTTCTTTACGTTACTATTACAGTTATATAAAAAAATCTATTTATCTAAATGACTGTGAGTAAAGAATTATTGCACAATTCACATTGGTAACAGACACAATAAACAACTTGTCCACTTCTCTTCTCTTGCATACAATCGTTTTAATTTTTTCTATTTACAAAATCACCATAAAAATATAAACATACAGTAACTAAACTTAATAATAATAATAATAATAAAAAATTAAAAGTATAAAGTAATAACATAAATACATGTCCGTCACCTAAATACATGTGGCAAATACAGCTATTCCACTATCACACAACCATAAGCAAATTGAATGTTTAGAAATATTGATTCGATAAAAATCATTTCATCCAAGGTCAGCTAAACTAGTTTGGGGGGGGGGGGGTAGGAAAAATGTGGTCCCCATTCAGCCGTCCTTTAAACAATGAAAGTGTTCATGGGCAGCAATTGGCGCAGGCGCATGTAATAACAATCTTTGTAACAAACAGCAGCATGTTTCAGTGTTTGTTTTAGATGAACTGGCAAACCTTTAAGTCTGTTTTTAGTGTGTTCATGACATAATTGATTTGTATATCCATCACAAAGGATTAAACATTTTCAATTTACAAATAACTATACTGAAATAAAATTAAGTAGTTAACAGTATCAACAAATAATGGGTTACATGTAAAACTGATTTTTTCATTCTGTTTCAGGTACTTAATGAAAAACAAACCTCACCTTCAATTTTGAAACATTCGTCGAGGGCCTCTTCTGTCTATATTTCTATTTCTATAACTGATACTTAGATTATTGCAAATAAATTACTTTTCAAAGAATTCCTAATTTGTCTGTCAGTTTATTTCCAAACGTAATTAAGGTAATTTTTCAGTCACTATGCTGTTTACTGATTTATAGTATTTACTTGATTTATATTCAAAATTAATACTTAACTTATTTTCATAAATTATTTTAATAATGTAAAAGGTTTCAAAATTTATCAGCTTAATCATAACGATTTAACTTACCTAAACACCTTAAACTAAACCGTTTGTAAGACACCTACAGAATAAAAAGAAAAAAATATATATATTTTTAATATATCTATTATTAAATATAACTTCTTTATGGAATACAATTTAAGACTACACGCACGTTTACATGTTTATTTAAAATAAAAATATTAAAATTTACTTCTCATAATATTTTAATACATCAATGACTTAAAATTATATTATAGCTGCTTATATTTATTTTATTATTATTATAAGCTACTTAGATAATTTAACGATTTTCACGAAAACAATTCTTGAGGACTAAATATATGATATTTTTAAAACATAATTTCATGTTCACATGAAATATACAGTCTTTTAGATAAACCATTATTAATTCTTGATCTTAAAAATCATTAAGATATTTAAAAACCAAATAATTTTTATACTGTAATCTAGTTTAACATCTTAAAATGATGCACTGCATAAGTGTATATAAAACCATTGAATTTTTACGTTAGTGATTGGAAAATGAGTGGAAATAGCGTGGGAGGAATTTCTTTTCAGTTGAATTATAATTAAAGTTGTTCATAAATTAAAACATTACATAAAAAATAAAACTTATAATATGAAGACACCAAGGGAAAAAGGAAGAATGTCACAATAAATTGAGCGTTTCTTAGATATTTGAGATTTAGTACTTAAAAACTCTACCAGGTGAAATATTTTGCATTTAAATAGTATACAAGTACATAACTATTTTAGTAAAGGGTTTTCCCACAGTAGTAAAGTCAATAAAAAACACATTAAAAATAATCTAGTTTATTTACATAGTTATGACAAAAAACAGTTATATTTGACAAAAAGGGAAAATGTCCATTCTAGGCCAATTGGCACAATTCACTCGCCACACTTAAGATTGTCCAAAAATGCTTTTCCATCTGGGCCACACAGCGGTTATAGGTCCTGTAGATTCTTATATTTAGGCTTAGCTACTGATGGCGAGAGAAAAGAAGAGACCTGCATTCTGGCCTATCTGAATATTGCAGGCGCTACTACTAGTATGTTGCCGCGCCTTGTTTCGTAATTCCATTATTGTTTCACTGTTTTGATTGATTTGCGGCCTAATTGTTATGGTTTATAAGATAATTTAAATGACAGTACTGTTTTGATCAATTAAAATAAAGCAAAGTTTATGTTTGTAATAAATTCTAATAATTAGGCTCTACAATGGTTGTAAACAAACAATAATTAATGGAATGAATTGCTAAAATTGAAGATTTTTGTATTGTTAAGATAACAATTACTAATGTGCATATATGTATAATGTAAATGTAGTGCTTTTATGTATATAAAATTTAACATTAATACCTTACTGACTAACACAATATACAGTAAACAAAAAACCTCTTACGCAAAAAAATAGGAACATTTGTAATTGGATAAAAAAATGTGCTTCAACAGCTTTTCAAATACCACGTCAAAATAAAATAATTACATTTTGCTAAAGTTGTAAATTGTTGAATATGAAACCGAGAGAACACAGTTTAATGGTAAGCATGTTCGGAAGAAAACATAAAAAACTTACTGTTAGTAATGTTGAAATTACCAACCTATTATTTTACATTTAAAGTTAAATAAGTGTGTTCACATCCATTTAGAAAACATTTTGTTATTTGTGCTTGTATCAGTGTCCATTGGCAATGGTACTGGTAATTCTTCATCAGACTCAGCGTCACTAGGGTCATCCGAACTGTCAAAGCTGGAACTATCATCGTCATCTTCACCTAGTCGTATGACGAACTCATCCATTGCGTCTTCCGTGATGCCGTCCTTCTCCCAATACTCCTGTTCAATGTGCTGCACGGTTTGCTGCGTTCATGTCCGGCAATACTCCATCCACTTCAAGACTTTGCCAACACCTTTGAAACGTTAAGTTAGAGTCAATCCACGTCTCATCCAGGTAAAATATCTTCTTCTTATTGTCTCGGCACTTCTTAATGTTTCGCAGATACTCGAATCTCCAGTTGACAATGTCAGGCTTTTCAATAAGCAGTTTTCTTTTTGACCCACACTTCTTCCATCCGAACCCCATGTTTTTCAGTTCACGTCGAAGAGCCCACTCACTCCATACAAAATGTATTTTTTCACGTAAAACCGGTAAGAGTTTTTTACAGGTTGGCACAACTTTTTTTACTGCATAAAAGTCACTAATGACATTCACAATCACTCGCCTGTCGAACTCGTCTATTTTAATTTTGTATTGATCACATCTTTGACGTTTTTTACCAGAGCTCATCAGTTTTTCTGCAGGAGTGGATTTTGCTTCTTTTCTTATTCTTTTTATTGATTATTTCGAAACTTTGCAATTGTTAGCAGCACGTTCTGTTGCTTTTGCAAGAGGCGCTGTTAACACTTTGTCACTCGCTTCTTTATCACACATCTCTATAACTCGTCTTATAACTTCCCTTTCCCTACTATGAATTGTCGCCCCACGTTTCCGAACATTTTCCATTTTAAATACAATTAATTAAAAATAACAGTACAAATGCTAATAAAACAGCAACAACAATAAAGATTAAAACAACAATAACAAATCAACAATGTCTATTGAATTCAATCAATACTTCAGAAGACGTGATGCAACACTGACAGACTGAAATAATGGGCGCGTCTAAGATGAGTCACACTCTGCAGGAATGCCACAAAACAAATAACTCCATTGCTAGGATAAACAATTCGCAGGGTTGGCTGTGGAGCGAAGCGCATGAAATTACCGCGCGGCAACACACTAGTACACAGCTGTTCGGCCATGTCTCTTCTTTTCTCTCGCCACCAGTATTTCCAAGGGTTCCTTGCTGGATTGATTTGGAAGTAAGAATTCTTGGGGGCTAAGGTCTTTAGCTGAAGATCTGTATGTTACTAGTTTTTCTTTACTTTCCCTCTTTATATTATCGTTCTTGCTGCTTTTAGCAGCTGAGTTCAGTCTTCTGTTGCCTGTTGACTTTTCAACAACAGCGTTTGAAAACCAACCTCCATTGTAAGTATTTCTGTACTCAACGTCTTTTTTGGTGTTGACGCGAACTTTTAATTCCTGAATAGTCCTAACCTTGAAACTACATTTTTGTCTATAGAGTAGAAAGAGAAATTATGTCCAATCTCGAAACATGGCAAGGTCCATATCAACTACTTCATATGGAGTATGCTTTGCTCTTGCAGTTTTGAGGGCTTCATTCCATTGTTCTGGGGTTTCAGCAGGGGTGCTTTGATTGACTAGAGCCATGTCTGTGTCACTCTGCATGTAAGACTGTCCTCGGATGGGGAAGGTGACTTTAACTGATTCAAACCGTTTCATTTCATGCACTGCAAAGTGAAGAAATCTAAAAACCGAATAGTTTTTATTCTGCCCCCCCACACGAGTCACAAAAAATATGGAGGCTTTGCACATTAGTGCTTAGTTTTTTTCAGTATGAAACGATGTAGTATAGATATAACTGCATCAGCACCCTTCTTACCAACCGATTCGTTGTATGTATAATAGACAACTCTGTTGTCTGACAAGATGTGCACATTGAAAGAGTAGTAGAAGAGTTGCCGTTTGTAGTAAATATAATTTGTAGTTGGGTTTTAAATTTGCAGGCTTTTACCAAAGTCCATGCAAATAGCTTCGAAACTATCTAGTTGTCTAACTTTTCTCTTGGCTGTCCTTTTGCGTTTGTAAAATAAACTAGCTTTTGTTTTGTGCAACTTGATGTTGTTTTCAGCTTGTCGAAGTTTTTCTAAGAGTTTGAATTTTTCTTCCTCACTTTTGGAATTTTTAATGTTCATTTCGAAGCATCTTAATTGAGCTAAGTGTGTATCACATGTAGTGCATGTATCAGATCTAGGATATCCGAAAGCTAAATTAAAACTATCGTTGAAAACGTGCCTATAAGATTTATACGACACTTCTACGGACGGATTGGCAGTTTTGAACAGTTTGTACATTTTCTTAATGTTTAGAGTTTCTGATAAATATATTTTATCAGTTTTTTTTTTCAAGAATAGTGACTTTTACGCCCTTTGAAAGATCCAAAGTGTTCTTTGATTTTGTTTAATACTTCATCTTTCAACTTTCTAGGCCTATTGTCATGCTTGCCTCTACGGTCCTTTTGGGGAAATCCCTGACATTTTCAACAAGCGTTGAATAAACACAAGTTTCTTTTTTCCAATCCCAAACATACTCAAGAAAGCCTTGTAACAGACTGGTACTTCAACTGCTAAATTATCTCTAACAACACGTACCTTGTAGGCATATGAAGCACATGAACCTTAGCTTCATCTTTATTGGGGTTACGTGATCTCCGTCTAGAAACTGGCACTACACTTATTAGACCTGCTAGAAAGGAATTTTGTTCAACACTCCGAAGTTGGTTAAACTTTGAAATGTTCAGAAGTCTTTCTTCAGCAGAACTCCGAGATTCGTTACTTAAAAGAAATGTATAGTGAGCACTAATAAAGATAATTTTTAAAACTAAGAAGGAGACAGAAGGAAGTTTCGGTAGTAACTTATACGCGAGTTTTGTACAAAACGAATTCCTCGCATAACATAGTTATGGTGGAAAGGATTGTAACAGTGTAAATATTATCAGTTAAATTTTCCTCTTAATGCAGCGTCTGGAATCAGACAATGTTATAGACTTGCTTCCTTAAATCTGGAGTCATGTTTGTCTAAAGAGATACAAAACAATCGCCAGCGAAGAAGCTCAAAACGAACTCCTTATATTGTTTTGACATCAGAGACACTAAACTACAAAATATAAAAATATGGTAGTACGTAAAGAAGCATTCTCAATGTCTCTTAATGTGCTCATTGACACAGTACCATGGTACTATTTTACTAGTAGAACCTCACGTAATATTTTATTAAAGAGACAATGATTAATTATTTATGTCAACATAAGCTGACTATTGATGGTATACCATTACTGACTCGTTATTTTGTTATACATCTTAGATTTCTTACATAATAGAATTAATTATTAGTACAGTATCCCAAAACTAATATTTGCTACGTATTATTAATTTCGATAGAATAATTTGTATTTTTTTAAAGAATTTACGGCAACATTGTTCACTATATATCCTTGATATTCGCTGGATGCATGGTAGTTTATTATAAATAGATTTTTTTGGTACGTTTATATTCAGCTAAATACATCTAAACTTTGGTAATATGAAGATTTAGGCAATCCGGGATTTCCTTTTAATCACTTTGAATATCAACAATCCACTGTAAAGAGAGAATTGCCTATGTCTACATCTCAAAATGTATAACAGTAGGTCTATGTTTTAGATTTTATGAACTAAAAACAATGTGATTACTTTGGATGGGACTTCATATAAAAAGTAGTTACTTATTTGTAGCTTTGTAACATACCATGTAACAAGTCTTTGCAACCTGTATTTTTCTGTGGCTCATGTTTTAGTGTTCAGCAACACACAAATTTAGTGACTCCAGCTTACAAATAAGTCATAAAGAAATGTTATGTGATAAACTGTTTATATTAACAAATAACAACCATAGGTAATTCTAAATACGATTACATGGATATATAAAATCGTCGGTAGAGATGTTTGGTTTATATTGACTGATAAATTTAATTCGTTCTTCTACGATACATTTTTTAACCCTAGAAGCTAGTCAAATTTCTTTACTTGCACATTTCCCTAACTACAGATTCTTTTTTTATATAAAGGAAGACTATTTGAAGAGTAGGCTATAAATTTTACCAAGCAAAAATATAAGGTAAATGTATAGGTTTTGGATACACATAACACCACATTTTCTACTTTTAAATATTTAAAGGGCTCTAATATAATATTCCATTCAGTTGCTGTTACATGGACATAGGGATTAAAGTTAACAATAGTATTCGGGAAATCACGAGATTATATTTTTTACCTGTAAACATCAGAAGAATTACTTTGTTCTAATCCAGGGAAATACATAAACAATATTTTAACATTACCTGTTTTCATTAACCTAACTCTGAGTAAGATGGCAACAGCGGGCTAAACTCACCTTTGACCCTGGGAAGTTTCCAATATTAAAAGTAGGCTACAATAATTCTTACCTACAATACCATAAATACATCCGCAGTTTATTGTCGATGTGTCAGCATCTCATTATTACTATTATAAGAAATGTTACAAATGGCGGAAACAGTGGCGTAGCGAAGGGGGGGGTCCATGGGGTCCGGACCCCCCCCCCCGAAATTTTAAGACATTAAAAAATGAAGAATGGTGCAGGAGAAAAAAGGAGAGTTATCATTACTCTTGTCTACAAACATTAAATTGATTGATTTAGTTGATTAAAGTGACCGTTGTTAAAAATATAATTGTCCTGTCGTTTAAATCATAAAGTATCAAACGATACTTTTGGGCTCGGCCTTTCGGATAGTGTAGTGTAATCACGGTATTTCTATAGGGCGGGGTCACGTGACGTCACAAAGTAACCTGAACTGTAACACGGCGAACAGTTTAAATTAGCGACCACTTCGTTCAAATTCGTCTTGGGGACGTAAAATTAGAATTAAGTTACGACGTTGATTTTAGGTGTCATTAAACTGTGGAGGTGTGTATGATTATCGAAAAAAAACACTTTTGGTCGGAAAATAGGCTACAGTTGAAAAACTCTACTGATTAGAATTTCAACTAATTTGGACTTCAGTTATTGAGGTAAACGTGGTATTTTTGATTGAGCAAGGGCGACGATTTTTTTAAGTCATTAAACAGTACTCGACTAACTATATAATATCTAGAAAAAAATCACTTACGGTCGGTAAATACCGAAGAAAAACTCTCTACAGATTCAAGTTTTGACGATTTTGGACTTCACCGGTTGAGTGGTTGAACAACTTCTTATCAGTAGAGTTTTTCCTGTGTATTATCTGACCGGAAGTGATTTTTTCAATATTTCTTCGATAATTATATAGTTATTAGTCGGCGTTCAATTGATACCTAAAATAAATGTTCTAACATAATTCTAAGTACCACTTTTATCTCAACGACTCAACCAGTGAAATCCAAAATCGTCAAAACGAATCCGTAGAGAGCTTTTCCTCGGTATTTTCCGTCCGGAAGTGATTTTATTGTTTTGTTTCTCAATAATTATATATGTATTAGTCGGCGTTCAAAATTGATACAATAAATCAATGTTCTATCATAATTCTAAGTACCACTTTTATCTCAACCACTAAACCAGTGAAATCCAAAATCGTCAAAACTTGAATCTATAGAGAGCTTTTCTTCGGTATTTACCGACCGGAAGTGATTTAATTGTTTTGTTTCTCGATAATTATATATGTATTAGTCTGCGTTGAATTAATACCTAAAATCAACGTCCTATCATAATTCTAAGTACCACTTTTACCTCAAAATCACAACCAGTGAAATCCAAAATCGTCAAAACTTGAATCTGTAGAGAGCTTTTCTTCGGTATTTACCGTCCGGAAGTGATTTTATTGTTTTGTTTCTCGATAAATTATATATGTATTAGTCGGCGTTGAATTAATACCTAAAATCAACGCCCTAACATAATTTCTAAGTACCACTTTTACCTCAAAATCACTCAACCAGTGAAATCTAAAATCGTCAAAACTTGAATCTGTAGAGAGCTTTTCTTCGGTATTTACCGCCCGGAAGTGATTTTTTTCTCGATAATTATATAGGTACAATGTACAATTTAATGATAACAAAAATCGTCGTCCTAACTCAACCGAAAACACCACGTTTACCTCAATCACTGAAGTCCAAATTAGTTGAAGTTCTAATCAGTAAACTTTTTCAAGTGTATTTTCCGACCAAAAGTGATTTTTTATATTTTTTTCGATAATTTTATACACGTCTACAGTTTAATGACACCTAAAATCAACGTCGTAACTTAATTCTAAGCGGTCATTTTACGTCAAAACTTGAATCTGTAGAGAGTTTTTCTTCGGTATTTACCGACCGGAAGTGATTGTTTTTCTCGATAATTATATAATTAGTCGAGTACAGTTTAATGATTAAAAAATCGTCGCCCTAACTCAATCAAAAATACCAGGTTTACTTCAATAACTGAAGTCCGAAGTAGTTGAGGATTTTCTGCCCTTGTAGACTCATTTCCTAAGCCAATTTAAATTTATATGTATTGAGTTTTTCATGTAAAACTTTAATTCGTTATAAGATAATATAATTTTTATAATAAATGAGTATCCAATTCGCTACACAATTTAACTCCATCATATGTTTAGTGACTAATTTTACAATTACATATTGTAGATTTGTTGCCACATTTTATTTTAATAATCTCGCGAAGTGTTATTATATTTTAAAAACTGCACGCGTGTAAATATTTGGAAATAAACTATGATTCAATTCAATATAATTTCAAGTCAAATCCTCACTGAATTTGTACTGATTGTTTGCATTGCATAAGGTATAAGTAACATGTATCACATGTAACATGTTTATGCCGTACGCATTAACTCCCCCCCCTAGCCAAGTAATCTTCTAAAATTATAAAGCCTACACAGCATTCTATCCGACGTCATTAGTGTTGTGAGCCGTGTGACTAAAGCACCGGACACTCGGATGTGTTCTGCTGCTATTAACACATTCCCAACAGATAAGATCCCTTCTTACTCAATTCCATATTTCTCCATACCAACCGTAGTATATCATTTATTGTGCGTAAAAAACAATGTAACTTTTATTTCATTACAGTTTTATTTTTGTGCTGTAGAGCTTATGAAATTATTGTTGTTTTGATATTACTTTTATTGGTTATATATAGAATCAATTAAATTATTACATAAATTACTAATTCTAAATTATTGTTGAAGTTTGTATTTACTAATTAACTTGTATTTCTTATCACAATATTAAAGTAATTCGCAATTAACTATTTTCGTGTTTTATATAATAAACTTAATGTACAAATGGTAACTTCAACACATGGTATCTGAAAATGTGTGTTATAAAAATTTGTACTAAGAAAAACTAATCAAGAGATTCTATCATGAAAAGGGGCAACTAAAACAAAATATTACAAGATGTTTTTAACCAAAGTTTATTTACAATAATCTGAATATATACAAGAAAGAAATGAACATGTACATAGAAGGCATACGACTAGGCTTTCAGAATCGAAGGTGAGGTTTGTTTTTCATCAAGTGCCTGAAACAGAATGAAGAAAATTAGTTTTGCATGCAAATCATTATTTAAGACATAACTACTTTATTTATTATAATTAAGTAATTTATAAATATAACAATTTTGATCCTTGATGATAGATATAAATTCAATCATGTCTGGCATAAACTAAATAAAAAGTTAGAGGTTTGCAAATAGACCAAACACATACACTTGAATATAATGGTGCATGGTATATAGTATGTTATTACGTGTAGGCCTACATGAAAACAATACGTATCACAGGGGGAAATGAAGTGTGTTACGGCTGTTATCGATAGTGAAATGGTCAATAATTTTTATTGACAGTGCTGTAGGTGAATAAGATTTTGTTTTAGGTAGCCACGGTAGCAACGCCGAGAAAATATTCTGAAGAAGATTGGAGCAATGACCCTAATGGATATCTATGATTGTCAACAGTATGTCTGACCACAGACATCTATGCAAAAGTCAACGTTTTATGGCTAGTTAAGGTTAGAGGACAAAACATCCCAATACCATTCCGGTGTAAAAGTCTTTTTTTCAAAAGCAGCTATTTTATAAAGTTCTACGAACTGTTTTGCCATTTCTATTGGGATGGTCATCAATTTATTTATAGGTAATTATTAACAATAAATAAAGTAGTATGACAATTTTATACAGAACAATTAAAGTCAAAATACAGTTCAACACTTGATACATTTTCTACTTATGAATGTCTTTTTAAGTATTATTGTATTAATTTCAAACGATATCATTGCATCAGCAAAATTCTTTCATTCATTGTTATGGTATAAGCAGTTGATGGGTAAATAAGTCTTTCTAGATAGAACTATTTAAATTTTGATATATTACTTACTTGTCTAGTTTTTCCCAGAACACCATGAGTGCAGCACGATCCAAATGACGTTTCGATCGAGACAACTGAATAATAGAGACATCCCAGCCTGCCACGTTCTTCTCCAGCAACATCTCATCGTATTTCAGATGAAAAGCACACACTATAACAAAATAATATATTAATAGTTTAAGGTCATTACTGTAAACTAATACATAAACATTTAATACATAAACTTTTTTTCTTTCCAATTATTTTGCATGCTATCTGCAAGAATGTATATAAATTAGTTACCATATTTTTAAATGTGAAATTAACACCTGTAAACTGATGTTTGTTGTCTAATGAGATGTGGTTTATTATTTCAAACTGCATAGATTCATAAATATATCTTGGTCTTTATTATTTAAATATTAATGATTTTATGGGCAGTAGCATAATTTAGGCCTACTTTAAAAATGTATTAAAATATATAATTTTAAAAACATTAAAACAGTTCTTAAGTCAATAAATAGAGTAGTTATGAGCTAATTTGTTAAGTACTGGATACAATTATTGACATACAAAACAAATTGTTTTTCATAGCATCAGGTTTTTCTTTGAAGCAGATTTTGAAGGAATAATATATTGGGACTGAAACATGGACCCTACGATCACAAATGGTTTTAATTGAAAAAATCAATACAATACAAAACAAACAATGTTTGCAGTTAATAGTTTATTTTAAATATACTTTAATATGTATTTAAGAAAAATGTACTTAAATTCTATGACCAAACAGTATTTATATCCAATGTTCCTTCCATGTAATATTTGTTGCAGATATAATAAATTTACAATTTTGTTATTGATGTTGGTCACTTACCTTTAGAAAATATTTCCACAGGATTTCCTTTCCAGGGCCATCCTTTGAACTGCCAAGTAGGGCCCATAACAAAAACAGCCACTACTCGGTCCCAGTCTCCTGGAGCCAGTTTCTGAGGATTGTCTGTGACTCTGTACGGAACTGTCAATGCCCCATTCTTTCGCCGTTGAAGAAAAATGTCGTTCTCCCGGGTAGCACCTTGTTTCTTCTTATCCTCTGTAGTAACGAACCTGCAAGAGAAACCCAGTGAATGAAGATTGATTTACAATGTATTTTATTTCATTTTTCATTATTTCATTTTTTATTTAATCAATTTGAAGCTGATCAAATAAGGCATCATCCTCTTTGATTTATACCAAGTTATTGTAAGCTGTTTTATATAATATAAATTTATAATTATTTATTAAAAAATTATTAAAAATAAAATATTAAAGAAAAATGTTTCGTAAAAGAATGTTAAAGTAATAAAAATGTATAAAGTATCAATTCTTCAACTAAAATGTTATATATTTCAAGTTACTTATTTGCAGAACCTGGTTTTATTCATAACCCTTTAGCTTGTCTAGGGAAAAAAATAACATTACGTTTTATTATTCAACGGTATTGGTTCTGCTACTATCAATAAAAATCATGGGAGTGCTCTTGTACTTTTTGTATAGATTATGATTACTTTGATGTGGAAGCAATATCATAATTAATCATAAAACAAAGTCCTTCTAAAAAATTACCTAGTTTTAGATCTTAAACTTTTAAATAAGTTGAAATAACAACTAGTATAATATTACATTTTAATTCGTTTTTAAGTAAAATTGTGAACAATTTAAAACAATCTTATAATATTATTTTATAAATTTTAGCTATTTAAAATAACTTTTTGCAAGATTATAAGGGACGTAATCTTTGATTGGTTATTTTATAATATTACTGTAATAAATAGTTCAATTTTTCACTTGACCTAAGCTAATTCCCTTAATAAAGTAGCGATTATCTATAATAATATATATAATATCCTATAATAACAAGCATGTGTTTATAAATTGGTTTTTACATTTTTATGGTAATATTTACATAAACACTAAGTAAAGAAAAATTTGCAAATTAGAGATTTTACAGTTTAACCTGGCAGATAACATCTTAATATTTTGATAAATTCTTGTATGAATAACTTTATACTTCTAAAACATCTGGGAGGTAAAGCAAAGAGCACAAGCTTGTTTAATTTACATTATTTCATATTATTTTCTATAGCAGATAAAGTTTTAAAATGTACTTATAGATGTTACTTTTAATTTACTCAACGTTGTCAACACTATACCATATGTAGTATTGGTATTCAATAATGAGTTACTTACTTGAAGTCCTGCAAGATGTCCTTTGCATTGTACATGGTGATCAGTGAGGTGTTTGCTCCAGGGATGATGATGATGGGAGTACGAGACGTTCTCTTGATAGGTTGGGAAGACAACTGGAGACCTGGCTGTAATCATAAAATTCATTAACTACTCATTCAATAGATGTAATATTCATTTTAACAATATTCCTTATATTTATTTCAATTACCAGGATAATAATTATTTTTACTAAATTACTTGACTACAAACATGTGCTTCACACGCTCATATAAATATTACTTTGTAAATAGCTAATTCATTTAAGTTGTCTATTACGGACCCGATATCAGTAAAAAGTTCAGAAACTAAAATTTCCACATGATGTGCTTGAATTATATCGTTAAGAAGCAATAGGTTTTATGTTACAACATATTTTTTACATTGCGTCTAATGATGATCATTATATCAAAACTCACATTAATCTGAAGTTGATAATGTATTGTATATTGTTGTGGTTTGAGAATATAATTCGAGTAATAGTGACACAGTGAAAGCGTTGAAGATTATTGTAGTTCTCACTCCTTCTGAATTATTTTTTTATTATCATTTTTAGAATTTAATTAATAGGTAGGACTGGCATTTAATAGCATCTTCATGTTTCTCATTCAATCCACCTGACTATCAACTCACTGCTTACAATTATTGTAATTGGTATTCTAAAG
This sequence comes from Homalodisca vitripennis, assembly GCF_021130785.1. NCBI lineage: Eukaryota > Metazoa > Arthropoda > Insecta > Hemiptera > Cicadellidae > Homalodisca > Homalodisca vitripennis. The sequence goes on from NC_060211.1 coordinate 61,204,255, forward strand.
TAAACTAAACTAAGTTTGAGCTTAATTTGTAACAAACTGAGAGATATTTTACCAATGCTGATAGAATGGGCTCAGGATGAGGTGTCTGAGGAGATGGCATTTTCTTGTGTTGATCGCCTTCAGTTACTGACTTCAAGGACATTTTGTGGTACGTTGCCATTGTATTGATTTTGAATCCATTTGCCTCTGTAACAGTTTCATTTAAATATAAAAGAGAACTATCATATTTTAACCCTATATTAAATTATGTATACAAATAAAAAAATAGTTTTCTCAGTGGTCATTTTATTTTTAGGAGAATAAGGCAGATTATTTTCAAAATATGCAATGTTGGTATGACCCTAGTTAACACGTAGTCCAGAAACAAGCACCTGAGACAATTGAGTATAACATTAGATAACAATCCATACGACTCAATAATATTCTAGTGCCAACTGCATGTTCCTTAACAAGATCAATGGTCAATACATGTTATATCATTACCTAATAATTTACAATCCCATAACATAAGATGAAAACTTATAAATAATAATGTTGTAAACTTACCTTTCTCCTGTCTAATGAACCGCTCCTGATCGTATCGGTTGTACACTTTGGCCATAGGGATAACTCTAGGTGCGGGGGCCTGATGGGAGTGGGTTTGTATGTCATGACAGAGGTTGCAGCAGGAGGCCTGATGGGAGTGGGTTTGTATGTCATGACGGAGGTTGAAGCCGGAGGTTTGATGGGAGTGGGTCTGTATGTCATGGTGGAGGTTGAAGCAGGAGGCCTGATGGGAGTTGGTTTATATGTCATGACGGAGGCTGAAGCAGGAGACCTTTGTTTGCTCTCCTCTTTTTCCTTTACTGATTGCAGAATGGCAAAGACATCTTGTGCAAACATCTGAAAAAATTTGAAATAAAATGTCAAACAAGCTGGTTTACATTAATGCAATAATAGAACGGTGTGGTATTCTTTATCAGATATCTTTAACCGTTCATCAGTAACAAATACTTTGTAATCACATAAATAATGACACATTTTAATATTGGCAAAGAACTGTTAAATAGTTAATAGTGTTGTGTGTGTGTGTGTGTGTGTGTGTGTGTGTGTGTGTGTGTGTGTGTGTGTTGTGTTAAAGTTGTTGTTACTAAATTTTTACCTGTAAGTATAAGTGCTTAGAATATATTCCTGGGAATTGTTTTATATAGCTTAACATTCAATTTACCTACATTGTAAGATTTTTAGTGCAATAAATATTCATGGATTTAAGTTTCACCATGATTAAACCTGGAAATTAACTTACTTTTCCCGTGCTTTGTAATATTGTATTTCTTGACCTTCCCGGACGTTCACGGGATAGTATGTCTTTTATGTTGTCGTCATCGAGGTCCATCATAACTCTGCGTTTAGAACATATATCAATATCATCATGTCTTTTGATAGTAGTCCTCTTCTTCGCCAAACGTTTCACTTTGATAGCAGCTATCGTTTCTACTGTCATGGCTTCAGATAGGGATCTGAAAATAGATTTAGATATTCATAAAATCACTAATTTATTGTTAAAAGGATTAGTTTATTATCAGTACTTAGATCGATAGTCACAAATTTAAAGATTTCCCATACTTTTGTAGAATGTATCTTTTACGCATCCTGGCCAGTTTAGGCAAAACTGAGTCAATTTCCAAACCTTTATGTGCTTTACTAACTCTCAGACAATACACTAGACCAAGTCTCATGTAGTAGGTTTTGCCTTAAACCTAATTAATATTAATAGTGTAGTAATGAATGAGTCTGAAATAATTTTATAGATCTTTAGAATTATTCAAGAGTTTTATTTAGCGATTTAATTAGATGTTTTAGGGTGACAGTAAGTATTAAAAATTCTATTAAATATTAAGATTTATATATCGTAAAACATTTTATTTTATACCAAAAAACTCTTTGAAATAAATAAGCCATGTAATATAACAATATCATCTTATTATAGAAATGTATTTCTAACGCGCATATACATGTTCCAATAATCTTAATTTAAGCCATTGCTATAAAGAATACCTAAATTCACTTACTTAATGTTGTCAGCAGTTACGGATGCTTGTTTTGGCGTATCCAACCTCGCAGCAAGTCGTTGTTTCATCCTCTGCTCTTGCACATCTTCTAGCTTGCGTCTCTTGGACATGCTCTCTACTGAACCGTCACGTGCACGTTTTACTGGTCTGAGGATATCTACAGCTGCATTTTTATCAATATTTACAGAGGTAGCAGCTTCTCCATTTAAGTAAGCCAGAAGGTCTTTACGGTCAGGTCTGCGCACAACTTGTTTATTTTCAGCCTACAACAAATTCATGAGTTATAAACAAATTTCTAAAAAGTATTACCAAAAACAGAGAAATGGAGAAACAATATATTTCTGCCTGTATGTCTGTCCTTACAATATCAGAAAACAAAACGACCTCTAGGCTTAAAATTATACGAGTACAAGCCTAGGATGCTCATTTCTACCTAGTTAAGCTTCGTGTAAAATACTGAGTTCGATGATGGTGTACGTCACTCCATTGTATTTGGTTGAATGCTAGATAATATGATGCCTCATGCAAAATTAACTACATATATCTTATACATGGTAAAATATATCTTCAGAACACCTGTGATGGAACCGTCTTATAGCTACTGAGGTCAAACAATTAAGAATCAACATTTTCAATGTATTTTTAACACTTTAAATGCAATATTATTTATATAAATTGTTTTTAAGAAAGGATACACAGTTGGTAAAAAGCGTTAAGGTAAAATCTGTAAAATACTTACAACAGCTTTTCGGACATATGCAGAATGTGTCAGTGTGACATGCTTGAGTAGAAATAGCAAACATTCTAATGTATAATACTCCTTTGGTGCCCCATTATCGGACCTGTAAAAAGCATTTTCTCTGTAGACATAACAGACTTATACTTAAAAAATATGATCTATGATTTAATATTAGTTGTATTCGTACCATCTATTCTTTACTGACAGAAATGAACTAATCATTATGAAAGATAATTCATCAATGTAACTCTATTTCTGCACACGACTCTAACCAATTCTCTTAAAAAACTATATTACAAAGAATATAATATCGCCTTTCAATTAGCGCTTTAATATATATTGGTTTGCAGTAAAACTATATGTTATCTCTTTAATACTCATCGAGTAGGCTGAAAACTGTAAAATAAATAAGAAAGTAACATTTCGGTGCATAATATTCATATATTTAACATGATAAATCATTCAAAATTCTAGTAACAAAAATAAGGCAATAAGATTGTTTGAAATTTAACTTTGATCTTAAGGGGGAGAACCCTACGTCGTTTCACTACAGCCAACTCTTACCTTGCTTGTTTTCCTTGTTCTAAATTACTGATCGCTGTATATACAATATTTGCAACGCTGTTTGGTCATAATCCAAATTAATTGTTAATCTTATACTATTTAATCTTAGTTTAATAACGTTTCTGTTGCTTTTGGTTTAGCACTGGTTCTGATAAATCATTATCGGTTTTGTGAGTTACCTCATTCGATACCTAGAAGCAACGGTCCACCAAGCTAATGTATTTTTTACCATATAAATTATCATATGCATGTACCATGTTTATTGTCTGTTCCCTAATACAGAAAATAAGTATGTGTCTTGCATAAATTATTATAAATTACGAGTTATTCAAAGTACAAGGAGATAAACTAATAGTTATGAAAACAGTATTTTATATTTTGAAAAAATATTTACATTTAGGAATTGGTCATGTACACACTTGGTGTTACTTATGGGAATCTAGAACCTTTTAAAAATAATTCGAAAAAATGTATAGCTCCTCATTTTATTTTTAAACATTCTGAAAAAATATAACACGTGTTATATATAGAGCTATGGATGCAGTATAAATAAGTATTTCAGTACGTATCTAGTATTGCGTAAGTATAATAGATATTAGTTTTTGGAAATTAAAATAATTGTTCTATTTCTATAAAGATTCTTAATTTCATTTTGATTATTTAACACATTTATAATAGTAGATTTCAATAGATATGCAAAGTAGTTATAAATTAAAAACAATAAATTTCCCAGTTTTCCAATTATAAACATTTGTATTTATTTCTCATAAATAGATCCATATACCATAAACCGCGAGATTCCTGACGTATCTTGGTCTACATTGTATAATTAACCTAGCTGCCTAGGTATACCATAACTTTTTGGTCTAGCCAAGACTGGGTACAGAGCAGTGACGTGACTCGCCGGATACACAAAATCGTAATTTGCGACTACCCTCAGATCAAGAAAAATAGATAACCGAGTTTGAACGTTAAGAAAAACTAAGTTCTATAGTAAAGATTAAAATAGTACATACATTCAATTTAGCTTCTTTATATTTAGATCTCGACATTAGAGTTGCGTTTAATTATTTACAAACAAAATAGCTTAGACATTTTTATGTACAACTAATAAATTTTAAGTTTTCATTTTATGTTTCTATATTTGTAACTGTAGAATTCTGCATTTTATCTTATTATAATATAGGCAAAACACGAGACATTCCTGGTGTGTTTCAGGAATAAAATAATTTTGTCTCGATAAACTTGGTTTTGTAATATCAATGTCATGGTCTACATTTATTTAACAAAGCTGATGGCAAATCCAATAAAAGCGTTACAAACACTCACGACCAATCACAATTAAATATTACTATTATTATTTTTTTTATATACAAATACACATCATATACATTTTTCTACAAATGAAATACAATTAATAGAGGAGAAGAAAAAAAAATACGAAAATTAATAGAATTGTATATACCCAATGAAAAAAATTAGTTACGAACGATAAATTCAAGTTTTTATGTATGTAAAACCAGACAAATTTATGGGTTTTTGGCGCTTTTCAACCAAATTCCAACTTTGAACATTCATTACTTTGGAGCTTTGATGATATTAAATCCAAATATATATGCAATATCTACTGTTTGAGGATGTAATTTTAAAATTATAAGAATTAATACATTATCCAATAACTTTTTTAACTTAACCGAGCGGTAAGAAAGTCTGAGTTGGCCTTGCTACGGAGCTAATTGTTTGATTAATTATTGATTATGAAATTTTTGTCAATCAACTCTAAAGTCAGAATTACTCTTAAGTAAGTGCATCAAAATTTGATGTTATTATTATATAACCCCTTTTAGACACGATTGACTGTGACATCTGTGCTGATTTTCGGCCAGTTGATATTTAGAAACAAACTGTTAATAATATCATACATTTCTGAACTGATTTAAAGAAGTAAACATGCCATATTATGACTCCTTAAGAATGACCATGTGACCATGACCGCTAATGTTGTTTGCAAGGTTATATTAAAATCTGATTCTAAGAAGGACAGCCAGAACCATTGTACCCGATGACCTGATCGTTTTAACCGAAACATTTACTCAACCGAAAGTTTGCTAACCTTCGCCGACAACATAGTAAATACCTCTGCTGTCTCTAGAGAGGGCAGCTTTAAATTAATTGTTTTAAGACATTTTAACATTAGGACGCCCAACACGTCTGAGAAACTGCTTCATATTGGTCCATTTATTTGCAAATTCTTTATCCTTTGAACCCGTGTGCAACGCCAGATCCCTTCTCTTACCAAAAGGTGTAGCATTCTATCGACTAGGTCATAATTAATTAGCCATAAGTTCGACCAAAATGACAAAATGTGTTCCTTAACCTTTAAATTAAATTTGTAAAGATAGAACTACTTATAAACGTTTTTGATAAAAACAAAGACATTAATATACCACGTAGGTATCCGGGCAACATATTTAATGGTCCTAATGACTATTATAACAAACAGTAGTCTAATATATTTCGGGAAATCAATACTTAATTATTATCATCGTAATGAAAACAGGTGATTGCAGAGACTCTATTAGTAACGCTGAAACGAAAGTTTTCAGTTACGCATTATTTATTGATTTCTGGTTACGAGAAATTTATATTAGACCCCTTTGTTTATATTTATTTTTTAGACAGTAAAAGATTTGAAAAAATATAATAATAAAAGAAATATAAAACAATGGCTGTTGCTGAGTATGATGTATGTGGCAAATTTATACATTTAACAATACTGCAAAAGTCAGATTATCGTAATTTTTTGGGTGTCTTAATTGATTCTTTATGTAAGAAACAAATTCTGCATGTGGCAAAATCCAGTAATACTTTGCAATTCCGGTAACAAAAACCGGTTTTATTAAAAAAAAAAAAAAAAAAACACACTACATGTTGTTGAATGTAAAAAACGCCATAAATACCTATTGTTTTAAACTTAATACGTCAAGCAAATTGGTAGTTGGGTTGATAACCACTATTTTTGTTAACCAAGTTTTTTAGAAAAAATTATAATATTAATATTTAGGCAAATTAGTATTAAGTAGTATTTTATGTATAACTATAGGGCTCAAAATTACACTTATTGCATTAAATGAAATAACATCTACATCAAAATAATAATATGACTAAAGTCTATGTCTAAACCATTTACTTTGCATAGAGGCATTGTGGCACAGAAACGTTTTTATAGCCTAGGTTATGAAAGGAATACTTGGAAATGTTCACTAATGTAGCCAATAAGTGATGGCATTATTGTAAGTGTCATGTGAAATCTAGACCCTACATATTACAATATAAGTTCTATTTTTCCATATAACTTACAGAGATTGCATACAAAAAAGACAAAATTTGCTTAAATTGAATACAATGTCCTATAAATATAATACATAACAGTGGATTATAACAACTCAGAATGAAACAAACAAATATAAATGGCACAATCAACCTTGTACTTTCTGAGATAGCTTGCAAAGATATGAATAAAAAACTGAAATAGTCTTTTTAATCAATCATAAACATGTGTTTTTAGTTTATGAATACACTACCTATCATACATTACGTTTGTTACGGAAGGAACAACTTGTGTAATAAAACGATTGAAGTAAATTGGACTCCGATGATTCAACATCCAATACAATTCAATTATTTTTGAAACTATTTTTAATAATAAAAACCAAGATAACGCTCTTATTTTTATAGTTTACATTAGACTAAGTCAAAAAAATCTGAATTTCCTCTACAGTAAATATGAGATCAGTATAGGATCAAAATTTTTAGATGTCCAAGTAATTATGGTAACCAAAAAGAACTAGAACTAAAATTACGAGAGTTACGTTAAAAGTAGGGTGTTTATTATTCAATTACTCAGTTCAAGGATGTGTGTCGGCCCGCTCGCAAACTGTAGCCTACATCAAGAGGAAGCCGTCATAGGTTGGTTCCATATTGTATTTAATTTAACTATTTCTCATTATCTTTTATTGTACCGGGATTAGAACTCCAATGGTAGGTTAAAAATAAATTGTAAATCACGATGCAAATTTTAAACTTGACACTTTGTAACTTGGGAAACCTTGGGTAATTATATTATAATAGCTGTAATTTATAATAATTGCCAATAGTTCCACAGGATGTAAGTCAAACTGCTTGTTGTTTTCTAGGACCTCAGAGTAAATGGTACATATTCGGCCACCTGTAATGATCTTTTTGTTTAGTTTTTCGTATTAATTCATTGACAATTGTAAAAAGTTAAACGACAAAAATCGTTAAAAGTGCATTATTAAAAAATATTGTTCAGAGGAGATTTTGTAATCCAGTTTAGGTTAATACTTGTGAGTAGAAAAAAATTAAAACAGACTAGATAGATCTATATTTGACAACACAAATGAGTCAAAAATATATTTTAAAAAGAAGGTTAGATTAATAACTATATTTCTAGAGCTTTGGTACCAAGATAAAATTAGGTTATAAAACACAATTAAATTATACTCAAAGTAAATTAAAGTAGTAGAGTAATAGTCTTTAAAAATTACTAAAGTAAGATACTCGTATGTTTACACACTTACCTCCACATAAGGTAGTTGGTCTTGACGTGTTTTGGCCATGAATGCTCGCCAAAACATATGCGGTTGTCCCTTTCGATGATCTCTTCATTCTTCACATTGTACAACCGAAGAAGATTTAGAATATCTGCCATGACGTTGGTCGACACAAAAGAAAGTAGCAGAGATACTCGTACACTTAGGATACAGCACTACCACAAACAGTCTACAGCGGTAACAATCATAGACTGGGAAATCAATGAGCTTGGTTGGGTTGGAAAGGCAACCCCGGAAAGTGGAGGGGGTACACAGCAGTTGCTCGCTGGTGATTGGTGCGGGGATGGGTCGATGGGGATGTGACGGGGAGAGAGGCAGCCAATAGGACATTGGGATAGCCTAGGTGGGGGTGTATTTTATTAGAAGGGAAAATAGTTGACAGTGCAATAAGAAATGTAATTGCGCTTTGAATAATTCCCTACAATGCTATTTCTAATAATTTTCCAATTAACAACGTAAAACAATTGAATTTAAGCATAAAACTATAGTTATGAGTATTATTTCACGCTGTTAACACATAAACTTTATGCGCTGTCCCAGATCACCCGTCCACTATTTATATAAGGAGAAGCATATGAGGTATTATAGGAAACAGCTATTAAATTGCAAACCGACAAAAAAGATATTGGTTACATGTTAAAACTAGTTTTAATTTCAATTTACAGAGTATTCCTGAAATAGAAGTTCACATCTCCGAATTCCGAAAAATCCAAATGTTAACATAAATTAATTGATGGTAATTTTAAAGTTTATTTGAAGGCCAACATTTTCAACTTTGTTTCACGTTTTTATCTCTGTCCGTTCCATAAGAGCGCCCAAAAATATTCAACACTTATTCCAAATTTTTAAAACTTTTAATTTAAATTATTTAAAAGAATTTGAAATGGTTAGTTAGTGGTTATTAAATGTTTCAAATACTGATCTAAAGAATTGTACTCAAGACAATTTTTTATTTAAATAGTTAAAAAACTATTCCACGTAAAATAAAAAGTAGCCTATTGGATAAGTTAGGAAGAGCAGTCAAAATTTTACAAAATTTTAAGGTTAGTCCTCTTCTTTATTACAGAGAAACACTAGTGTGACGGAACATGGCATTGATTATACTCTTATAATGTATGACAAGGGTCGTTCGAAAAGTAAGTTGCAATTAAGTGTTTTATAACACATCCAATGTCAAACACTTTAACCACCCTGTCAAAACATCAAATCATTCTAAAATTTTACAACTATATAATCAAAACAATAAACTTGTACATATCATGAATAATTATTCTTGTTTAATTTGGATAAAAAGTTTACTGGTTGTAAATGTTTAAATTTGCAGTTTAATCGAAAAGCGCCAAAGTCCTGTAATTTTTTACCGACTTAAAAATTTATCGTTTCAATAATTTACCTTAAATGTTATAACGTAAAAAGAAACACCCTAAATTTGATGTAATTCGTGGAATTTTAGCTATACTAGTTCGTTTGCGGTTAGCGTTCAAACTCTGGTATATTTTTTTGTTCAAGAATAGACACATTTATTGAGGAGGAAATTGTGATTTTTCTGATTTAGACAAAAGTAAATTAATAAAAATGATTAATTAATTAAAAATATGGTTATATGTTTAAACATACTGTAGTTTCTAATTTTGTCACGTGCATCATTCATCATTGGCTATAGCTTTAAATTAATATAAAATTAATTAAAAATAAATAGACACACTTATTGAGGAGGAAATTGTGATTTAGAGTAATAAAAATATGAGTGTCTTTTTATGGAGAACAAAAAGTTTGGTGAAGAGGTTTGTGGTGACCGCGGCTATACCTCAGTTTCCTTGTGTCAAGATGAACGCAGACTTTCGGGGATATAATTGTGCGGCGATGGTACTTTTCCTGTCTACTTGCAAATTACGCCGATGATCACTTTTCAGAGACAATCAGTGTGCGCCGGTGGTCACTTTTAAACCCAACCTAGGCTATATGTTACCAAGAACCAGAACTCCATCTCAATATTCTAGTCAGATGATCTCACTATCCATGAACAATAAAGTTACCGGTTAACGGAATGTTAGAGCTACATTCACTGAGAATATTAGCCGTTTCTTTTTATCATAAATGTTTATAAATGTTCTATCTTCACACCTTTATTTTACAGGTTAAGGAACACATTTAGCATTAATAGTTGTTATTATGCTCAATGAATTATGGCCCAGTCGATAGAATACTACAACTTATGGAAACAGAGGTTTTCAAAAGTTAGTCAATGCTTTAGAGGATATAAAAGTTTAAAGGTAACGGATAAATATGACGCAGTTTCACAGACATGGTGAGTGCAGGCATTGCTAACATTTGTCAGAACTGCAATAATTAGTAGCTGCCTCTCTAGCGACAGCAAAGATACTTATGATGTTGTCGGCGGAGATTAGTGGACTTTTGGTTGAGGAAACCTCGGTTCCAGCGTTCAGATCATGGCAGGTATTCGCTGTACTTAGAAGCAGATTACAATAAAACCAACACCAGTTGTTGTAATAAAGTCATTGTAATTAGCATAGTGTTTTAAAATAGCTTTCTAGATGTTTTTAGGTCAGTGGATATTAAACATGTATTAGAGTTATCAGTTATGTAAGAGATAATGATAATTATAACAAACATATTATGATGAAATACCCCTAAATAATTAATCTGTTACCACAGATCATTTATTTATTTATTTATTGTTTATTTATTTATTTATTTATTGTATCAACGGTTACACCATTTCCATTCAATAACAAATTATAGACTCAAGAATACTTGACTACTACTTATTAATTATATTATATCAATGAGAATTTACCAAGATAGTCTAAATAAGTGACAGATACATTGATAAGAATATCAAAAACGACTAAAATCCATAACAATAACGAGTAAATTAAATAGTAAACAAAAAGCAACTAACAATTGGACATAAATTACGATCAGTTTTTAGGAGAACTTTCCCACATTTGAATTTCTGTATGTGGAACTTTAAAGGCGCCACCAAGCACTTTATTCTGCTCCGAACTAATCCAATTAGTAAAGAAGTTCCACACAGGAACCAAACAATTTCACTTAATTTTGTGACCCTATAAAGGCGCCACCTATCACTTCTCACCATATACATGCTCAACCAATTTACTTATGTTGTTACACTAACAGAAAAAAGCATCAAATTTAACAATGTATAAATAAATAAGTTGAAACAATATAACAATAACAATAATAATAATAATAACAATTAATAATGATATTTTAACAATAATAAATAGATAAAAATTTCAATAATTTGATGTGTGTGATAAATTTAACAGTGATAAAAATAAATAAGTTAACAACAATATAAATAATTTAAACAATAACATAACATATGACAATATTTAATAATAACTATATAAGCAACAACAACAATGACCAATTAATCTACAAATCACAAACTTAGATGTGAACTGGACGCAATAAATAATGTTAATAAGTGCATGATATGGTAGACATATGATCAAGACTAATTGGTACACAATAACAAGTAAGAATAAATATTAGTAAGTAGTTTATAACTTAAAAAGTCTTCTTAATGCTGATTCAGAATCAAAGAAGAAATCATATCCCAGCCCCGAAGGACAGTGCATTTCCTCTTCTTTGGAGTCTAGGCAGACAACTATGGTAGGCGTAGGATGTGGAGTACTGGTGACGAAAAAAACAAGTCTCGAGATCTGGTTGATCCAGGGATGCGGAAACTAATCCTTGAAAGAAGATCATCACAGTCAACCTGCCGGTGAGAAGTTTACGCAGGAAGACAGCATCAGCAAGTTGTCTTCGCACAGAAAGGGACAACAGCCCAAGAGACTCCGCTATTGTGTCAACAGGTGCTGCCATATAATCATAGCCCAGCCTAACTCCTATTATCCGCAAAAAGCGTCTCTGGATCTTCTCTAATCGATCTGTATCATCAACTTGATAAGGGGCCCAAACAACACAGCAATATTCCAGGATGGAGCGGATAAGTGCAGTGTACAAGGACATCAAGGCTCTGGTGCTAAGGCCATTTCTAGAAGTGCGGGATTATGAAGCCTAGTGTTCTAGAGGCTCTGTTGCAAATATGGTCAATGTGTTTGTCCGGCCGTAAATCAGCCGAGAAAATTACACCAAGGTCCTTTACCTGAGTTTTTTCTTGGTAACACAGTACCACACAGCTTATACTCGATCATAACAGGGTCAGCTGAACGATGAAATGTAACAACTGCACACTTGCTTACATTCAACCTCATGCAATTCAGGGAGCACCACTTTTCAATCCTGTCGAGACCATCCTGAAGTTGTTGACAGTCATTTGGACCCGTAATTGCAGAGAAAACCTTGATGTCATCAGCAAAAATAATAAACACTTAAGACCAATTGCACTAACAATGTCGTTAATAAAGATGTTAAACATAAAGGGTCCGAGATGGGATCCCTGGGGTACACCTGATTTGGCCAGAAAGGGTTCAGATAATGCACCCGCAAACTTAAACCACAAAGTTTCCTGTTATAAGGTAGGAGTTAAACCATTTCAACAAGGAGCCATCTATGCCATAGGTTCTGGAGTTTATAAATCAAGTGATCATGGTTGACACTATCAAAGGCTTTAGCAAAATCAATGTATGCACTGTCAACCTGTAGTCCGTCACTAAATGCTGAGATGATGTAATCTTCGTATAGAATAAGGTTAGTTGAAGTGGACCTTCCAGGCAAAAAGCCATGTTGCTCCTTCGAAATTATACTCTTGAATGTAAAAGACAACTGGTCCAACACTAAGCTTTCGAATACCTTCCCAATAGCTGATTGGATTGCAATAGGACGGTAATTGCTTATGTTTTTAAGATCAGAGGACTTGGTGGATAGGGACAATGAAGCTAGATTTCAACCTCTCCGGGAATATTCCCAGTTCAGCAAAACGGTTGAACAAGACTGTCAGCTGAGGAGCAAGCAAATCATGACAATAACACTAGATGGAATTTCATCAGGTCCAGGTCCTTTGTAAGGATCAAGAGACGCTAGCTTGGCGTTCACATCTTCTTGTCTGAGAAACACAGGTAGAAATATGAAAAGGTGACTCAATGTTTAATGGCGAAGGTGGCAAATCAGAGGAAGAAAAGACAGAGAAAAAAGGCAGCAAACAGATTGCATACTGATTTAGGAGAAGATTCTTTTCTGCCTTCGTAAAAATATTCATCTACACTCTGAATATTTGTCTTCATGTTATTCACAAAAAGCCAGAAAGACTTAACGTTGGGTGGGAATTGGCAGAATTGATGTGGCCTATATAGTCAGAATAACACTTTCTACTGAGGGCTTTGCATTGATTTCTAACCTTGCAAAATTCATTATAATCATTGAGTCCAAGGCTACTTTTATAGATCTTATGAAGTATCTTCTTTTTAACCACAAGATGTCTCAGGTCAGCTTGAAAAAACCAACAAGGAAACCTCCGTCTACCAATAGTCTTTAATGGGGTGGATTCAAGTACGACCTGTGTATGCCATCAACATATTGGTCAAAAGTACTCATTAGGATTGTCAATATCAAAATAGGTGGTTCCAATACTTATGCTAAGCCTCCTGAAGATATCAGTCAAGTTGCATCTACGGAAATCAGGGATGGTTATCTCACCGGCTGATTACAATCAGCTCTAAAATTGATAGTAGTTACTAAGTGCCGGGTGGGCATTCTCAACTGGTAAAAGGGGATCAGGAGCTGGCACCATATGGAGGAAACGAGAACTAAAAACAAGATCAAGAAGTACTCCTCGGGCATTAGAGATTCTGTTGACCTGAGCCAAGTGGTGAGTAGAAGCAAATATCGATAATAAATTGTGAAGCCCTAGTAGCCCCCACAAGCTTAGGATCCAGCCAGTTAGTTTCAGGGGAATTGAAATCTCCACCAGAAACAATGTCCTCATGGTCAAGCTCGGAAGCAAATCACATCATCTACCATGTCGGCATACTGAGCATAGGAATTGGCAGGCTGTTGCGGAGGTTATATATACACCGCTGATTAGCAATCGAGAAGAGAGAGACGATTTGATGGAAATAAACAAAGTTTCAATACCTGAGCTGAAGGGTGTATTTTCGGTAGCTCTGATAGAGGACTCGACTGCAACAAGGACAACCCCCTCCTGAACGACTTGTCACTTGGTGTTGGCCGAACGATCCTTACGGAAGATAGAATAGTTTGACAGGACCCAATTCCTCATTTCCAATATCTTCATGAAGGTTGGTCTCAGTCAATACTAATACATCATATACACAAGTTGCAATCGCTTCCCGTAGGACATGTAATTTAGAGCGCAATCCATTTACATTTTTGGTAATAGATAGAGAGGTCATTGCGCTTAGTGTAATTTAGTTTTTTGGAGCCTCATTAACAATTTTTGGGTACACCATTGCGGTACTTTATTGTGAGGTTGGGTTCACCAGCATCCACTCTGCTTTTGAGCTCCTCTCGTAGATTATTTCAGGAACTGCCTTTCGGCAAGAGTTCTGTCACGGGAAATGCTGATATCGGACAACATCTGGTCTAGATCATCCTTGTTGAAATTCTTCATAAGTTCCGTGACATTGCCAACATTCTCGAAAATTATTTTGAGTGGTCTAGGTTTCTTAGAAGATGCACCTCCCAGGCGAGTAGTTCTGAAATGATGAGGGCCATTCGAATGGCAAAACTTCTTAATCAGAATAGTGGCCAAATCATTGTCATATTTGATTCTCAAGTCAGATTTCTTACTATCGCTTTCCGAAGCCCCGTACACAAGCACATTGTGAGCCCGACGGGTACGATCAGCTGTTTCCTCCAAGATAGCTTCAACAGTCACAGATTGCGACTTGATGGAACGCAAGGAATTTACCTCCTTTTCCATTAGATTCCACCCGTTTCTCCACATCAGAGATACGTGGTTCAAGTGAAGAAATGGTTGTTAGCATTAATTGCAGAGATATCACTCTTTATGGATGTGATATCCGCAGGAACACCAGAAAGATTATCCAATCTTTTCAAGATCTCACCCATCTGAGAGATAAGCAGGGAAGTGGGGTGTTTGGTCAGCAACAATGCAATCCGCACGACCACAGTTCCATTTTCGACGGCTGTCGTTAGCTAATTTATTATATTCGGACTCCGTGACATCAGTGCACATGGCATGAAACCATCGATCACATTTATGATCGCACTGTAAACCTTTCTCAGTATCAAGGGACTGTTTTCATGCAAACAGTGCAAGTTTGCTTATTCGGAATAAAGGACATCTTGTATAGACCAATATATCCCACCTTATTATTTGAGGATATTTATACGTGTCAATATTATTCTACAGTTTATAATGAGTTGACGTTTTCAATTTGAAGCTACTCAGTCCACCTCAGAATTGAACACCTAGAAAATTGAATCTAGAAAATATGTAAGACAAACATGCAGGCAACACGGTGATAAAGTAGCTTACATGCACAGTTCATACGAATTGCAAAACTGTAGGCATCATGCATAAAGACGTGCTGGGCTAATATTACACTCTATATTTCACAGTCTATGACTATAAAAGAAAGAAGACAATTTAAGCAACAATTTGTAATCGTCTGCTATCCTGCACATTCAATGTTAGTGAGATAGGTTGTTTTAATTTAATCAATAGTGAAATATTTAGCAAAGCATATTTAAAGATTATAAATATTGTTGCACTCACTCGATTAAAATGAAGAGATAAATCCAACATTAGAGCACTTGAACACCAATGAAACTAAGAAGATCAGCTTAATTATTAGCACTAGCAAAATACGTTGGATTCAAAACTGCCATCCAAAGACCAAAAAAAGCTGTTTTAACAATGCTGTTTTAACAAGATATTGTATATTCATAAGTGAACTCATGAGAAGGAATGTTTAGGGGTTTTAAATCAAAATATACTAAAATACTAACCTAACATAAAATTATAGAATATTTCAGTTTTTAAAAACTAAGGCCTACTATGTGAGTCACCGGCACCAGTGAGGCAGGTAGGCGGAGCTGCGCGTGAGACGGGGTGTGGGCGTTCGGGTGCAAGGGTCGCCTTATAATCCTCTAGGGTTCTTGAGATGGACAAACTAATAATAAAGTAATTTATTACTTTTCAGGCGGCCTAGTCATCCCAGAACTAATTATAAAAGGATTAACATTACTCACCTGGCCGAGTACACAGAACTCTGACTAATTGTATAGAATGTCTAACACTAATTTATTACCTCTCAAAGGGTCTAGTCTTCCATGAACTGATTATGAGGGGCTAAACTTTACTGGCCTGGCCAGTCTACAACATTTCTCCTGCAGACGTCTGTGTTGTGGATGAAGAAGTGCCCATTCCCAAGTTAAAGTACATCAAGTATTTGGTGTTTGTACATTCACAGCTCTAAAAGTGGTATAATAGTGCAGATTGTAACAAGCTTAGCTCCAGTTAATATTTACTGACAAAAAATTGCAATTAAAGTCAGTAATTAATTGTAAAGTTATCTAGCTAAATTATTAGTTTTTAAAGGGCTGTTTGATAAAAAACAATATTATACTTTTTCATAAAAATTATATATATATATATATATATATATATATATATATATATATATATATATATATATACTATTTGAATTTACAATTATAATAAAAAAATTAAAAAAACATCATACACTTAATTAATAAATATTTTGCGTTTAAAACGTAATCAAATATAATACACAGGAGCATAATGTAGTATAACATAAAGCTATTAAATATTTAAATGATTATTTTAATTTTGAGTTTAAATTTAGTAATGTACATTATATTAGGTGAAAACGTAAATAAACCATGAAGATTGCCACAATTAATACATACAAACTAGGTGTTTACTCATAAATTGGTATATTTTACTTATCAGAGAAACATTCGTTATAATAACTTGAAATTGGCTGAGCTACAGCAAAGCCTGACACTCATGAGGCTTGAAAGATTTCATGTCTATATGAATGTCAGCACGATACTTCTAAAACGAACTTATACAAAGACTTGAAATTTTGTATGAAACTATTTCTACATAGGCAATAATAGTTTATATGATGGTGCATTACCAGCCACACAATTTCGTCAAGCACCATTGAAGCCCATCATTTATTGAATCTCTTAGTGTGGCGTACTTCTAGCTTGTTATGGCAGTAAATTAAGGTACCTCCTGCTTCAGGGCTACCAATTACATGGAAGCTAATCTTTCAAAAAAAATTCTTTCCGATCACTTTCAAAGAAGTTTGTGTCAGTTATGGTGAATCATTTATTTACACCATTATGAGCAGAATTAAAGCTCGATTCAGATGTGTAATACTTTCTTAAACATATAAAGAAACTACAAAAGACTAGTAATTTATATTTTTATCAAATTTGAGAACAAATATATTGTTATAATACATTGAAATATATGCGCGGTCAATGTCGATACGCATAGTGATAATATCGTCTTCACTGCTTCATCAAGATCAGACTGCTTTTGTGTCATGGGTTCTCTGCTATGATGTGTTTCAACATACTGCTTGTGATTATATATGATTTTACTCTTATCCAACAGGACTGATACGTTCTGAATATCACAAAAGTATATTATAAGTGTATTTTTATGTAATTTGTTATTATATGAACAACTTTAATTATAATTTAACTAAAAAGAAATCCATCCCACGCTAATTCCAATTATTTTCCAAATACTAACGTAAAAAATTCAATCGTTTCATATACACTTGTTCAGTGCATCATTTTAAGATGTTAAACGAGATTACATTATAAGTATTTATCACGCTTTTTATATTATAAATATAAACAATATGCAATGTCCCAGGCAATTCGTCTTTTATTTATCTAAGGAGAAGTATATGGAGCTGGAACCACCAATTAAATGTATTAAATAATAAATATGCTACTGAATATGTGTTAACATTAGTAAAGATGTTTCAATTTATAGAGTATTCCTGGAATAGTGTTGAATCTAAAAAAATCAAATAATAATATTTCTATTTATAATAATTATAAAACTTCATCAAAGCCAAACGTAACCACAATCTTTAGTTTACGTTTGTATCTTTATCGATCTGTTAACAACACCTATAAATATATAGAATAAGATATTTTATATTTGTATCAACCCTTAAAATAGCTAACCTGTTATCATTCAGTTCAGTTTACCTTATTACTCTAGATAAAAATTACCTTTACAACGATATTCTAGATGTCAAGATTACTTAGAATGTTTGTTAAATATCCAATTCCAAATTTTGCAATTGAATCAGAAATGATATATTGTTATTCTTAGGAAAACACTACTCACATTTGCCAGCTTGCAACAGTGCTATCGTTTTTAGACATTTTAATGTTGATTAACTTACAAAAATACATTCTTTATATTCCTTTTTATTTAATTTAGAAATGTTGTTAAAGATGTTTGTTATATCATAGAAAACATCATTCGGGGATGAGCATTCTAAGCATAAACACAGGCACACCTACACAGACAGAATTTGGAGGATTTAAAAAAAAATTACTACTCTGTTTCGTTTCTTATTCAATGTCTCATAAAATATAAACGGTTGTAGAATTCTGTTTAAAAGAGGTTCAAATTTTACATACTAATATTTCACTTTCCGAATGTAGTGTAGGTTTTCTATAGTCCAATACCGCATATTTTGCTGATATAAATCACCTTACTTTCCAAATAAAGCCTTATAATACAAATTAAAATGTTAAACCGTAACTGAAGATGGCCATTAATGTTTTAAGAATGTAATAAATTGGCTAAGCAATATTTTGACATATAATGGCTCTGAAGAATAGATGTTAATTATCACACCGACCAAGAAGTCAAAGAATGAATGTTACTATTGAAAAGTGGCGTTCTTTTGTAAAATTATGGTTTTTAGCGAAAATTAAAAATATTATTGGATTTTACCCGCAAACTTCATTTATCAATCGCATTATAAATAAATTGAGAGAAAAAATTAATGATAATCTACCACAGACCACAAATCAATAAATAGTAGCCTACTCAACTGAAAAATTATTTTCCTTGAAGTGCAATGTTAGAAATATTTTAAGCTACATAGAGTACAATTTAATACTTAAGATAATTATGCAACCTGCATATTATATAAGTTTTTACTGCCAGATAGTATGGGTTATTTTAAAAGTTTAAAGATTTTGGAAATATTTGTTTAATTCAGCCTTGAGAGAACCGGGTTGATACCTAAAATAGTAATATGATAATATTACCTATTAAAAAATGAAAGATAGTACTGTAAAGTATTTTTGTGGATAAGATAAAGTCAAATTTCATCCGCGAGGTTCTGGGATTGCTACAAGAGTCTCCGCAATCAAACATTTACATCACGCTTTAAATTACTATAATATCCGTAATATATTAGGACTCTAATAGAACTGATTGTTATGACAGCCATTAGAAAAATTAAAAATATTGCCTTAATGCATATACGGTATGCATTAATTAATTTAATTGATAGAAACTGAGGATTTCTAAATTTGGGCAAGAGTTCAGATGTATAAGATTTCCACATATCAATATGAAGCAGTTTCACAGACATGTTGAGTACCGGCATTGTTAATATTTCTAAGAACCGTAATAATGAACAGACGTCGTCTCTAGTGACGGACGCCGTCTATTTAGGACGTTGTCGGCGAAGATTACCGGACTTTGGGTTGAGGAAACATCCCAGTTCGAGCAGTCAGATCGGCAGGTCAGGCAGTCCTTCTTAGAAGTAGGTTATAGTAAAACCATTTGCTTCAGTGTCCAGATATTCTAAATAGTAAAAAAAAACTATTTAAACAGAACAAATACTATACTAACAAATACTATAAGACAATTTTTAACTGCAAGTAATTTAAATTTTGCTGTATCTTATTTAATATTGATTTAACTGTTAATTGATTTTAATAAAATTTACATATCTTAACCAAAATATATTTTATTTTATTTCCATAAATGCAAGTAATAATTTTTCAAGTTTTAAAAAATAGGAGTTCAATCATAAATTATATACTTTCCTAAGACACGGAAAACGACATGCATTAAAAATACACATTATAATGAAAATAAAACATATAATATGTTATAATATAGCTACTATCGATCCAATGCACTTTTACGTGTTTTAGTTACAAGTTAAAATATTAACTTTACATCTTCATAACAGTTTAAAGTGCGGTAAACTACGATTATGAGTAGGTCTACTTGAATACATAAAATAATATAGCCTATCAATTAATTCTAATGCTATTACAGCTGCATAATTTTGTTTCATTATTTTAACAAACTTCTTAAATGTTAGGATGAATTTCAGGAGAAACATTATTGTAGTCTACTCAGAACATAATTTTTATGGTATAAAAAAGGAAAAAATATAGTAATATAATAGACCTACTATCCAGTAATATTTACTGTGTGTCCACAATATAAAATAAGTTTAAATGACTATTTAATGATTATTGATTGAAAGTGGCTGAGTGCCAGCGAAGACTGATACCAAATTAGACTAGATATAAAATATATTATTCCGTAGAATACCATTTTCGCCCTGTTTTGTGGATAATACGAAACGAATACAGCTGCTTGTAAATACTGTCTTTCATATTATCCCAACCTTATGACAAGTGTGATACATACAAAATGAATTATTCAAGAATGTTAACTATTAATTATTAAATGGAATGGCGCCTAGTCTTGAATTTTATTGTCTCAAGGTTCCAAAATATAACATTTGAGTTTGGTATAACCGGTTCAAACCATATGTGGATATCGATGCTTTTCCAGACCCTCCTAGTATTTTTATTGAAAATCCAAAATGTGTTGGCTCAAAAATAAAAAATAAATGCTTATTTAGTGTAGATGTCCACCGTTATAACAACTATTTAAATGGCTTTTACACAATGAAGCTTTATTTCCTCAGAAACACTAATAATCTACCACTTACACATGATAAATAGAGAGTTCTAGATAAACCATTATTGCATCTTTGGATTAAAACATTTAAGGAATAGGTTTGGCATATGTTCTTGAACCTGTCGTCTAGGCGACCATCGCAGCTCTGGTTACCCTCGTCACTT
The DNA here is from genome assembly GCF_021130785.1 of Homalodisca vitripennis. NCBI lineage: Eukaryota > Metazoa > Arthropoda > Insecta > Hemiptera > Cicadellidae > Homalodisca > Homalodisca vitripennis. The sequence goes on from NC_060211.1 coordinate 61,225,374, forward strand.
TCCTTGACAAGTGACATTTATAACTACGGCTCTCAGTGACCGCGGCGCTTGGTGCAGACATATAACAATGAATACAAACCTTAGGTTTGTATTCATTGCATATAAGTAGTAAAAACTGTCAACAGGAAACCCCTCATCATTATGCGGTCTCTTCAGTAAACCCACAGGCTTTGTGTCTCAGCAAAACCTAAAATGCCGGCTTCAGTAAATTTTCCCCAGTGGCGACCTGCTAGGTACTCCCACTAGCCTCTGTCACCTGGAAGAACCACATTGCTAGGTCCACTAATCCTTGCCGACAACACTTTAAATATATCAGCAGTTTACAGAGAGGTGACAGCTTCTCATTATTACAATTCTTAGAAATTTTTAATACACAGCACCAAAGAAATATCACAAATGTCACTTCATTGTTTTGCTCTCTGGAAATTTCCACGTGGTCCAGTCAGTGACCAGCTTTAGAGACGTTTTTACAAAAATTGTATAGTATATTATTAACAATTAAGTGTTAGTAGCCAGATTTATTACATTAAAACACCTACCAATGTGCTATGATGGAATATGTTATTCTTATTAAAAGTTAACTGGGTGGCACCACCCTCTAATGCGCTGTGAGAAGTTCCAGTACAATTAAGTGCTTTTACTCGTTAACTGTTATGTAATTAATTTACAACATACATAATACTTTGTAATGATCTTCACCTTTCAAGTATATTTTATCCTCCATAAATTGTTAGGAAATAAATATTGTTCATCTAGATTGATTTTATACGTTTGTTACTAATATATGTTTGTGACTTTTATTTCCTTTTGAAATATCAGTTCATAAACAACTAATTTAAAAATCTGTTTTGACCGTTAAACGTGAACTTATGAACTATTTTATAACATAAATCAAAATTGACCTTTTTCTTTAATATTGTCAAGAAATTTTCCGCAACATTTATTCTTAATTATTTTAAAATAACTATTAAGGTACTATCAATATCGTTACCGTTAAAGAAATGTACCGTTATAAGTAAATATGTTTACAAACATAGTTTCTTTATTAATTGTAACTAAATCAATACCACGTTTTCGCATATAAATCTACGAATATTTGCCTATAAAATTTTACTCCTCTTATGGTTTCATGATTATTGACTTTCAAAATAGTTATTTGTTATATATGCATGAAATAATTTTATTGCCACAATAAACTTATGTACACTTTTTATAGATAACCTTTGCAGGAGTCCTGTATTTTTACCACTTTCTATTCCTTCAACTCTCGCTCCGCCCACTCACAACCCTCAGGAACATCTCCCCCCACCACTCCTGCTACCTGTGTAACCCCAGAGGAGTTTTGGGTTTGATGGTCAGTCTCACTTTACCAGTGGTACCTGTCACGAATCTATAGCTTGTGGTGCGTTACAACTTGTAGTGTGAAGTTATTTTGAGAGCAATGGCTGCGGTAGCGGATCTGCTGCACGGACGTCCTCTTCTACCGACGTTCATTCACACAACGGAATCACGACGGAAGTAAGTAAACTTTACCGTATATCATTGTTAATCATTTATATGTGGTATAAAACCTATAATTAGTCACTGTGATGTGCTGTCTTAGCTTCGACATGTCCTATAACATTGTTAGATTATGTTTGTTTTCCTTTCTGTTAAACATAACCTCTCGAATTGTATAGACTACAAGCAAGATAAAGTAACCCGAGTACTAAATATGCAGTATGCTTTATAATATATATAAAGCATTATTAAGCTAAGTAGAGCACTAGGCTTACTGGCCTGCGAAGTCCCGCTGCACAGTAATATGTATTAAATTGGTTCACAACAAAAAGACAAACATATTTATATTCATATTGTATATATTTATATACTAGAAGTTATTCACGGTTTTGCACGTTATTTCGTAGATTTTAACTGGTTTCAGTACTTCTTATTCGAGTGAATTATATTTCCAACGCCAATGTCAAGTTAGCCTTGTTGCCACCACCAAGAAAATATGTTAAAAGTGCGTATGTATGGTAATTGTAATTTGGTCTTATTATTCTTTTGTTCCGTAGTTGATTTTATCGTTTTCCCGATCAGGAAAATATACATCACTGATCAGCGATGTCTACTTCTGTTAAAATAAACTAAAAATGGTTAAAATAAAAGGCTTTAAATAAATTTTGTTATTAAAGTAAGATAACAACTTTGTGTTCTATGTTTAATACTTAATATTTGATAAAAAAAAAACTGTTTATAGTAAATTAACAATAACAGTATTTGCGTGTTTGTTTCTTTATAAACTGTACCATATATTTTTTTATATTTTAGAACTTTGAGAGCTGGAATTGATACGTTAGTTCAACCGCTAAGTCCAGCGAACTGTCATATTGTAGTGTTCTTGCCGACTACTTGAAAGGAAATCAGTGTTTGGGGTTAAATTATAAAAATCTGACGTATTAGGACAATTTATTGAAGTGCTTTAATTAGTAGATTTCTAGGGTAGAGTACTTAGCTAATCGCTTAAAACTAAAAAGGGTATAAAACTACTATTCGGAAAATTTACACATTAAATATGTAAATAAATTGAAAATAATGGTTAAATTAATTATCATATGTTTGTGCTGTCATAAAACAATGTTTACACATTAGAGTCGATTACATTTGACAGGTCATAACATACATTTTGGCCACTATGATGGGCAGTCCACAAAATTATCTATTCTGTTTAAAATGTAGTAACAAGTAAAAAACTCGAACCCCCCTAAAGTTATTGAATAAATTAATAAATAGTTAGCTTATATAAAATCATCGCTGAAAGATTTACAAATCTAGTTCACAATTAAGTACTACATAATGATAAGCTGGACTTACCTGCTCAATGTTTTCATTTGAACAACGCGCTCTAAATATATTTTAATCAATTATACGGTTAAAATACCATTGATTTTTAATTTTGCATCTTTTTATATTGAAAAGCCACGTCAAAAGTTTAAGATCTCTCGAATTTTATAAGACATGTATATTAAATAATAGTTTTTGACACCCAAAAGCTCTATAAAAAAGAAAGAAATTATTTTAGTAATATTAATTCATGGTTAAAATTTTATATAAATTGAATAACAAAGTAGGCTATAGTAAGAACAAAGAAATAAAATGCGGGGCTTAAGGTTTACAGTTTGTTTTAGCACTGTTTATTAATAAATAGTGTTATTTCACTTGAATTAGCCTTTTAGACAGTACAGAGTGTTTACAAAAGGGAATCACAAACTTCTATGGTTGATAATATAAATCATTTTAAACATAAATATCATATATACTAAGGTCGAGAATTCTCTAGTTTAGTCTCTAGTTAATATTTTATATTTTGTTTTAGAAACAATTAATATTTTCAGAACTAGTAAAGCTACTCATATGAAACATTGTACATAGCAAGTAAAAACATAATACGAAAATTAATATAAAATGGCTGTCATTTGCTTTAAAATTAACAAAATGTCGCCTGTTGAAAGTCTTCAAAGTCAAATGTCAAAGAAAGTGGTTGTAATATAATTTTGTACAATAACATGTAATAACATTGTACAAAAATGCACTCGGTACTAGTTATTTAGTAATCCTATAAAAATTCTAAAGTTATCTCTACAACGAAATCTGTCAGTACATGAGCAAACACAATGACTTTAAAGGAATGCTTGTAACAAGCCGGGAGCATAATTTTTCAATTTTATAACAATTACTGCAAAAACCGGTAAATTAGTTAAGATCTTGTATTTTTTACAACTGATGCAAAACAGCTGATAAGCTTCAACTGATATACCAGCAGGAACCTATATATAATTTTTAGTATGCGAGTTCGATATGCAACGTCCAGACTTTCAAAGTAATGCCCCTGGGCAGTCCTGCGGTTTACACGTTCAAAGCAAAAGGAACGATGTATTAACAAAAACTGTTCAGATAAATATAAAATGGTGTTCAATTAGTTTCAAGATTTTGTTTTTATTTTAAAAATGTAACCTCCATAATGAGAACAATGCCAAATGTTTGAACCGTCCAGTCAAGAATCAAATTAAAACTGTTAATTTATCGACAACTTTTTCATACAATCAATATATTCCAAAATTGCATACTCTCAAAATAGTACACATATGTATATATATATATATATATACATATATTTATGAATACATTTTTTTGTATAAACATGTTATCATAATTGCCTCACAAGTTTCTAAGTTCAGATGTTCAAAGTTCAGTTTGTTTTAAAATCACCAAAAATGAGGTACCTGTAACCTTTTTATCGTCATAAAAAGTAAAACCTACATCTGATAAATAACTTCAATTATATAATTATCTGAATGCATAAAAAAGAAAATAAAAATTTAATGCAATTTCCGTTATTATAGTTTGTGATTATTATTCAAATTCGGATCTCTAAACTTGTTTTATCTCAAAGTAGTTTCTTTTTACAACAGTGTTATCTTTTCTGGCTTTTTCATCTAAATTTTTTCTGTCATTCCTTCTCACTTACAAAGCATTTCCCTGTGGAAGAACAATAAATTACGTGAAAGGGGTTGTAAGGGCGGTGGTATTTAACACACGGAAACTGTTTAGTTCAAATCCATAAATAGAAGTTACCTTTGATAGGCCAGTTTTGATATATAGCAGCCTAAACAAGGATATTGTGCCTTGCTCTCCACCTCCCTAGGTAACTGTAATCTGTTACCTTGTGTAGCAGAGTTGCTGGAATCTGCAACTCCTCAGCTACTTATCAGAAAATCAAGTTTAAATTTATATACATTTGAGGTTTAAGTTCAGTCTCATTAAATTTTGAAAAAGGGCACTCCAGAAAGAAGGAGTATGTAAAAGCGAGTCGAACGCTCGTACCGCCCAGTGAATTGTGATTATCATCAATGACATGACATCACTTTCTTTTCACTATAATGTTGTCTTGTAGTGGTCTTCGGACCTATCTACGACTGAAGAGACTAAACAAAGTCGAAACAACAGAAGCACACCTCCATCCTGAAAGACCCGGTTGCGCGTAATAGTGATGGGGAATTATTGACGCCATTACAGGTTATCATTTTATAAGGTTGAAAGGGATAAACCCTTTGCCAATTGTTTTAATTACATTTAGAATTCAAAACCAAAACATCAACCTCTCCGAGCATTGATGTCGGCGCACGTTACGTTTCGTGTGTGTCCGAATCTACGTTACGGCGTGGCTTGCATGTTCTAAATTGATTGAGCCTGCGTCAATAAATTACAACCATTCCGTCTTTCAGGATGGAGGTGTGCTTCTGTTGTTTCGACTTTGTTTAGTCTCTTCAGTCGTAGATAGGTCCGAAGACCACTACAAGACAACATTATAGTGAAAAGAAAGTGATGTCATGTCATTGATGATAATCACAATTCACTGGGCGGTACGAGCGTTCGACTCGCTTTTACATACTCCTTCTTTCTGGAGTGCCCTTTTTCAAAATTTAATGAGACTGAACTTAAACCTCAAATGTATATAAATTTAAACTTGATTTTCTGATAAGTAGCTGAGGAGTTGCAGATTCCAGCAACTCTGCTACACAAGGTAACAGATTACAGTTACCTAGGGAGGTGGAGAGCAATGCACAATATCCTTGTTTAGTAAACATTCTCTCCTCAATAAATATCAAACACCGTTCTAAATATAGCAGCCATCCTGAAGCTACTACGTGGGTTTAAGATTTAATCTTTAAAATACAAATATTATTGTGAGACTTTTTTTTAATTGACTTTTTTCTGAAGTGGGTATTGGAATTCGTCGTTCTCTCAATACGTAAAAAATATACAGGGTGTAAAAATAGTCCCGCAATGGATTGGTAACAGCCCGAATAGGTACAGCAATAAAACTTGGGACATCATTACTGCACCAATAATCTAGTTTTTGTTTGAAATAACTATAATTGTTATAACTAATTTTATACGGTTATAAGTATAACTATTTGTTATATACTAATCCAATCATAATAAAATGTCATCAGCCTCTGCCATTAACCTAATATATTGCGGCCTGGTGTTCTTTTAAAGAAAGCAGACTCCACAAGTATTCTGGGGAAGTGCTTTGATTAAATGTAACGTACTTTGATAAACGCTATAAGTAAGTCTTAATAAAAATATTTTTAGAATAAATAAACAACGTGCGATTTTTAACTGCAACTTTAAACTTTTTAAAATTTTAAAATACAGAGAGTGTATAAAAAAAGCCTATGCTTCTATCATTGTTGCTCTAAAAATAAATATTTAGATGCTCCTTTATGGTTTAAACTAACTACATCTTAGATAGCCTTGCAAACTATTCTATTAAACACCATGCCATTTGTAATAGATGTGGGATAGAATAATTTTGTTTAATTAAGTTTATAAATTAACAGTCCAATTAACGGAAAGTCTCTGCAAAAATAATGTTTTCAATGTTTAAAATGAAAGGTTTTTGAGATATTCTTAGAAAGGTTTACTCAAACTATCATTTGTTACACTTAATTACTGTATTACTACACCATTAGGAGGCACATGTATGGGGTAAATTTAATGTAGCTTGTAGGCTATATCTTCTAAAATGGAGGCGATGAATAAACGATTGACGGAATTACGTTGAAACACTATACACAAATTTAAGTTAATATTACTGGATTGATACATTAACTAGTGTTTTTGGACATAAATAATCACTATCACCTAAAAGAGTAGTAAAGATCAGATTACATATAAACTTATGTATATGCAATTTGTAGAACATAATTTTCTGAATTTTTAATTGGTTGAGAGGCTGTAAAGTTTTATAGATTAAAATAATTTTGTTGTAATATTGAGTAGTATTTTGATACATACGAACCACGTACATGTTAAACAGTTTACATCCATGCCACTAAAGAGTCAGTAACGAGGTAGTTGTATTTCCAAAGTTAGCCGCGATGCTTCTTCTAATCTGCTGATTTCTTCTCTAGTTTTCATTACATTTCCATCGGCTTTTCTCATGAGGGCTTTGGACCTCCAATGGCAGCCTTAAAAATGTTTTTTGTTTTTTTTCTTGTTTTTGTGTATTGTGTTTTTTTTAACTTTTTTACATAATTATTATTTAATTTTTATAGAGATTTCCAATTTAAATTTTTATATTTTTTACATAAATATATTTTTGGCGTCCTCTTCATAGTTCAATGACGAGAACCTGCAACAAAAATAATAGTTAAATTTAATCATACTGAAACTTAACGAACGTATTCAATCATGCCGATATATTTATATACAGTAATTTAAATAACTTTACCCATAAAAATATAATCAGGACTAATTCAACTTTGGAATAAATTCTAGACATCGGAAAAAGCATAAAGAGAAAGAAAATTTAGTACAAAATAAATACAAGCGTAACCTGATATAATTTATCTGATATAAGATTGAAGAATCATTTAATAATTTACATATTAAAACTAAAAAAACATAAATTAAGTAGTAACTACTCATACTTATATCTGAATGTAATGCAAGTATTAGAGAGGGAGAGTGCCAGGAGTGGAGACTGAATGTGTTCCGAATTTCATAAGGACACTTTAATCCGGGTGAATAATACAAACTATAACCTATGAAAAATCTATAATCTCGTAAACAATATATTCCTCAAAAAGCATCGACATTAACGTTAATTGCTTGGCCCAAGCATCTAATTGTAATATTTGTAGTCACGGAAACAAATCCAATTGCAAGTGTCTGAAAGTCACTCATTCTACAGCTAAAGCCACTTAATTTAAAGAACAAAATAGCCTACATCGAATTGCATTGTCCATTACTGTATGAATACAATTTGACGATATTAGTGTTGTCGTTGCTGATGCGTGTGTTAAAATTAAAAAGGATCTTGCAGCTGAAGAGGAAAGTAACGATGATTGTTTTGAAATTTAAAAAATCATATCGCCTTAGTGCACTATCGAGTTGGTAGAAAAATCTGCACTTCTTACCGTTGTGCCTAGCAGGAACGTCCTGACAGCTTGACAGCTGTTTTTTTTTCTGTAGCTCATGGTTATGTTGATGTGTTAAGTAACTCCAGCTTACAAATAAGTCATAAAGAAATTCTATGTAATAAAATGTTTATATTACCAACTAACAACTATAGGTAATTCTACATACGATTACATAGATATATAAAGGCGTCGGTACAGATATTTGATTTATATTGAATGACTGATAAATTTAATTCGTTATTCTACGATACATTTTTCTACCCTAGTCAAATTTCTTTACTTGCATATTTGCCTAACTACATATTCTTTTTTATATAAAGGCAGACTATTTAAAGAGTAGAATATACATTTTACTAAGCAAAAATAAGGTTAATGTCTAGTTTTTGGATACACGTAACACCACATTTTTAACTTTTAAATATTTAAATGTCTCTGATATAATATTCCACTCAGTTGCTGTTACATGGACATAGCGATTAATGTTAACAATAGTATTCGGGGAATCTCGAGATTAGATTTTTAAACTGTAAACATCAGAAGCATTACTTTTTTATAATCCACGGAAATACATAAGCAATACATTAACATTACCTGTTTCTCAAATTAATGCTACGGTCTGCAAGCGGCTTTTTATAACCTACTTCTGAGTAAGACGGCAACTGCCGGGGACAACCCTAAACTGACTTTTGTCCCCGGGAAGATCCCAAGATTCAAAGAACGCTACTCCTTACTGACACCATCATAAATACATCCGCAGATAACAGTGGAGGCGGCAGCTTCTTATTGTTACTATTCTTAGAAATTTTACTAGTGCAGGCACCTAGTAAACTGTCAATTGTCTCTGCAATCTTTGATGTCTAGGAGTTTCTATGTCCTCTGAACAGTGTCTAACTTTAAAACAATGTTTTAAAAATTGTTTCAAAAACATTACTAAATAGAAGTTATAGCTACATTTAGTAGTATTACGATTTTAGACACGATTCATTACTATCGATTATTCATATTGGAAAAGACAAATCACATTCTATTGCGCTGTGACATTGGTCCCTGGAATGGAGTGTTACATTGATAACTATTGAACTAACTAAATATATAATATTTATAAAAGGCCTTCATCTCCAGCTTTAGTAAATCCTTCAAAAAGTATTAAGAAGTAAAAATTTTGATTGGTTAAACCGGGTTCTTATTTTTATTTTTAAATAGAAATTAATCACAGTGTCGTGCTATACATTAGTCTAGAAAACGGCTCGACGAATTAGGTAAATTATTTACAAAAAATATAATTAAATAATAGGAAGTTTTATAAGAAAACAAAGATCGAAAAAGTGACCGGGAATATTTTAGAATTCGGAAAAATAATATATAATTTTCAAAACCAAATTTTACTGACAATAAACAGACGTTGACACTTTAAGTAGAGGTCTAGGAGGCTAGAACTAGTAGGTCTAAAGTTACCAAACTTTCCACAATCGTCATGACAAATATGATAACTAAGTTTGTAATTTCAACAATTCCCACACTGGTTCTTTGAACGAAATTACTCAATGCATAATTAAACACAATCACTTTAGAAATATGCTTATGCAAGCATGAAGGTAGGGTTAAAATAAAAAATCATACAAGAGTCCTGTGGCATGCATAAGCCAGAATACGTGTCTAATGCGTGTATTCCTGACTTATATGTGACAAAGATCTGGTACGATATGTTTATTTTAATTGTAGTTATGTGTTAGGTGAATTACTCACCTGAGGAAGAGATCAGATTGCAGATCTTAAAACGTAGTTTTTTTATATAAACGATGAATAAACACTAAATATTCACTCACTTTTAAAACATACTTGAATATCAATTATGTAAACACTTAACGTCTATAATGCCGTATTCACAATTTAAAACGTGGGCTATCCAAACATGCAACTTTGTGCAATACACTAGGCAGTCATAAACCTTACAGGAATCAGGAGTTTAAGTATGCGTCTGTCTGAAAACATCTAAAACACTTGAAGACGACAAAGTCGAACTCTTTGTATTCTGCTAACGTTTGAGACACCTAGACTACAAAAGAAGTCTGCCTGGTTTACTCAGCAGTCATCCAGATGAATACATGTGAAGAGGTGTCCTCATTGTCTAATATGTTTTTAATTGTGCACCAGATATAAATTATTTAGTCGGCAGTTATTGAGAACAGTATTTATAATATTCAGCGACTTGACATTTTACTCATTACTGAATTTAAAATACTACGGCACTAGTTTATAACAACAAACTCCCGTGACCTTCTATCATAGGAAACGGGGTTGTGATGACAGAATGGTTGTCACTAACTCAGTTATATATTCTCATCACAAGTTGACTGTATTGTTGGTAGACCTGTTACTTTCTTATTGTTACTAACTTACTTGCCGTGTATATTATAGTTGTACTAAAGCACGTAATGTATAAGTTATCGATGTAATATAGCGCATCACATTAAATTATATTATATTTTTTAGGTGAACCAATTATTCTCTTTCGAAAAATCCCAACATTTCCGACTATCCGGAAGTTCATTGAATCGTTTCATTATCAAGAGTGCACTGTAAGGAGAGAAATATCAATGCCTATATTCTAAAATGTATTACAGCATTGTTTACATTTCATACACAAAGATACGCTTTGATCAGGATTGGCGCTTTATTTTGAGATATGTTTGTAGAATTGTAGTTTTGTGTGTAAGCATTTTTGTAAAGTATAATAATTATGCTATAATGTATGATTTCGTTAAACTGAGAAACACCACACAACTTTAGACAGCCCAGCTTACAACTAAGGCAATATGTAGTTTATACGTATTAAACTACTCATATTTCCTAATAAAAATCATAGTTAATTTTGCATAACATTACCTCTAATCTTGATTATTTAAATGTATCCAAGTAATTGTTTGATTTGAATGGATCGCCTAGTTTAGATAGTTATCCTCCGATACATTTTTAAATCGTGGAAGCTACTCAAATTTAGTTTGTTTTATATTTTCATATCGAAATATGCATGTTGATGAGTATTGTTTTAATTAACGTGATATTGTTATTATATCACACAAAACAAAGAAAATAGTTCAATTTTTGGATACAGTTAACTATTTTCTATTTTTAAGATTTCCAGTTTAATAACCTATTAAATTACAACGAGTCAATTTGTTAATGCTACTGTTTTATTGTTTTAGACATATCCATAACGTTTGTATAGTATTTGGGGAAACAAAGTGAATACTATAAACATTACAGGCGCTAGTACTTTCTAATATAAGAAAATAATATAAAAATATTTTAATGCTAATGCTAGTAACTGCTATTTAAAAGGTTTTGTTGCGCTCCGTAGCTCTAAGTGGGACTGCACCGACCGACTACGACTCCTTACCGACCTTTTACCCAGGGAAGTTTCCCTGACCGAAAGTCCACTAATCCTTACCGACAACACCATAAATACATCTGCAGTTTACAGTAGAAGTGGCAGCTTCTAATTATTACAATTCATAGAAATGTCAACAATACCGGCACTAAACAAGCCTCACTTAAACGTCTCTGCATTGTTTTGGTTTCTGGGAATTTCCATGCACTCTGAGGAGTGTGCAGCTTTTGACGATCTTTTTTCAAAATTGTTCCAAACATTACTAAGTGATTGTTAGTAACTGAATTTAATATTATTAAACAACTATTCACGTTTTTAAGCAAAAATTGTGTTTAGAAGCAGAATGTTTAAAGTACGCATATGTTATTAGGTGCTTTGTTTTTGTATCTATATCTATTATAAGTTTACAAGGAAGTACTTGGTGTAATGAATCAGCCTACCAGTAAACTGTGTAAACATTTTCACTGAGATTCGTTTCAGAAAGATCCTGTGCATTATGAATTACTTTGAGCTCTGTCACAATGTAAATTATTCATATAAATAGCACGCTTAAATATTTATTTTATTATTGTACCATAAGTATTTTTATATACCAGCTATAACTTTAAATACATGTATGATGTATTTAAAGCCTGTACCTGTAAAAATTATTTGTAAAAACTATCTATATCTTAACTATAGAGGAAACTTGTAGACCAATATTTTAACCTAAAATGTTTTTTTTATTTCCAGTGCAAAATGTCCATATGTTAACAAAATTAGAATAAAAATGTTGTTAACATATGTACATTTTGCACTGGAAATTTTTAAATTCTTAATTAAGACAATTGTAAAGAAATCCAACTTGATACATTACAGAAATGACAAAAGGACTAATAATATAATGTTACAGAGTTTCTTGGAGTTTTAGCAGGAAATATGGTTGCTAATGAGCAAAGGGAATGCTTCACCACTCACATTTCTCATCTATATACTAATAGATATTAACTATCAGAGTAGTCCTTACAATTCAATCAATTTGAGCTCGTTTGACATCCAAAATAAATAATTGCTCGTGCAATGGTAATATTTATTATTTCAAAGGGGATTCTGGCAATTTCAAAACCCCCTAACTCGAACTAGGGTGTGCGCTCAATCATAATTATATTGTTTTTGAGGGGGTTTGATCTATAAAACCTGGGAGTATTTACTTTGGTTCCGCTGAGACTCAAATTAGCTTCTCGAAATAGTAAATGTAAGGAATATGTTTATATTTTGTAACTTTAAAACTAGAAAAAGATTTCAAGGTTTACTTACACATTGTTGATGGTATGGTAACACTACAAGGCTAATTAATTATGTATATAAGAAATAATTATCCTTTTGCCTAATAGTTTTATCACCAAATTGAAACTTTAAGAGCTGTGGAAATGTGCAAGAGTAAAAGAGGACTTCTTACACTTTTAATGATCAGCTTCATTTTTGGCGTGTTTAGCACTTATTAAAATACAAGTTTACAAAGTAAACGCCCGTTATCTTGAGAATCTTTACTTGTTAACCGGAACAATAGGCTAACAGATTACGTTAACTAGGAGTAGTTAAAATGTTACTGGTGGCCCGATCAAGAAAATGTATATATATATTCTTGATCTATAAATATATATCGAAGAAGCATACTTCGGTCAAAACGTGTCTGCTTCGAGCCATTGTATTTTACGTCAGGTCTAATGTATTTTCAACGCCATAGTTGATTTTACCTTCTTAGTCCGACAAGAAAATTTAAATATAGAAGCCTATTCTATCAAATTGTTATCAGATAATGTGTAGAATATGAACTTCCCATAATAAGTAATAGATAGGCTAAATACCGAATATATTTTACTTCATCATCAACTAGCTTATCCGTCACGCGTTCCTACAATATAAAATTTAGTTAATCATCCGGTAAACAGAACTCTTTTATGAACCAAACCAGCCGGCCAACTTATTCGCAAAAACGATTTAACTTCCTCGAGGAAAGAAACTCCTATTCTTTCAATCCACAGTAACCTTACTTCCGCTGGAAATTACTTTCCTGAAAAAAAATAAAACACCCTGATCAACTTATTCGGCTTATAAAGATTACCGTATTTAGTCAAGTACGTTTTAGATAGTAAAACCCCTCTTTATTTTTTAAATCCCCCGTGTTACTGACTTACTTAGAGCATACAAGGTCACCTCCATTTACTGGTATACTCAAAACTTGAAATTTGGCAAAATTATAGCTTAGTCCATGTAACCACTAGAATACACCTGAAAGCTAGCTATTTCTTTATTTACATTTCTCTAAACAATTCATGATAGATGGCCGGTGCTGTTATTCTCCCAAACTGTGTACTGGGAAACTCAGAGGTCGTAGGTCAAATGCAATAGAAAAAGAGTTTTAAATTTCCTACGATAAAGGTTCGGTCTTCCTGACAAGCCCATTTTAGAAATTAACTTTCACATGAATCTTCTTATGTCTGAATTATTTAACCATCGCCTCCGGAGACTGGGGCCGTAACCCCCAGCGAGCCAATGACGAGTAACTGACGAATTAACCATCTATCTGCCAAACTTACAATTTCCGCCATCTTGAAACCTTAAGAAATATCGGAAAGGGGAGAGAATAAAAGTTGTATACAATTAAGTTTTATATGTAAATTTTAACTTTTTTAGATATAGTAAAACTAGTGTTAAGATGTCAGCTGTTATAGTTTAAATATAAAAACAAATAAAAACAAAACTGAACTACGAGCATGATATGCTACGGGTATACTTTCTGTTTAACGTAGGTTAAGATATAGGCCTACCTTGAATATTTCAATAGAAAGTGAGGGTTACAACCCCCTAAAGCAAATGAGTAGGCTATATGGGCCAATTAACAAACCTTAAAAAACAAATCTCTCTGTAGAGGGTTTCCCTAGCCGGACGAAACTGCTAATTTCGATTTATTTAATATGTGCACCGGATCGTAATACCTCTCACCCACAATAAAACACATCCGCTGTTCTATTGAAAAATGTAATAGGCATACATTAGAACGACCATTTTGGAGATCCCATTGTCTCATTACTATCAGTTTCGGCAAACACTGTAAGGGTTCAATTTTATACCCCCCTTCTTTGTTACATGAGAAAACGTTTATTTTACCAGAGATGTTTCATTTAGTCATTGTTGTTTTCTTACAAGTAGATGCGTCAGTTTATTTTATTCAATAGTCGTCGTCGTCATTCCATTAGAAAAAGTTTATTTGAGGTTAGGGAATCTCGCTGCTTGGGGCAGTGCAGTTAGCCGGAGCTCCGATGTGGCCGCTGCAGCGTCCGCCGACGACTGAAGAAAACACGTGTCTGTGCATGACCGGCTGGCATTCTACTTATACAGCCGACCCGACACGAGACGAGGAGTTCGCTTGCTGACTTCGTTGCGGAATTGTGAATCGATTCGAGGAGAGGAGTCCAGTTTCGGAAAATACGCAGTCGCCATATATCATCTATTTGGTGAGTCACCACGATTTGTAATCATTAAGAAAATTTGACGAGAACACGAATATTGAGTATGTTTGATTATAAGGTTAAATATCAAAATTCATACTGATTGGTTAACCTTGAATTTTTCGAAATCATTGAGAAAGATACCATCACGTTGTGGCCGAAATCGGCTATATGCGTAGGATAGGTTTAGGTTATCGTAGTTAGTGACAGTAATTTATCTGTTTATCAGTAAATATAGGTTCTAATACCCATCACTACCTTCCCTAGTTTGCAAACGTATATTTTGCATCCTATAAGCTGTATAAACTTGTTATTCTATTCTTAAAACTAATAGTTTGGTGCATAAGATACGTTAGGCGAAACTACATTGTCAATCTACTAGATATAGCCTGTATACACTTCCATGGCTCACAATCATATGTTTTGCGTACTGTAAGTCGTGTAGGCCTAATAGCCTAAACTTAAAGTTATTGATTGACGCTACTATAGGATAGGAACTCAATTAGGCTATCTGAGTAACAGCACTGTTTACAAAGACATTAGTCATTGGTTTATCAAACCTCTCAATTATAACCCTAGTTGTAAGCTATAAGAGTTTTTTCGTGCTTGTTAGTATCAATACAATACAAATATCTTTATTCGACAGCTGTAAGCTAAGAATGGTGTCACAGTTTTACAAATGAGTTTTATAGTCCTTCGCTGGCACGCTGGTAGAACTCTTCTAGTTCATTAGGAGGGTCTCTAAGCAGCTAATTCCGTAGTCTTGTTTTTGAGTGTTGGGGTTTCCGTTCCCCAATAGATTTGATATTAAAAGTCTACGGAGAAAAATAGCACATACGAAATACCTGTATCATAGTTGATCTAGGATACTTGTATTGAATAACCTGAACAAATTTGTTTGGAGGAACCTAGCTGCTTCGTAGAGGAGGAATATAACTCAAGACTCCCTTAGGCATTTTGCTCTCAGGTTAACTTTATATAATGACGTTAGTATTATTAGTATAAAGAAGGAATTTATTTGGTTTGATATATTTAATTTTAATATTTGTAAAGTAAAAACATAACCTCAGCTCAACATAGCACAATAACAGCCGTTGAAGAAACTAGCAGATGATGCAAGGACCGGTTCGAGTCAACGGCTGTGGAATAGAAGATCTCGCGGACCACCGATCTGTTTTTCTCTCAAGTCTGTTTTTCTCTCACGCACAAGTAATTAATTGCTAAATATTCGTCGTTACGATAGATTTTTTCTTTCTGAACGTCATATTTCAGAACGGAGCATTGGCTGTTCTTGCCAACAATTATTTGCGTGAAATCGCGAAATATAGAACAGAAAACGGTGATAATATTGTTTCACTGAAGAGTGCAAATAACTGAATTCACGCTGTACAACAGTCTAAGATTTCAGTGCACTTACGTTTAACCTTGCTTCTAATCTTGATTTCTACCAGCGTACGGTGAGGGCGCGGGTAAGATAAAATTATAAGGTGATACCCCAACCCTGGAATAGGACCCAGCACGACTGCAACTATCAGGCCAGACGATATAAAAGCGACTATCCCGGAAACACCTCACAACACTGTTCTTTGATGTAGGACCGCACTTTGTCTAAGTCAGCGTACTGCCTACTTTCTCGGAAGGAGGTCATTATAACAGGCCTTTAAACACATTTTGACCATGACAAATTACTCCTTTGACTTATTTATAACTTGAAATATTTTTCCGATTTTAGTTTTATTAAATACTTGATTCCAGAAGGCTACTGTCGTTTATTTATAATGCTTTATGTATATAAGGATATTTCAAAACAAAATTTAAATCAACAAAATCCATACTATATGTAAATATTTGTATATAAATCATAAAAACTAAACATTAGTTTCATATAACTTTATATATATTTCTGTTTATATAGATATAGTGGCGAAAGTTTTCCTTTTGCTAATGGCACAGTGTAGTAGGTACGGAATCAAGCAACGTCGATCATGCCTGTTGATTGGATAGGTAACCGTCGATTTAAAATTGGTTTTTAGAAAATGTTTAAAAATATGATTTTGCTCTTATACAGTAATGAAAGAGCTAGAAACTGTAAACAAAAACAAACAATATAATTGTCACAACATGGGTGTCAGAATCCACTCAGTACTCAGCGTCATTTATGACGAACCCGGTTACAGGAGAAACCGCTTTGGCTACGTTGTCCTCAACATTATTAGAGAGCATGAACACCTCATTAAACAGCTTTAAATAATAAATAATGAATCTTCATTCACTGGATTTATCTTGCAGGTTTATTACTACAGATGAAAAGAAGAGACAAGGCACTAAATTGAGTAATATGACTTTGATACAACGGCGTAAGAATAGAAGATTAATCGTCCCATATAAAGGTGTTGACAACCCTCACCTACTGGCATCAAGTGACTGGGACCGAGTAGTGGCTGTGTTTGCTACTGGGCCTACTCGCCATTGGCGTAGTTTGTTTGGCATGCCCTGCAAAAGAAATCCTGCGAATCTGTTTTCTAAAAGTATAACCAATTTAACTTTTAAAAAAGATTTGTTCACTTAGTATATTTTCCACTATATTACATGAGACCATCATTCGATTTTAAAGCTGTGTTTACATGGAAGTGAAGTAAATGTTACGTAAATGAACTTATAAGTATATTAATAATAACCTCTCTGCCTTAAACATTGTTTGTATAGATAACTTTTCACTTAGGACCATTTTTGATAATAGGAACAATTTTTTCAGTAGAGACAAATTATTAATTCAAAATCTTTTGAAGATAAACTAATAAAACCTGGTGTCATGAAAAATGATTTTTAAATATATGAAAATTATTGTTTCCTATATGTAGCAAATTATCTTTAAAAATATTTCATTTCATGACTGAATAACTGCTTTAGTTATGAGTTTTAGTACATTATGCTCAGTCACATTTAATTATTAACATGTAATTATTAGTCGCTTGGAAATATCTACGACTTTCTGCAGTTTTAAAGTGATGAATATTTCTTTTTAGACAACAAACATCAGTTTATAGTACTCGTAGGGATATTATCACATTAAAAATACGAGGGTCGTCCAGAAAGTAAAGAACGATTGCGCATCACGGGCGGCGCAGTTCACCCACCACCGCGGTAGATAGCTTGTTCGTTAGCCACACCTTCTGCCTCAGTGTGAGCTGAGTAGCGGTACCGTGAGGTCACGTTTGCGTCTCCTGTGAAAGTTTAAAATGGCGGCGTTAATTGAAAATCCCGCCAAGTGTGAACTGCGTAGTGTGATACGGTTTCTGAATGCACAGAATGTTCGACCTATTGAAATTTATAGGCAAATTAAGGAAGTTTACAGTGACAAAGCTCCAGTCAATGGAATGGCATCACTCGAATTCACCAACAAAAAACAGGAAAGAAAAACCAAATTTGAACACCAGGAAATTGATGGCAACAGTTTTTTGGGACCGAAAAGGCCTAATCCATGTGGAGTTCATGCCGAGAGGCGAAACAATCAACTCAGAGGCCTACATCGAGACCTTGCATCGGCTTCGCCGCGCTATTCAGAACAAACGACGCGGAATGCTGTCGTCGAAAGTGGTGCTGATCCACGACAATGCTCGGCCTCATTGCAGTGCACGAACCAAAGCAGAACTCAATTCTTTCAAATGGCAAATCTTCGGACACCCTCCGTATAGTCCAGATCTGGCTCCGAGTGACTATCACTTGTTTCCAAAGTTGAAAGTGTTTTTAGGCGGAAAAAACTTTTTGGGTGACGGAGACCTCAAAGAAGGAGTAAAAACGTGGCTTCATTCCTTGGCGGCAGAACAGTATAACGTCGGTATAGAAAAACTGGTGTCACGCTACAACAAGTGCCTTGACAGTTCCGGCGATTTTGTAGAAAAATAGAGTAAGTTTATAAGTATTTATAAATAAATTTTCATGCTCTTATCTTTTGTTTTTATTGACTTATAACAAAACGTTCTTTACTTTCTGGACGACCCTCGTATATTAGTAAGTTGCTGTAGATTCTGGCAGATTGCAAGCAAAATTAATGGAAAGTACAACGAATAAAATAGCTAAGTGTTTATATATTGGTTTAGCTATTTTAATAATGGTTTATAAGTAGTAATATATTATTTTGTTATAGTATGCGGTTTTCATCTGAAGTACGAAGAGATGTATCTAGACGTGTCAGTGGAAAGCTGGGATGTATCTGTCACTGAGCTATCCAGTACAAAACGTCATTTGATATTTTATTTCCTACTCTATGAACATTTACTATTTACACACAAAGCGATGTTTTTTTTAAATTTATTATCTGAAACTATAAACTATTTTGTTACGTGTTAACATTTTATAAAACAAATCCTCTAAACCTTTTAAATAATAAAAATGGGTTAAACTCAGACCTAAATGACTTTTGTCTGGTATATTATAACAGTGTAAGGTATATTATAACATATTTACAGTTACAGATAATTTTTAATTTTCTAATATGAAAATATTGTTTAGCTACTGTATTCTATGTATGTGTTTAGCTACTTCAGAACACACTGGTTGAAAAACGTCGGACCAAAATCATTTTCCGTCTTTGGGCCAATAACGCTAAAGAAGAATTTTATTCCCGTCTCAACAAACGTGTTGGCGTGCAACATCCTTCTTTTTGGACATTCCAAGGTTGGTTATAATAAACAATAAGTATGGAAAGAAAAGCAAGTATTGAAAGAAGATGTTAAAAATATTTATATTTATGTATGAATGACTAGTTTAATTATCTGAAATGTACTTAGACATATAACAAAATTCTAGCATGAACTTCATTTTATTTAGAGCAGGAAACATTTTAAAAACTGTAGTGTATTAATACGCTTAGTAGATTCTTCATATGTCTATACAGCACGTAATCAGAAGTGCATGCTCACACATACGCACATGTACACACTAACTGTAATTGTTAAATAACAAAAGTGTCCTCTGCAGGAGCCCTGTTAATGATTGCTAAAACTGAAGCAGTAAATATTGAGCGGGTATAGAATGATATTCACTTGGCCAAGAAAAGAAAGACAAAGTGGATATCTCAAGATAAAACAATATGAGAAGCACAAGCGAAAGTGACAGCTGTACCTCCGATGAAAACTGTGTACGATTTTCTGTCTACGCTCGCGTATAAGTGTCCCAACATGAATCATTTAAATTTAGGTGTAGATGAGGAGGATCTAGTCAGTCTAGAGTCAGAAATGCCTACTCATTTAATAGTCACGCCTGAAGGTAAGTTATTATTCAATATTTGTGCTTTTAATTCGTGTTTAAAATTTCAAATTACTTAATAAAATGGATCGACATTATCAACTTTCACTTAAGTGTCAGCTGTTAAGTATCAGTTCGCTTTGTATTAGGTGTCGTAGCGCAGTCTGTCGGATCCAATATAAAACACTCTAACATCAACAACAATTTATAATTAAAAAATTAATTAAATAAACTATTTAAATTGGACCATTAAAAGTATGCCTATATTACTTCCAGGAACGTGTAGAATCACTGTACAAAGTTTCACGATGTTACGTGCATTGGTTCCAGAGTTATAACGGAACATACTAACAAACATTCGCATTTATATATATATATATATATATATATATATATATATATATATATATATATATAGAAGATACGTCACATGATAGTCCTTAACATATTAATTTCTTTATTAACCTTGAAATGACTACGGATAGACATGAATATGCAAATAGAATTTCACATATAATATAAAACCTCCAATCTATTTGGAAATGATTTTATAAACATTTAGTCAATAATAAACATATTTAATAAAATTTTAAAGTCGTAGCAAATATATTATCTACGTAGTTGGTTTATGTTGTCAATTAATTTTTAATTTGTTATGTCCTCGGAATTTAAAATGTTGGTATTATTTGTCTGTACGAAGGTTTTTTTAAGATTGCGCTGATTCTTCAAGCCATGAAGCAGCCAACCACGAAATGTAAAAACTACTATTACGAGAAGAACAGAAGGCGGCGTGACAGGATATCAGCAAGTCCATACTACAGCAGTTTGTTATTTTTACTATATGTATTCATATCATAACGTACGCATTACCGCACACATACGATTTGCACAAGTTTGGTTTATTCAAATGATGTCAAACTTAATATAAACTCCGTCTATTTAACTATAATTTAAAATTTTGTTATTCATTATATTGATATACAAAAGTCTAGCTTATTGAAATATAGTGTATTGTTATTAAAATTGAGTCCAGCAATAAGTTCTTCAAGTTATTTAAGTATGTTTTAGTTGTGCAAGAGAATCACCGCCATAATGGTCGGCAAAAAGGTCAACAATCACATAACACAGAGACGACCAGGACTTGAACCAATTTCTCGGGTACAACTTGCAAATTATTTTGAATTTTAGGCTAAGAGAACAATCTTTAAGTTGTGAATTTATGGAACGGCTAAATGTACTGAAAGTAAACAAAGTCCAAGGCTGGAGTCGTGCAATATATTATGAGATTAAAATCGATTGTAACACATATTTAATCGTATTTTAATAAATGTAAAGATTTAAGTAATGGTGGTCAGTTTTCTTTTAACATAGTTAGTTACTAAACCATCAGGGAAAACTATGAATGGGTTAATGTTATCTAAAAAACCGTGTAACTATTCCGCTTGGGTTCAACATCGAATATTTTTATATTATTTAGTTTGTTCAATATAATGATTCTAAGGTTATAATTTTTATAGCAGATGTATACTTTTTTCAGCAAGCTACGAGGGAGAGAGTATTATATATATATATATATATATATATATATATATATATATATATATATATATATATATATATATATATAGTATTTATATACAACAAATATAAATACTAAAATATAAATACCCCTTTCGTGACGTCAAAGTGACGTCAGGAGCGAGGGGGGGCTGATTCAGGCGCACCCTCACCCTTACCATCGCACTTTGCAATGTCCTTTGCCTTGCTTCCTCCCTCTTCATAACGGACATCTCCCAAGCCATTCTCTAACCCTCTATCCCTGTCATATACTACCCTCGCCCTCTCACGCCCTAGGCCTCTCTCTCAACTTCTTGTCTTTGCCCACAGCCTCTCTTCCTCCCTTAAACTCTCCAACACTCTCCCCCTTCTCATTTCTCACTCCCACTAGCTCCATCGCTCTCCGTTACTAGTCCTTGCTTACCTTCTACTTCATACTTCTATCTTCTTACTGTCCCCCGCTTACTCACTTACACAACACTTTTTCCTTTGATGTCTCAATTGGCCTCTCCCAAGTCCTCGCCCTATCACTCGCCATAATCCTTGCCCTATTTCTTGCCCTCGCCTCGCCTTTTTAAAAGTAGAAATTCTTTTTTATTATAATATAACATTTAACGCAAGAAAAATATATTTGAAATATAATTACCAACTTGTAGGTGGCCATTTTTAGTTCTAAAAATTTTTATAACATTTAATATATTTACTTTTAAAATTAGTTGAATAGTTCTAGTTTTTAAATTTTAATAAAAATGTAAGAGGAATAAGTGTCCCAACACGACATCTTGTATAACAGTTTGGTCTTAATAGACTCATAATTTTCCAAAATATAAATTTCCAAATTTTAAATTTAAAACTATTACTTTACCACCAATTAAATTCCAATCGTTATACATTATTTTATTATTTTCACATCTTAAATTTTAAATACTATTTATTAATGACTTTCATATTGTATAGAGTATAACATAACTTTCCAAGTAATATAACCTAGTGTTTTGTGTTTAAAAAGGTAAATGAAACAAACAATTTCATACATTTTTATAAGTAAAGTTTATTTAAAGTAATATGAATATCTGTTATAGAGAAATAAATATGTACAGCAGAGGCCCACGACAAGCATTTTCAAAATCGAAGGTGAGGTTTCTTTTCCATCATGTGCCTGAAACAGAATGCAGGGAAATTAGTGTTGTATGAAAACCATTATCTGCTACTACTTTTAAAGAAATAACTATCCAACGTTATTTAAATATAATTATTTGTAAATTAAACGTGTATGATCCTTCATTCTTCTTGAAAGAATATGCAAAAATATGTTATTTGTTGTGTGTTGATTTATAAATGATTTGTTAAAAATCATTTGTGTCAGGTTTATACTAAAAACAAATTTCAAAGTTTGCCAGTATACGTAAAATGAAATTGGTTACATAATATATCATATATGCAAATTTGTTGCAAATGCAAATTTGCAAATGTCCACTTTCGATATTTAGAGGATATCCCATACCAATCTAGTTTAGCTGTACTTCATTAATACAGGTTCATGCAGAAGATAAAATATTTGCAATAGTTGATTGATCTAGGTTATTACTTTATACTTGTGATTATTTGCATTATATTAAGTTTAGCTAATTTGTATCTACTTTAAAATATCATTGTTGTTTATTAAATTAAAAAATAAGCAAATGTAAGAAAGGTAAGAAGAGTGAACAAGATGTGTATTGTGTCTGTTACGGATGGTGAATTATGCAATAATTTTTTATATTAACGGTCTTGTAAATGAAAATGATTTCATTTAAGGTAACCAAAGCATTAATGCTGAGATATTATTTCTCCGTATTTATATTTGTGTCGCTGTTAAATAGTTGTAATATAAATTTACCAGTTGACACCTTGATAAAACATTGCTAGCTCAATTTATATTACGTACTTATCTAGCGTTTCCCAGAAGACCATGAGTGCAGCACGATCCATGTGACGTTTAGTAAGTGATATCTGAATAATAGTCACATCCCAGGGTTCCACTGTCGGGTCTAGCTGCATCTCTTTATACTTGAGATAAAAACCACATACTGTAAAAAAATAATACATTTCTTAGTTGTAAAAAATAACAGTTATAATGCATAATTCTAATGGCGGGAACATAATATTGAACCATTGTTATGTTATTTTTATTTTTTTCTACCTGTATTATTTTATTTACTTTAGTACCTGATTTAATGTTGACTGCTATCTCCATGAATATTCAGATAGCTCCTATATTTTAACTCTAAAATACTGTATTTGTATTATAAACTTATATTTGTTGTCTAATGAAATGTAGTTTAACAATTTTCAAATTTATACACCCATCAATATTTCCCCGCAACTAATTATACAGTTTAACAATTTGATGTGGCAGAGCAAAATTTAAACTTACTATTTAAAACAATTCTTGAGTTATGAAATATAATATTTAAGGGCTAATTCACTTAGTACTGGACAAATGTTTACATGCCAAAATATATTCTTCTTTATGGCTTAAGGCTTCCTTAAATTTTCTTTGAAGATTCTTAATGAGTATAATTTTGGAATGACGAACGGGGACTATGATCACAAATTCATCAAAAGTGAAAAGATTCTACATAAATGATTTTTACAGTAGTCTGTTTGTAAAATACTCTAAAATCTAGTTACTTACAATTTACCTCACTTCAATAAACAAAATGTTTTAAAATGTAATGCTGGACCTATGCAAGGTTGTGGAAGCCTGAATGAATAAATATATTTCAAGAATTACGTTGGTCACTTACTTTTAGAAAATAGTTTCTCAGGATTGTTTTTCCACCGCAACCCTGACAAAGGAGGCCCGTCCCAAGTAATGCCCATAACGAACACAGCCACTACTCGTTCCCAGTGGTTTGATGGAAGTAAGTAAGGTTTGTCAGTCACTTCGTAGGGAATCATCAGTCCTCCATCCTTTTGTCTTTGTATGAAAAATCTTTCTTTTGTATTGTGCACCTTGTCTCTTCTTTTCGCTTGTGGAAACAAACCTGCAAAAAAATCCAGTGAACGAATATTGATTTACTATGTATTAGTTCAGCACACTGAAGCTCCCATACATGGCAAGGCTTTATCTGAGGAAGGCAGTACAAGCGCTGAGGAAGCAAAATCCCTTCAAGATATAGAAGATCAGCTCCTCAACAGCCCAAGCACTCCCATGTCTACAGGTACGCTGGATGATGCCACAGAGCAACTCGGCAACCTCAGAATGAAGAGGCCCAATCTCACCACTGCTCAAAGAAGAGAAGCACTAAAGGCTAAACTTCTTGAAAAGGGTGAAGCTTTTGACCCTTCCAAGTGGAGGAGGGGGAAAAAGAAGAAGAAAAAGAATCCAGAACGGCAGGAGGTCTCAACTCCGGGCCCAACTGCGGGTACCAAGGCGGGGGTGGGGTCGGCCAAACGCCCCAGAGGCACCTTGGTCACCCCGCCCTCCGCTGAGGGACCCGCAAAGAAGGCTAGGAGGGAAACCCAAAAGCCCGAAGCCCACGATCCCGAGGCCTCTGGTAGCACACCCAAGGCTACCTACAGAGAGGTCGCAGCGATTAAAATGGCCATAGCCCTCGAAGGCTACCCGGAAGCGAAGCTTAGTGCAGAGCAAGGAGAAGCCATCGAGGACGCAATTATGGAAGAAATCCAACCCCTGGAGGATGGTTCCGTTCCATCGTTTGCGGGCACCTACCTAGAGAAAGGTGTTTTAATTGCTTCCTGCATCAACGAGCACACCAAACGTTGGCTGGAAGAAGTTATCCAAAGAATAAAACCTCTGGGAGATGATATCTCTCTGAGAGTGGGTCTGCGTAAGGACATCTTGAGGTCCACTAGGGTGTTTTTCAGAGCTCACCCGAAGCTTCTGAAGAAGACACCTGAAAAGGTACTTGAGATGTTCAATAAGCAGAACCCCAACCTGAATGTAAACGAGTGGAAAATCCTTCCATCCAAGCCAGACCCGAAAGGTTACGGATTCGTCTGCTTCCTGGACGAGGTCTGCTACAAGGCGGTGAAGGCTTCCAACTGTAGAGCCAACTTAGGACTCTGGCAGGTCTCAATTGTCTCCTCGACAGTCAAGGACAATGCCACGAGTTCTACAAATCAACCTCCAGCACAGTAGGGCTGCCTCGGCAGCCTTCTGCCAGTTCTTCCTCCAGGAGGGATTTGATCTGGCACTGATTCAAGAACCATGGCTTCACCAAGGGAGAGTGGCGGGCCTAAATGAAACCAAAGGTAAGTTAATTTACTGTACCTCTCTAAGGAATGTCAGAACCTGCATCCTGTTGAGGAGAGGCTTGGATTTTCTAACCCTCAACGAATTCTGCTCCAGAGATCTCACTGTGGGCACACTGACCTGGAAGAATGGAGGTATAGTGCAGAGCACAATTGTAGGCTCCGTATACTTGCCATATGATGCCAGGGAACTCCCTCCATCAAGAGACCTAGAGCTCCTGGTGGAAGAAGCACAAGCCAGGACGTCAACAACTTCTTCTAGGTTGTGACGCCAACGCCCATCACTCTGCTGGATGGGGCAGCACCAACACTAACCCTAGAGGTGAGGCACTTTTACAATTTCTTCTAAGTAGGGACCTATTTATATGTAATAAAGGTAACCGCCCTACGTTCGCAACACGAATTAGACAAGAAGTTATTGACATAACAATCTGCACACAAGGAATACTTGGAATGGTTGATAAGTGGCACGTAAGCGAAGAGGCCTCATTATCGGATCACAGGTATATCCTCTTTAACTTGCAAGATGAGGCTGCAGAGGTCCTCTATCGTAATCCCAGGAGGACTGACTGGTTGGGATATAAGTCTGACCTTCAGTCACAGTTGGGATCGGTAGGCGGAAGGGTGCGATGCTTCACAGACATAGATCAGATAGCTTCTGACCTGCAGAATGCTATAATCAATAGCTTCCATGACAATTGCCCATTGCGACGGGGGAAGAGTCGAACCAATAGTAAGTGGTGGACTGCAGACCTCGCTCGCAAAAGGGCTAATGTCAGGAAGCTGTACAATCAATGCAAAAGGAGCCGTATCTGGGAGTCCTATCATAGAGCTCTAACAGAATACAGCCTAGCAATTAAAAAAGCAAAACAAAGTTCCTGGAGGCAGTTTACACAGAAGGTAAATGAGTTAAGCGCGGCAGCTAGACTGCAAACGCTTGCTAGCCTCAAGTCCAACCGGTCACTTGGGATCTTTAAGGTCCCAGGGAGGTCAACACACTTCCGGGTCTAGTGATAGCCTCAAACTTCTCCTTGAGACTCACTTCCCTGATTGTATCTTTGAGAATGACGACACTGGAACGTCTGGTAATCACGAGGCAGGCTCACGGCCAAGAGCTTGTCGTGGTAGCTGGGCCATTGCCAGAAGGATTGTCACTCTCTCTAAAGCCAAATGGGCAATTTCTAAATTTGCCCCTTTCAAATCTGCAGGAGGGGATGGAATCTTTCCGGCCCTGCTTCAACAAGGGCCGGAGAATCTCCTTACCCTTCTATGTGAAACTATTCAGGGCGAGCCTAGCCTATGGGTACATACCACAAGTCTGGCGTCTCAACAGGGTGGTCTTCATCCCTAAAAAAGGGAGAGCGGACTACTCTGTCCCTAAATCTTTTCGTCCCATCAGTTTATCTTCGTTTCTACTGAAAACATTAGAAAGACTGGTGGAGAGGCACCTGAGAAAGGGAGTTCTCTCAGACACTCCCCTTCATCGCAACCAACATGCATACCAGCAAGGCAAATCCTGTGAATCAGCACTGCACCAATTAGTCAGTAGGATTGAGGATAGCCTGTCCGCCAAGGAATTGGCATTGTGCACCTTCATAGACATTGAAGGAGCTTTCGACAATGCCAAATTCACTGCAATGGTAAGTGGAGCACAGCGACGTGGCCTCGAGCCAGCTCTGTGCCGGTGGCTTAGGGCCATGCTGTGCTCCAGACGGATCAGGGCCGATCTCAATGAAGTATCGCTTGTGATCGCACCCACAAGAGGATGTCCTCAAGGAGGCATCCTGTCACCTCTACTGTGGAACCTAGTAGTAGATGGTCTACTTGAGGACCTTACTAACAACGGAATCTATGTCCAAGGATATGCAGACGACATAGTCCTTATGGTACAGGGAAAATACACAAATGTTGTTGTTGATATCATGAATACCAACCTTCAACATGTACACAACTGGTGTCAGGGAGAGGGACTGAAAGTAAATCCCTCTAAGACAGTAGTTGTACCATTCACTAGAAAAAAGAACCTAGAGTCTCTTTCTAGGCTGAAACTCGCATCCACTCAGCTGGAGTGGTCAAAGACAGTCAAATATTTAGGACTGACTCTAGACCATAAGCTTACGTGGAATGATCATCTTAATAATATCCTGCACAAAGCAAAGTGGGCGCTCATGACGTCCAGGAGACTTGCAGGAATCTCATGGGGCGTAAAACCCCATATAGCACTATGGCTTTACAAAGCAGTTGTAAGGCCTCAAATCACTTATGGTTCATTAGTCTGGTGGACAAAGGTGAATCAGGTAACTGCCAAAGCCAAGCTTGAAAGCTTACAAAGGCTTGGCACAATCTTTGTAACCGGAGCATTCAGGAGCAGTCCCTCAGCGACCCTCGAGGTGGCTTTAGGACTTCTACCTCTTGATGTTCATATAAAAGCTGAAGCGCGTAAGTCAGCTTATTGGCTGATGGTTGCTGGCTTGTGGAGGAATGGCGCGTCTAACGCGAGCCATGGCGCCATCACTGAGGCTGTAAACCCAAGCGCTATTCTCGAAATGGTCTCCGACACAATGAGAACGGAGTTCGTATTCAATAAGCCATTCTCTGTTGACTTCTACTCCAGAGATGAGTGGAAATCGCAAGATAACATCCCAACAATAAGAAAGAGCTTTGTCTGGTACACGGATGGCTCGCTTATTAAGGGTAGAACTGGATATGGAGTGTTTAGTCAATCCCCTAGAACTGCCCTTAGCGGCAGTTTGGGTCGGAACTGCTCCATATTTCAAGCCGAAATCTATGGTATCCTAGCCTGTGCCAACCTAGGCCTCACCAGAAGGTACCAGGAAATGAACATCTGTATAATGTCAGACAGTCAGGCAGCTCTTAAAGCTCTTGACTCCAACAGCATTTCATCCAAGCTTGTGTGGGAGTGCTTTAACACTCTCTGCAAGCTTGGATCACGCAACTGTGTGCGTCTTGGTTGGGTACCGGGCCACACAGGCATAGGTGGCAACGAATGCGCCGACAGGCTTGCCAAAAGCGGAGCAAGCATGCCATACACCGGTCCAGAACCGAGTTGTGGTATAAGCAAGTCAGCCGCTTATCAAAGTATAAACAAATGGTCCAGGAAGACGCACCGCTTGCGGTGGCAGAGTCACCAAGGACAAGCACTCGGCAAAAGACTGCTTGCCGATTCTAGCTCCGGATTCACCAGATGGCTGATGGGGCTGGGGAGGGATCGGGTTAAGCAAGTGATTGCCTTGATCACTGGACACGGCCACTTCAGGAAACACCTAAACACTCTAGGTTTACGAAATGAGGACTCGGAGTGTAGACTCTGCAATAAGTCTGAAGAGACTGCAAAACACATAATACTGGACTGTGAGAGACTGGGAGCAAGGAGAAGGGCTCTTTTCGGTGATAAACAACCAGGCGACGAACCAGATGCTAGTATCGGGGAAAAGCTTCTTAGCCTAATTAAGGGCACGAAGATAGGCTTACCCCTCTAACATCAAAGGGGCACACAATAAGCTCAGGTTGACGTGTGAGGATCTAGGAATCCACCCCAATATCCCAAAGGAAAAAAAAAGAAAAAAAAAAAAAATGTATTAGTTTATAATTTAAGGATTTTTGGTTAATTATTACTTATACATATGCATATAGTAACGTTTTACAAACTTTGCACTTTTTATAATTATCTTTAAATAACAAAAAGAGTCGATTAATTGGTGCTTACAAATTTTGCTGTAGTCGTTTATTTATATTAACCTAAGACAAATTTAACTAGTTTTATTTACTTCAACTGGGCAGAAATATTGCATATTCTAGCTTAATAGTTTAATAAATTCATAAATATGAACCCCTGCGAAAGCTGAAGGGTACTGTAGATAGCATAATTGTGGTATTTTAAATTATATCATTGTACATCCTTAATAACAAAAAAGTTAAAAAATGTAAGTAAAATATGAGTTTAATTTAATCATTTTTTCAAATTTTTATTATTACCTATTTTTACATTTTTACTATGAATTGCATTGATCTTCTATTGTAAAGAGTTACTTACTTGAGGTCCTGTAGGATGTCCTTAGCATTGTACATGGTGATGATTGAGCAGGTCCCTGGAGGGAGAACGATGATGGGAGTACGAGAGATTCGCTTATTATATCCTGAAGACCATAGGAGACTAGCCTGTTATAGCATCATAATTTTGTAAATATAAAATACAAGTCCGTACTGTTAAACATTGAATATTGTTAAGTTATCCATTAATAAATCTAATGAGAACTTATAGGATAGTGATCCCTTGATCCATAGAAATGGATTTTTAGTTTAGTTTACAAGCCATTTAAGCACAAGCCATTTTACAGGTACTTATAGCAGGCTGTTACAAATGGGGAGGAATTAAAAATGTAAATACTTTATGAACATTATGAAATGTTATATGTTACTTTTTCAACACAGTAAAAAACTAATACATGTATATTATAAAATGCCTGTCAATTGAACATCCTGCCGACCGTGGGGTACGCGATGGTGTTTGTTTCATTAGGTCTCAAGGTATAAAAGCTGTTGAAGTTATCCCTTCGAATTGTGAAGTGTACAAACATAACGTTATGAACAATTTAATGGCATGGAAACGGGTACGGAATTAAAAGCACAAGAAATGGAGAGGACTCAATGACCATTGACGAAATGATGCAAAAATTACAATATCAAAGTAATAATTAACAGATTATTTAAATAACATAGAGTAAACATTATTTGTATTATCCTTGTTTGATTACAAATATTTGTGTCACACGATCATATTATATATAGTGCTGAATAAAATACAACATTAAAATAATTAACAAAATGTAAACGGAAGTCCTGATATTAAAATTTCAAACATCAAAAAGTAAAATAAATATGACTTCGTAAAAAGCTAATATGTACATGTTACGCATAACAAAACTGATATCTACACAGTTCAGAAGCTGATATCTCCACTAGTTGTACCTGAATTATGTCTTAAGTTGATCATGTGTTGTAAAGTGTTTTTTTTTTAAATATAATTTAAGTAATTTTGAAACTGTAAAAGCTTTAATGATTATCGTACTCCATTGTAACTGTAAAATAGTTTTCATAGTTCAAATAAGAGGAAAGATCAGGAATAAGAGACTATTTGCAATTTCTTTCAATCCTCGTCGCTATTTTCTCATTAATGAATTTTCTTGGTGTGTATCGCTTCTCTTATACAGACTTTCAAAATCAAAATGTAATTATTTCAATCTCATACAAAATAATCTATACCTCTGGTTGTAATAATAAAACACACAAAATTACTTACATGTACATATTTTCAATTGAATTCAACTAAGTTTGAATTAAACTGTTAACGAACTGAGAGAAACTTACCACTGCTGCCAGAACGGGCTGAGGATGACGTATCTCAAAGACTGGTGTCATGTTGGGTTGATCCCCTCCAGTTACTGACATTCCTTGGTATGTTCCCACTGTATCGACTTCGGTCTCTGTAAAATTTGAATTGAAATAAAGAATAGAACTCTTGAACCTGAAGAATAGAATATTTGAACCTGATATTAAATCATTTATACAAAGTTATTTAACAACTTTTCGCCCTTGTTGATATTTTAATTCTACTTAAGGCTGATTATTTTCAAAATATGCATAGATGATCTGCAAACTAGTTTACTAATGTAAACGTATTTACTCCAGAACCAAAAACCTGAGAGAATGGAGTTAGAAACACACGAGATTGCAATCAACACAGCTCAATGAATGATAGTGCAAACTACATGTTCCTCAAGAACAAATAATTAACAATATCCTAACATAACAATAAAACTATCCTCTAGTGCATCGCTTGCTGTTTATATAAGATAGTATATTTTTGAACGTATAATTAAAGGGGTAATTTTACCTGTCTGCACATCCATAATATCTAGGTGGGGTTCGTTGGCCACGCTCTCTGTCGATCCGTCTGTTACACATTCTACTTGTGTAGGAATTCCTTCTACAGGTGTACATACATCAATATTTTCAGAGGTGGTAATTTCACCGTTTAAGTAAGCAAGAAGGTCTTTGCGGTCAGGTCTGCGCACAACTGGAATACCTTCAGCCTACAAAACATTCCTTGGTTATAAACATAAAAAACGTACAAAGTTATTTTTTTTATGAAGATAATTTTTACATAAGCAATACTGACTTCGATAATGTTGATTATTATTGTGTATATGCTCTACATAAACCTTATGGGGAATCATGTGGGATAATGATATGGCATTTTTAAAATTGTGTCATACTAACACATTGAGAGGTGGGGTGAGTGAGAAAGACATGAAGCAAGATGTCTGTGAGTTGAAGCACCTAATGTTTTATTGAAAATTAAATACATAGATCTTGCACATAGTAAAATACATCTTCTGGGCACCTGTTGTGATGGAACCATGTTATAGTTAGGCTACCGAAGTCAATTCTACTAAGATAATCAACTTTTTGAATGTATTTTTAACTTTCAATGCAATTTTGTTTAGAAAATTGACATCAAAGTAGGTATAAACACAATTAAACTTATAATTGGTAAATGCGTCAAGGTTAAAATTAGTAAGATACTTACAACCGCTTGTCGAACATACGTAGAGTGTGGCAGTGTGACATGCTTGAGTAGAAATGCCAAACACTCCAAGGTATAAAAACTCCTTTGGTTCCCCATTTTTACAAGACCTGTAAAAATAATGTCTCTGTAGGGATGATGATAAACTTATACTTTGAAATTTAACCTGTGGTTTAAAAAGAATTGTATTTGAAAATGTATTTTTTATTAACACATATTAAATTATCCTTATGAAATCTGTTCAATCAATTTTAGGGGGGGGGGGGTCGGTTGGCTCAAAGGGTAAAAGATTTCGATATTTTTTATTGCTCAAATGTGTTATAAATATATTTAGAATTAATTTAAAAAAGGTTTCATGCAAATCTGTCGAATATAAAAATTATTTTGTAAAACAGTGCGCATAGATATGTTTTACATTTTCTTCTAAAATTTAAAAAAACATATTTTAATTTTTTTTATTTCTTCGGGTCAATAGATTAAGAACACTTCAATAAACAAAATTTAAAAAAACCTTATGTTCATACAATAAACGGTTCTAGATATTATAAAGGTACGGAAACTTTGATAATTTAACATAGGGTTAGATAGGGTCAACCGACTCCCCTTAACACAATTTCAGCTTATCTGTCTAATCAATCACCAATAATAAATTTTTCGAAAATACTTATTAAAAAGATGTTTCTAAAACTGATTAAAAGATTTTCCCTCCAAGGGGCGTGGAACTGATATCAGTCATGCAAGGTCGACATGTAAGTGCTTACACGCTTGTTTACGTGACTCGTAGAATGGTTAATACTATTCGAACACCCAATCAGTAGTGGTGTAATAAGTATTGAGAGCTGTTCTTGCGGGGCTATTTTTTTTAAATATTTGTTTGTTTTCGGAAAACGTAAATTTTATACGTTATATCTCAAATACTCAATAAACAGGCATGTATTTTACATGAGACATCATCTGTTATTGTGCTATCAAAATTATATAAAAGTAATTGAATGTTTACACACTCAATGTAGTTTCAACACAGCCGGCTCTTTCTTTGCTTGATCTGTTTAGTTTAAACTACCTCCAGCCCCAAGTTAACAGCTGATCGTTATATTTAAAATCCTGCCAATACTGTATAGTGATATTATAAATTCATTTACAACCATCTATTATTGAGTGTTTTTTTTTTATTTCATTGCTTTAAACTCTGAATTTATTTGCTTAAATGAAAGAAAAAACATTATATATATATATATATATATATATATATATATATATATATATATATATATATATATATATATATATAAATATATCATTATTTAATGTTTTCACAAAATTTGTATTTAGGATTCGTTTATGTACACACTTTATAGTTATCTATAGGATTCTAGACATAAATACTTTTTAATTGTTATTTTAAAATTGTTGTAAACAAATTTGCAATTAGACACGTCTGCGGGGAGGGGATTAAAAGTTGCCCCCCTCTAATTGGATATTAATATTCAAGATATATTTTTAAATTGCGTTAAACAAATTGTATGAAAATGTTCAGTTTTGTTCATAATTCAGTTTTGTTTTTTTATTTTAGCTATAAAATCTGACAGAATATAATATTTAAACTTACTCATGCGTTGTA
This sequence comes from Homalodisca vitripennis, assembly GCF_021130785.1. Lineage (NCBI taxonomy): Eukaryota > Metazoa > Arthropoda > Insecta > Hemiptera > Cicadellidae > Homalodisca > Homalodisca vitripennis. Next base: position 61,259,521 of record NC_060211.1, read on the forward strand.
AATGCTTCGGAATGGCGAAAAAGTCTGCGACCCTTAGTGGTTGAAATATTATATGGTAGGGCCCTTATGGTAGGGGGTCATTATTCAGCGCCTTGACCAGTGTCCATGTGCTGATTTAGCACTCCCTTGAATTAGCTCCTGTACGTTATTATTGTGAAGAATAAGCACACCCGTTAAATAACAAAAGTAAACATCTAACCATATTGTGATTTGTTAATGAGTCTATTTATTGCATTGATATGATTTGAGTATTTCAAAAACGAATAACCAATTTTCTATTGTAAAAATACTGTGCATCGAATATACTTACGGCAATAAATAAGCTCTAGGCATTCGAACACTACTTTATTTTAAAGTCAAATTAATTTGAAAATCATGGTACAAACAACGCAGAGGACCTGCTATTGCTTAAATCCGTCATGTGTAATAAATATACATGATCAGAGAATATATCAACCTATTATTTATTTGTTTTTAATTTTGCGAAGCCCAATCAAACCCGGGAAAATTAGGTACTGTCAAATTGTAATTTTCCGACTGCTAAGGACAAGATTTTTTATGACGGGCCAGTTTAAACCAGTATAATCCAAACACACTGGATAAACCATTACAATATTATGTAATATCTACAAGAATCAATATCTGCTATATCCGTGGTTTTCGTTTGTAAAAGAATTGGTAAAATGCTCGTAAAGTAGTACCACTTATGAAATAAATTGGAAGATATTCCAATTTAACATTCCATGATTTTCTTTAACTTATGTTCTAATGTAATTAACAATCATGATGCTTCATTTCCAATAGTACTTTTAGATAATGAAAGAATCATGATCCACATTTTAAAATAGGGTTACTCATTATAACAGGAGTGGCAAAACATACATGGGAGAATATTTTAAATGTAATTTTTGATAGCATTTAATATGAAGGGTCCCAAAATGAGTTCTATTATACATTCTTGTAATATAACACTAATTATCATCGATACCGTTTAGAAAAGGTGGTATAATCCTTGGAAAAGACCATTTTAATCGCATGCAATAAAATCAGAAATAGTAGGGAAATCCCATCCCATTTTTATTAAGTTAATTCACGTTTGAGGTTGTTATCCAACAAGACTGATTCGTTCTGAAAGGTAGAAATATGTATCCAGCTATGAGGAACCATCTTTGCAGCGTTATGTGTATATTGTTGATTTATTCATATACGCAATACACAATTAACCATATAAAGAAACCGTTTTAGGCTAGTAATTTATATTTTTTTATAAAATTTGAGAACAAAAGCAACAGAGAAATAATTCTTTTCTAGAGTTACGTTGTAAAGCAGTGGGAATTATATTACGGATGTTTCATTGTGCACTTGTGTTGTGTGTGAACTTATAATGTCTAAGTTCTAATGAATTATGTAAAAAATACCGGCTACTCAAAATGCAAATTGCTATATACAAATTACAACAATTTTCAACGCATTTTTTATTCTGTACCATTTTATAAATAAATCATGACTATATTTATGATTTTTGTAGATGCAGCCTGTTTTACTCTAAATTATATGTACTAGCTTATATGTTTATTGAACATATTGCTTTATAAAAGAAATACGTATCTTTTAAAAGCTATTTAAAAATTATTACCATTATGTTATAATATTAAAGTACTCGTTTTGCCTTCTGGGTCCTTTTTGACTAAGAAATGTGATTCAACTTTTTCAGTTGTAACTTTTGGACACCAGATTTAAAGCTTACTATCTTGATAATCACTAGACCACAACACATGATATAAGAATAATTTCCTAAAGTAAAGATATGTCCAAATATAATTAGATGTGCACTTTGAGATTAGGATTTACTTTAAATAAAACCCCATCGCCAAACATGATAATCAAAGGGTTACAGAAACTGTACTCCGCTTCTGAGATGAAATACAGATAGTCAGATCTATCAGAGTACACACATGGTGTATGTGATTATTCCATGTCAACTCTCGATCGAGGAGCTGGCTATTCCAAGGAATTTTGTGGAGTAGACTTTCTTCCAATATGGAATCTGCCAACATGACGGCTGACACACATTGGCAGTCCACTGGGCCGCAGTAACGAAAATTTAGCATGTTGGATTTCGAAGAATTCTTTTTAAGGTTGAGGCTATTGAAATATTGAACACAATTATTGATATCGACAAATGTTTTGTAGTTCCAAATGATCTTGTGATTTGCCCAGTCTCTAAACTGTATAAACATCTTTGTTCTAATTTGTCTAAATGTGCCATAACCAGGGGACGTGACATACACGGGTATGAGACTAGAGGCAGAGATAACTACCGAACTGGAGGATACAGAACGGTGGTTTATGAGCACTTGCTTTCGCAGGCAGGTGTTCATTTCATCAACAAATTTGAGAAATTCTATGAAAAACGCCCAAACGCTCAAATCGTAAAAAGCTCGTCTTAAGCGCTTTCTGGTGTAAAAGGCGTTCTACAGCGTTGACGAGTTTCTGGCGTTTAACTGGGAGACCGCCCAATTCGATAACTGACTCCAGCGCTCGAAGTGGGTTGAGATTGGCGAAGGATGGATGAGACTGGGATGTATGGAATATTATGTAAGTTTGAACGTTTTCGGTAATGTGGTATGTGAGTTTAAAATTTAGAATTATCTATGACGTTTGCCATACAATGTCAAATTGTTACGAGCAATTAAAGATTTGATTTGGAATTAAATAGTGTAGCTAATTGGACAATCATTTGTTATAAAATTTCCATTATGTTATTACGAATTAAAGTTTTTACATGAAAAACACAATACACATAAATTTAAATTGGCTTAAGAAATGAGTCTACATGGGCAGAAAAGCCTCTGCGTAGGCTCTAGTTGCTTTCCTGCAAAAGGTTTAGACGGATTGTATTTGGGTGATTATCGTATAACATTAACTAAGCTATTATGCGCGCGCAAACGCGCACACACACACACTAACATAAAACACGAGAAAACCCCGTATGTACATAGTACGGTATTGAAATAAATCTAGCGTGATTACTTTTATAAAATTAGAAGTTTTATACAAAAAAGTTTTTATATAATATATGTATATATCTTTTTACTGTCTAATCCATCGAGATTGTGTTTATGCAATTTCATATTTCTGTGGAGTTCAGAACCCTTTATTCACAATTTCATAGATATATAAAATTTATAAAATACAATAATATGTAGCGTTTTATTTGTGCTTGAAAATATGGGTTTTGTTGGTTTGGGATTCTAGGGGTCATGATAGGAATCAATGAAAATATTTCCGGAAATTTTGTCATCAAGGGGATTGTAATAGGCGGTTCTTTATTAAATCAACGTAATTTTTTACAGGGTTTATGTTCAAAAAATTAAAGTATGCATTTTAACACAAACAGGTAAAAGCGTTTATATAAAATTACATTCCCTTTTCAGTTAATGAGCTTGTACTTATTTTTTAAGTACCAGTTTATCTGTGAAAAAAGTACTAAAGTATATAAGGATATATTGTACTTCCATGTACAATTACATCCAGATTTTGTATAAATCTATATGGACTTCTGGTTTGAAGCTGTTACAAACTATTACTTTAAAATATCGATTCGTCATGAAAGTGAATTGAAACTAAAGTTACAACTATTAATGCGTACATCAATTGATCCTTTTATACTGTGATAACCTCTGTGTTTTCTAAAGTGTCAACAGCTGGTTAGGATCACTATCAACAGCAGTTAACTTTGGGTTATGTGTCGTAAATATTATAATTATGTTTCTATATTATTAAATATACTGAGAAAATGTTTCTAGTTTGCTCACCTTTTAAACCTTCCTTTTATTTCGGAACCAAAATTAGCCAAATTGGCCCAGCTGTTCTCGGGTTTATTAAGGCTAACTAACGTCATTTAATTTATAGGCTATGTATAGAAATCATTAACATAGGAGAAAATTATAGTTTCTTAAAACATCGGCAACTATAAAAAACGTCTTATATATTTCCTGGGATTATTTATTATGTACCACTTGGTTTATCTAATCATAATTGTAATCATACAACTGCTTACGATAACCCGTTTCCAAAGGACGGTTTCTGAACTGTCACGGCCCTTAACCGACCTCTAGTGTCGAGAATTAACTGAGCACAAGTCCAAAATCCACTAATTATCTCCGACAACAATCTATCTATGTACCTATTGTCTTATATCTGACTGACTGTATTTTACCTCGGATGCGGAGTAAAGTTTCATTAACCCTTTGATTTTCATGCTTGGCGATGGGGTTTTATATTTTAAGTAAAGCTTAATATCAAAAGTGCGCATCTATTTATATGTAGAGATATCTTTACTTTAGGAAATTGTTGTTATATCATGTGTTTTGGTATACCGATTATCAAGATAGTAATATGAAAATCTGTTGTCCAAAACTTACAATAATTGAATCACATTTCTTAGTCAAAAAGGACCCAGAAGGCAAAACGAGTACTTCAATATTATAACATAACGGTAATGTTTTTTTTTAAATAGCTTTTAAAATAGACGTTCTTCTTTTATAAAACTATATTTTTAATAAGCATACACATATAAAAAACAGCATATGCTTATATGTCCTAGCTTATATAAGCTAGTGTATATAATTTGGAGTAAAATAGGCAGCACCTACGAAAATCATAAGAAACCAAATATAGTCAAGATTTATGCATTATATTTATTTATTAGGTGTTGAGATATAGCCTAAGTATAAAATAAAAACAAGCGTTGTAAAGCGTTGTAATTTGCATATATAAATTTACATGTTGAGCAGCCGGTATTTTTACATAATTCATTAGAAACTTATATAGTATATGTGCACACACAACGCAAGTGCAAAAATATATCATCCGTAATATAATTCCCACTGTATTACAAGGCAAATCTGGAAAATTTAATTTCTCTGCTTTTGTTCCCACAATTTATAGGAATATAAATTACTAGCCCAATATGGTTTCTTTATATGGTTGATTATGTATTGTATATCTGAATAAAACAGCAGTCTACACATAACGCTGCAAAAAAATTGTTCCTCATAACTGGCAAAAACTTCCTAGTAAGTTATTATTTATTTCTACTTCAACTAAATCTAGGTTTTTTGTATTAATTCGGTAATAGATTTTCCGATTCAAGATGACAGCCTTTTAACCCTTCACAACCTCAAAACAATATAATAGGTATTACGATACCTATTATATTTGATAATATACATCACGGAGCATAACTAGGACATGTTTAAGTATTTTTAGGTTAATTACAATACAATCTGCCTTAGGCTACAAGATTTACAGTAGTATACAGTAAAAATCTTGTTGGTTATAAACAAATCTTGTTTAACAATGTTTACCAATGTTTTGATGCTTCCAGGAACACTAAACTTAGTGTTAAACCAATCATATAACTATATGCTTCAGTTTATGTAATTTTACTGTAATTTTTCATTAATCTTATTATTTATTTATTTCAATCTTTTTTTTAATTCGAACGCTATATTTAATTTTATTTATGTATATAATTATAGAAATTGTATAACCCATGAGATTTATCACACTCTACCGCTCACACAAGAGTTTTTATAAACTATTGATACACCCTTACATTAAAAATTAGATGGATAAGGTTTGGTATATGTTCTTTATCTTAGTGTCCAGACGAGCAGTGCCCGCGGGCCATGGACAACAGGAAAACCCCTCAAACCTTGCGGTCACAAGCGATCTCTTTGGTAGACCTACAGTCTTTGTGTCTCAAGGATACCCAAAATACCGATACCAGTAAACTTTGATGAGTGAGGAGCAGTGACAAAACAAAAGTGTGTTGAGTGAAAATTTTCTCAGGACGAGATCCCGTTGAGTCATAAACAATATTGTAGAGGCAGTATTAGACTGTTGTATTGGCAATATTATGATCCTGGCTAGGTAGACTTAAATTGAGCATGCTTAACCTAAAAATACTGCTGATTAGCTGAGTGTAATTATTTGTATTCCAATAATGACAGCCTCTTGGCCATAGTGGTCCGAGATAGCTGTGTTGACCACGGATACTGTGATATTTTCAACATTCGTGATGATGTTATTCATAGCCGACTGTGTTGTGGCCGTCACTCTCGTTGCAGTTTTGACCAACAGTTCGAGGCCAAATGACTTCAGCAGATCGCAAGCTAGTCGCTTGGTGGATGGATGGTTTGCTGTCCATCGCATCCACGTTGAGGTCTCCCATCAAGACCTAATCGTATTGATGGTTAATCAGGTCAGTGAGTAACACTTCGAATATTGAAAAAAAAAATACTGTACTTCATTTCCACTGGGAGACCTGTAAATCCCTGTCACAATTAATGTTGACCAGTTAGTTTGTACTTTGATCCCAACTGCTTCGAAATCTTTCGCAAATTATCAAAAATTTTTGTATTTGATTTAAAATTTTGTGTCTTAGAAAAATTGCTACACCACCTCCTTTGGAGGACTGGCGACAGTACGCTTCTGCCAATTTGGAACTTGGAATTTTGCATATTTCAAGGTTTTCGTTTGTTAAAACCGGTCTCGGTTAAAAAGTGAATATCTGATTTCAGCTGAATTTCATCCAATTTGTTGGTTGCGTACTGAGCGTTTTGATGGAGTAATCTTAGGGAACATTGAACATGTAATTTTTTGCTTTGTCTGATTTTGCCGATTCTGGTCTGTCAATTTAGTCCTTTGCTATAAAGTGCGCTCCCTAAAAAAAACTGAATTTTTCTTTTCAGTTTGCAGAGCATCGTTTGATTTGCAGAATGTCTGGACTGGGGGAGCGTCTCACGGCGTCCGCGTAGGAGACATCCTGTATGCTAGCTGGCCGTTGACGGGTGGTCGACGACTTTCCTCGAGCAGCAGCGGGCGTTGGCATGTTGGTGGTAGTTACAGCCGTTTCATGATGATTCCCTGGATTCGCGGCTGCACCATCATCCCTGGTCCTTGAGTGGCTGGTCTCATCGTTGCCACGATCATCCCATTCAGTAACCGCTTGCTCCGCCAGGAGAGTTTCTAAGTTCAATTTGCACCATTTAAGATGCTGGATTTTTAGGCTTCATACTTTTTACTTCTGTCCACCTGTTGTTCCCTTTATAACCAGCGCACTCGCAAGTTTTTAGCTGCAGCTTCAGACTCTGGTTCTCCGCCTCCAAGACCTCTATCGTAGTCCCCAATCTGTCGTTCACACGTGCCAGCGGTTGGCTGTTCCAGCAAGTCGCACTAACACTCCGACCTCCACAGAAACAAATGGGCTGAGGAGCGGCTCCTACTGTACATTGCGGTCCAAAGTCACGGAAAGGTGAGTTCTCTGATCGTCGCGGTACAAGGTGTCGACGAAGAAAATCCGATCCGTGAACTGCAGTAAGCGGGTGTAATAATATTTAAAAAAATAATAAAAGTCAAACGGCAACAATGAAATATGAACAATAAATAACAAGCACTCTGGAGTTTCTTCAAGCAAAGAGACATGCCAGAAGCCGGTAACCGAACTAATGTCCTTGAGCGGAACTAAGTAGTAGGCAATTATTTCTGCCACCAGAGGAGTTGATCGAGATCGTTACTACTTGTATTTATGTTGCGCGCTCCAAGTTACGTTAAACAGCAAGTCCTTGTACACTTGTAATTTGCCAGTCTAACCTTGTTAGCTTGATGGTTAGATTTTTATGGCTAGTTACTACTTACAAGTGTTTGTGCTCTCCGATTCTCTTTGATCCAGGGTTATGATATTAAATATTCACGTGATTTCGTCCAAAACCTTTCGATATATTTAAAAAACCGAAAATAATTCAATTAAACTGCGTAGCGTTGTGGAGTACGTGTTGACAAGATAGGACCGGGCCTACCAACTCTAATTCCATAATATGTTTAGTGACTAATTTTACAATAAATTACATATTGTAGATTTGTTGCCACATTTTATTGTAATAATCTCACGAAGTGTTATCATATTTTTAA